>NC_083384.1:11976562-12300625 GCF_031755915.1 Ziziphus jujuba
TTTCAGAAAATGATAATATTGTCTATAAATTAACTAACATGTTTTAATAAGTGGTATCATTACTCTGATAAAGAAGATAAAAGTCCTTCAATAATTAAGCCAGATTTTGAGATTTGAGGCAAGGAAAAGTCCTAATGCAGTGGTTATTTATCTTTTCACAATTAATTAATTAATTAAAAGCTGACCATATCCCTTCTTCACGGTTGCAAAATACACCTAACACCTTCTATTTCATATTTAGTTTCTTGGCAGATTTCAGCTGGGAAATAGGGTCTAACCTATTTGGGGCTGGGAAAAATGATTCATAGCTTTATGGAACTTTCTGGACTTTATTAACAAAAGTTCCAACTTAAAAAAAAAGAAAAAAAAAATGGAATATGAAAGTTGTTTAGACTATAGATTTTAATTTTAATTTAATAATAACAAATTTATATACGAATTGTAATCTGTCTCTCATCTAATTATCTTAATCACCTTCATAATATTAAAATAATACTATAGATCCAAAAATCTATTAAATTATTTACCAATTATGTATGTATTATTATATTTGTTGATCAAAATATTTATATAATTTATAATATTTGAAGGGATAAATATAATTAAATAAATATTATCAAATCAAATTATAATACATACATTTTAATAAACATTTTGACAAATTTCTTGATAGTTCTAGTATCATTCATAATATTATATACTCACAACCAACTTTTAAATATAATTTTAAAAAGATAGATCCACCTAACTAAATGAATTAAGTGAAATCCTACCGAGTAGGACAGAATAAAAAAGTAGTTTAACATTATCATATTTTCAAATGAGTTCTATGTATTTTGAGTATCCAATTTGGATTGACTTCATATTTTAAAAGCAAATGCAAAACACCACACACCCCACCCCAAAAAAAAAAAAAAAAAAAAAAAAAAATCTATAGAGAACCCCATTAAGTAAAGAGATCCATAAAATTTGTAATGAATCCTTTTATTTTATACTAGTATTTACCAAAAAAATCCTTTCATTTAGTAGTTTTCAGATCATTGAACAGCCATGTGAAATAGCTGTTCTTCATTACCAATTGGGCTTGAGACACACGTAGCAATAAATTGATAATTCCTGCTTTTGCCCACATTGTGATAATGTTTGCTTGTCAAAATCAATTAAGTCCACAATATTAGAGTGCAACTAACATTGCGCTTCATAAATATCCACTTTTGATTGGTAACCGTCTTTATTTATAAAGATTTCGACTTCCTGATTTCTAAATAGTCTTGAAACAATTCAATTATTATAGAAATTAAATGGAGAGGAAAAGACAGATAAAAAGCAAAACTGACGTGGATCGGCTGCTAAATTGTGTTTGTGATAAAAATAAATGAAAAATATATATATAATGTTTGGGTTTAAAACAACATTTAAGAAAAATGGAACGAAAATGACCCGTTAATGTTTCTTTCATTCGGATGTTATATACCAAATTGAGACACGGCTGCTTACCAAAAAACATTGAGACATGGCTTAATTATTTCTTAAGTCTACATTATTAACTTAAAAAATTTAAAAGGCTTGTCACCATCTACCGGTGGGCGATCAGAAAACTCAATTTTTCTTGTGCATATGTACAAGTCACTTTCAAAAGTTAATCTCCATTAAACAATAAGTAAATCAGAAAATAAACAGATAAATGAATAAAATTTAGAGTGGAGGATGAGAAAATGGTAAACGAATATGAGAATATTAAGCAAAATTGCCCAAAAAGCCTAACCAGAAATGACGGCTACCAAAAGAATGAACAAAGCTTTGAGAAATTAGAATGCCAACAGTTGGTTAAAAAAGGCTTGGAAAATTTTTTTCCATAGCTTTGTGAGAATATCTTTACCCACAGATATTCCAAATATAATTGATTTGCTTACAACCAAAAAAGTTATTTAATATTATTATTATTATTATTATATTTCTTTCATTGATCAATTAAAATATTCAGGGTCAAAAAATATCCTGTATTTAAAGAACATGGATTTTAAAGATGAATGAGATGTCTCTCAACTACAATGGCGGTCCACAAGTAACGACAGTCCATGAATAAAATCATAAACACCACACCAACCAAAAGAGAAAAAACTTTGATAATGTAAGAAAAATGACATCAAGAATGTGAAAGGGCAGCAAACAAGCAGACAAATGGGAGATATCATTTTCCACATAGAAAGTCCAATGGGTACATAATTCATTAAAAAGTCTACATGAATTGGCTAAGCAAGCTAGGGTTTTAAATGCTATGAAGATTACACCTACAAGCCTCTGTCAATATGGAGAATACGAAAACTCTTTAACCGGAAACCTCAAGAGTATCAAATAACTTTAACCCTCCGTGCTCAAGTTATGGCTGCAATAGCTGGAACCCAAAATAGCATTAAAATTTTGAATTTTTTCAGCTTCAACTGGCAGCTGGGACTGTTGCTGGCTTTGCATCCTCAGCCTTTTCATGTTCTTTATTTAGCATCTGAAAAATTTACACTTGATTACTTTAACACTTTTATTGACAATAACTAAATTCTAAAATTGGCTCGATGAGCTTTCTCATTCTCATCCAACATTTGCAAATATGTAACTGCTACAAAATAAGAAAGGAAGAAGATGATTACACCCTATGTCATCTTTATTCATTCTTACTTGAAATTGGAGAAACCATATGAAAACAGAAAACAAAAAAGCAAAAAATAAAAATAAAACCAAAAAAAAAAAAAAAATGAAGAAGAACAAGAAATGACGAAGGTAAGTGTGTTTGTGTGTTTGGGAGAGGGAGGCGGAGATAAGAGAGAGCAGGGAGGTGGATTTGCACCAATAAGTTTTCACCGAGATTCTGTATTCCTAAGAAAATAGTCCTTATGAGAAAAAAGGAAATAAAAAATAAAAAAAATGAAAAAGAATAGGGGGAAATAAGGGAAGTGATAGAGAAACTTGGATGAGAATAGATTTTCAGAATATTGACTCACTTTTTGCTGCTCAACCTACAGGCTATTCAATGTAGCACTGATTTGTTAGTACAAAACTTGAGCAATCAAAACTTCTTACAGGTAACCAGGCAACCCCCTAAACATGACTTTTTATTTTTCCCCTGGTCATCAACCCCTCCAGATGAATCGGTAAAAAGAAAAAAGAAGGGGGTGATAATGCTGGATGCTTCTGAACAATAGAATAGATGTGGAAGTCAGAGAGGCAATACCTTGTTATTGATCAAGTTATGGAGTGCAACGACACTTCGAATGAGAGAGGAGAGATAGATAACCAACATCATATCATTTGTTTTTACTGCAAAAGACAGAAAAGGAGATTATTAATAAAATTTCCCAAAAGTGATACCAACACCCTAAACTAAATGAGCCAAACATATGGGATTTTTCGTTCACAAATGATACCTGCAAATGCCTTGATTAAATCGGTCACATTGAGATTCGGAAGGAGGTTGAATACATCCTGCAATAACATATTAGAATAAATGATGGGAAATGCTTAAGAATTCATCAAACCACCTGACCTCACTCAATCTTCATTTGCATCTTAAAAACATAATATAATGGAAAAAGACTAGAAAAGTAATCAGCAAACCAAACTAAGGCCCTGTTTGGCATAGCGTTTGAGAAGCTGCTTCTAGCCTTTAAAGCTTAAAAGCTGCTTCTGTGAGTGTTTGGAAAACTTTCTTGAAATTCTTCAGCCCTCTAAAAGAGCTTCTAACCAAACCCATTAAGGAGTAGCTTCAAGAAGAAGCAAAGGCTATGCCAAATAGGGCTTGCATATGCTTGTTTGAGGAGAGAAAGAAAAGTCAGTCAGATCTATCTACAAGTTAGTTAAAATACCTGCAAATGGTAAAGTATCTCATGATTTAATGGCAGCTTCTTATCAATAACAAGATCTAGGTAACTGCGAATTTCTCGTAATCGTGCATCCAAACCCTTTAAAGCTGTAAGTTTCCCAGTGACCTACACAACATAAGGTAATTCTGTCAGTCGAACTTTGCTTAGCCCAGAAATTATTTTACATGAAAAAACAGAAGCTCAAGCATCCAACTTAGAAGCTTCCATTCCAGAAGTTGATATGAAAATATGACCTCGCTGCCAAATCAAAAGGAAGGAAAAGGGGGGGTGGTGGTGGGGGAATATGAGAGAGAGAGAGAGAGAGAGATCATACGTCAGTTGCAAGTGTACTAATGGTCGTATCCTTTACATCCCTTAGCAAATGTTCCACTCCTGTCAATGAACAACATGTGGATAATCATTAGATTCAAACATTATTAAGGAAATAAACAAAGCAGAATTTTAAACTTGCATCTCTACCAAGCCTGAATGGGGGATAAATGTGCTCTAACAGGAAATGCAAACTTTTATCATGTTATTTACCAATTTCCTCAACCTCGTGAGCAGCAATTTCTGAGGGCACATGAACGAAAATCTTTTGGCTTTTCTGAGTAGCATTCTATTATGAAAATCAAACAGGTTAAGCATCAAAGAGTTAGAATGAACATGTCTGGAAAGAAAGAAACAGAGTTTTGACTTTCATCAATTGTCAACAGTTCAGCAGACTATATAAATGTCAATAGAACATATCCTCTTAATCAGGACAGCAGCACATGAAGCTGTTCTTACCTCTTTAACTTCTTCAACGTCATAGTATGCCTTGGTGGGTATTCCAAGCTCCTTAGGTTGGACATCAATAATGACCAAGACAGGATTTGGGACATAGCTATAATAACATAAAGAACTTGATCAGAAAAGAGGTACAAGCATATATGTCAATAATAAATCTGCCTGTACGTGTGCATGAGAGCACATGTATGCAGTAAACAAGCATAGCTGGCACATATTTCCTACCAAACAAAACCACATAATCATAGACAGGTCAAAATGACAAACCATGGCGGTGTAAAATAGTGCTCCGTATGGCTTATTTCATTATAAAAATAATTTTTAATTTTTTTTTTTTTTTAACAAGAAAACAAATTACTAGCTAAATATTGAAAGTTTTAATAATTAAAAGAACTTTAGAGAGAAAAAGCAAGAGGAAGGGAGAAAAAAAGAGCAAGAGGAAGGGAAAAAAAGATAATTAGATATATGAACACTATCAACCCTAAAACCTGATTCATGATAAATGATCTTACTTGTGGAATAATCCGTGAATATCTAGATCATTCTCTCGTAGCTTCGGCCCTGTACTATACCAACCTACAACGTGCTCCTTGGCTGAAAAATTACCAAAATTCCCACATACATAAATAAATAACTTCTCCAAACAGCTCGGAAAATGATCATCAATCTATAACAAATTGAAAAAAGAAGTACCATTTATTCTCTTGAACATGGAAAACATCGACTCATGGTAGTTGTGGTCAAGAAACCAAATGCTTGGATCTTTCTCATCTTCTTCAAAGGGCACTGAAATGTTTTAAAAAAGAAAAGAGACGGTAAAGATTCGTTTCAAAACATACCAAAAAATTTCTAAATATAATTTTTCCAAAAAATGTTAACCTTATAAGCTACTGATATAATTCAAAAGATGATGTGTAGAAGTGGTTTACACTGCTAAAAATATGTTAGCCACAAAAGTTGTGGACATTCCTTTCAATAATACATAATAAAATTTACTAATCATGGCTTTTCAAATTAGACAATATCTACACCATCCGATCCTTGATCGCAACTACTTTACAAGCTCCAAACACCTTGATTAAGCATAACAAAGTATTTAAAACAACTATTCATCAGTCATATCCTGGGCTCCACATTAATTATTTTTGAAATTCAACAATTGTTATCGTTCTATCCCTTCTATTAACGCTATTGAACCCACCAATAGGAAAAATAAAACTACTGATAACTGATTAAAATAGAAGCTATTATTTTAAGGAATCAAATACTCAGGTTTGAGCCTCGGCCACCAACAATAATTTAAAATCGTTTAGACAATTTCTTCTTATTTAAAATCCACATATCAGCAAAACACGAGCATTAAAACTTATGGTAATTGCAAACCTCATTTATCATAAAGTTTGAAAAGATTAAAATTACTTTGGAGAGGAAGTTAGGGTTAAGGGTGGGGGGGCTTAGTCCCACATACCTTAGAGGTTTAGGGTTGAACCACATCTAGAGGGAGGCCAATGATATTTGCTAAAATTGGGGTTTTAACAAAAAATCCCAAACTCATAAAAGCAATAGAGTACAAAGAAAACAAAAATATTCTTCATTCATCCCAAAAAAAAAAGAAAGGCTTAATGTAGGCAACCCCCAAAAATTCAATTCAACAACAATAAAGAAAGAATACAATGCCAAAATCATAATTACCATGAAAATTTTCCTCTGTTCTAAAGAAACCCTAAACCCTCTCTCGGCCCGATGGAGAAAACCTCAGGAAGACTAAAATAGAATAATGCTAAATACCCAAATTCCCATTAACCGTAAGCTTTCTAGGGTTTCCACAATACGAGAAACTAAAACAATCAAAACATTTAAAAATCCATACAAATAAGAAAAATAAAAAAACCACAGACAATGCGGCAAAATAGAAAAAACAAAAAGGAATTGAGAATAGAGCTGACCTGCATAGCTGTTGGTGACGTCGACGACGCCTTTGAAAGAGCTGCCGAGCAGGACTCCGACGACTCGCTTGCGAGTGTCCTTGGCGACTCGATTGTAGTTGTCGACGATGCTCAGAAGCACCAGCGGATGAACTATCACCTTCTCTATCGGTCTCGACGATACTTGCTGCGTCTTGATCACGTCCATGGCGTTTGTTTTTTCTTTTTTCAATCTGTTTTCTTCTTCTTCTTCTTCTTCCCTTTTTTTTTTTTTGGGGGTTTTCCAATGCTATCTAGCAATGGTAACAAGAAGGAAAGTTATAAAGACTACTACTTTTTACTCTTCGTTGCTTTAAACTCTTCCATGGTGGTTACCAGTTAAAATAATAATATTTTATTTATTTGATTATTATTATTATTTTTTTTATTTTGTTTGCGGGAAAATAATTTTATAATTTTTTTAAAAAATATATATAACTATATACGGAAGTTTCTAATACGGAACACAGTATTGGTGATGATTTTTTATAATATTGGTGGTGATTTTCTAAAATATCATTGTTAATACTATAAAAAAATTTTACTAATACTGTAGTATTCATGCGGACGATACTCACCATAAAATTTCCATATATATATATATATATATATAAAAGCAAAAAAAAAAGAAAAAAATTCAAATTAAGAGATTACAATTTTTTTATTTTAATTTATTTAATATAAAACGTACTTTTTATATTATTTCCTAATTAAAAAAAAGAACTTGTTAATTTTTCTATTTTTGATTATTTAATATATATATATATATATATATATTAGAAAAAAGATCAAGTGAAATAAGTATTTTCGGGTAATTTTAATAGTCGAGGAAAAACTCTGTTGTCTCTTTGATAAAACGTCGTCGCAGTGTTTGGCCTTCAGCGTTGCCGCTCGAAAAAATATACAGACGCCAAGGTGTTTTCTCGGCTGCCAAGCACTCAAATTCGTCTGGCTACCAAAACCCATTACGAATTAGCCAAAAGTATAAGTTTCGGTGAGCTTTCTGCTTCAAATTTAGTCTTTTTCTGTTTTCTTAATTTCTTTTGTTTTTTTTTTTTTTTTGTTCCCCCGTCTTCAATTGCTTCTTTACCTTTTTTCCGAGCTTCCATGTAGATTACTTAGAGCTCTTCAAGTCAATCAGATATATAATATTTACCTCCAAGTAGATTACTCGGAGCTCTTTATTGAGAAATTGTAGCTCTCTTATATATATATATATAGCAGGTGTTAGAGATAGAAAATGGGAAAAGCTTCAAGGGACAAGAGGGTAAGTTTGATGTTTAATTTCAGATGATGTTTATTTTCTGTCCTTATTTTTCAGCTTTTTTTTTTTTTTTTTTTGGGGGTAGTAATTTTGGTTGATTCAAATGCAGGATATCTACTACAGAAAAGCAAAAGAAGAAGGTTGGCGTGCTCGAAGTGCCTTTAAGCTTCTTCAGATAGACGAGGAATTCAATATTTTTGAAGGTGCTCTTTCTCTCTTCTTAAAATGATGTGTATTTTTGTTTGGTTTATCGTCAAAAGAATTAGGATGACCCATATGATCGAAATTAATTTTATTGTTTTTCATATGTTTTTAATCTTTCATAGTGATGAGCACCATTTTGAACTGAAATCAGTAGGACTATTCTAAGATATAATCTTAATTTTACGGTCAATTACATCTAAGAAATGTTTTTATGAGTGATATTTAGAATCTAGATGTAGTTTAAATTATTTAGCTAAAAAGAGTTTAGATAGTCCCTTGGACTAATATGCTTTAACTATCTTATTTCATAGTCAAGGAAATTTCTGGCTTCCTTCTTTGAAAAATATTTAAACCTTGTAAATTTTCTGTGGAAATGTAAAATTGATGCCATGTAAATTTCTGACCTTTAGCTATTTGTTTACAATTCCACCTCCAGGAGTGAAGCGTGTGGTAGATCTTTGTGCAGCCCCTGGTAGCTGGAGTCAGGTATCAGAGTTAGAGATGGTTTTTTTATTGTCTTCTGATTGCGTACTTCCTTTGGTACCCTGAATGTTGTAAATTCTTTTTTTTTTTTTTTTTTCCTTCTTTTGGTTCAGTGAGTCAATTATGATAGCTTAATAATGATCTCTGAGTATGAGATGTTATAAGTTTGACATTTATACTGATGGTTCTTGAAGTATGCTGCTTCCCTATTGCTATTTGTTTCCTTCTAGTTCTTACTTATCAACTTACCTCCACACTCTTTTTCTGATAAGTAAAATCTATAGGATTTCTACTTTAAGCAATTCTAAGTTCATTATAATGTTTTGAGATGTGGGTTCCCAAATGTTGAAACATGATTGTTTCATTCTGACAAACAAAAAGCTGGATACAAAAAGATTCAGGTATTGATATGCAGACGATCTTGACAACTATTCCTATCTAATGTGTAGGTCTTGAGTCGGAAATTGTACCTCCCAGCAAAGCTTTCTTCTGATTCAAAGTAAGTTACTTTTTTTGAATGGATTTGATTTTATCTGTTGATGACTGTTCTAAATGGAAATTATAAATGTACGAGAAATGCAGTTAAAGATGACTAACAAGTTTTCATCTTCTGTTTCATTTTTAAGAAGCCTCAATATTTTTCAAATTGAGATTTCAGAGTATGCGATGCCTGCTGTAAACTGCTAATTATCCACCTCACATAGTAGCTCAATTCTTCTATGTTACACATTGATGGTTTCAAATGTGTATTAGATCATGTAAATGTATATATCACCTAATCATAAAATAATACTTACCAGCATCTTCTATTTCAAACAACTACCCTGTTGTGAAGACCATAAATTCCAAATCATCATTGTATGCAGGGATGGTGATCTTCCTCTTATTGTAGCAATTGATTTACAGCCCATGGCTCCAATTGAAGGTGTCATTCAAGTGCAGGGCGATATAACAAATGCTCGAACAGCTGAAGTGGTATGGATAGTAAATATCTTTTTCTGTTTTGCATGTGATTCAAAGCCAACCAATTTTTATTGCCAGAAACTCTAATGTATAGCGCTTATACCTCTTCTTTTTTTTTTTCTTTTTCTTTTTTTAAGTTTTATAGCATCAATTCTGTATACTTCTTTTCAAAGCTACAGAAGCAGCATGGTTTTATTATTTCTTGCATTCTAGTATTGCAAGTATACGATTCTTGTGTTGCTTGATAACTTAAAAGGTCTCTTGCAATAATTGATTGTTCACGGATACCAACTTAAAAGGCAATAATGTCGAATCTTTGGGCAATCAATGGCATCAATATCAATTTTTCATTTTTTTGTTATGATGGAACCTTTTTGGGATAGATGGCTTGGTTCAAGTTCAAATTCCACTAAATAAAGGAAAACTGTGGTTTTAATGGAACATAATTAATTCAGACAGGTAGAATTGCTGTGTAAAAGTTGTCAAATAGTTTAGTAGCATTGTTCATTTCTGTTGAGTGCCCGCTCATATGTTTTTCATACATTTTGGTTCCCTATGGATGGGTATCTTGGTTGTTTATTACATGGTAAATATTTCTCTTTCTGACTCATGTAGAAGCAGTGTCAAAATGAACATAAGAAGACTGATATTAAGATGGATTATTTATTGTTATATTGTGCTTGTATAGCTATCCCCATGAATAGATTGCGCAATATGGATGATACATATATAATATTTCCCAATAGGATGTTTTTCATTTAATGTTTTAGATTCTTAATCTTTCTTTGCAGAATTAACGTTGGAAAATTCCTATCTTTAATTTATAGTGCTTTTATCACAGGTCATCAGACATTTTGATGGTTGCAAGGCTGATCTGGTTGTCTGTGATGGTGCTCCTGATGGTATGCAGTATTAGTTTAACAGTGCGTGATAATTATTCTTTAAATTCCCATTGCTTTACTTTTCTGCATAAATAAATATTGTTTACAAAAAATTTTCATGCTTGATCTACAGTCACTGGTCTTCATGACATGGATGAATTTGTTCAATCCCAACTTATATTGGCAGTAAGTAAAGATTTTTCTCATATGCTAACCATCTCTTTCTAAAGAACACATCATCATTTGGTAGTGAGAAACCTTTTCAGGAATATGGAAACATGTCATTCATTAAGTTAATTGCATTGGATCTTCCATTTAAGTGTGATATTTATCCAATTATTTCTGTTGGTTCCTTGCAGTTAGTATGATATCACTATTTATGATAATCTCATATGCATTCTCATTGCAAGCACAAGAAGCTAGTCCCATATACATTGAAAATAGGAAGCAAGAGATCCGCAGCTCAAAATTATGCCGTAGTTGGACTGAAGATTCAATTAAATGGCATCAAACTAATGAAGTGGTTGACATATTTATAATGCATGAGCCATTAGAAACTTTAGTTAAAATATTTTGTTGTTATAATTGAATCAAACATCATTTGCCCTTTGATTTTTAGTTCACAAGTTTACCATATTGGCCATGATTTCTTGACACCCTATTGGCTGCTTATTTATTGCTTTCTGTGTGCAATAACTTCAACAATGTTTCTAAATCTTGTTGAAGCTCTATTAAACTGATACAAGCTGGTGGATGTGGACCTAACTCACAGGGTTTAACAATCGTTACTCACATACTAAGAGAAGGTGGTAAATTTATAGCTAAAATTTTCCGTGGAAAAGATACAAGTCTTCTTTACTGTCAGGTAAATTAAGTGCTTCTTAGAACTAACATAATCCGGTTTTATTTTATAAACTGTGATATAGTTATGTAATGTGTAATTGCAGCTGGCTGCTAACGTTCATACATCTTGGTGTTGTTCACAGCTTCAAGTCACATGATTAATTATTTCTTTCAGATTATTGCTATGTTATTGCCACCTGAAATTATTTGTACTTCACAGAACGTGTGAAGTATAACCAGTTTGTTTGTTTGCTTTAATTATTAAGTACCATTTGGTTTGTTTGTTCACCCTTGTCATTTTGCTTCTTTCTTGCAGCTGAAATTATTCTTCCCGACAGTGACTTTTGCAAAACCAAAAAGCAGTCGCAATTCCAGCATAGGTAACATTGTGGATTTTGTCTCTTTACTTGGTAGCTCCATGCTTTTGGCTCTTTTAAATTTTGATATGATTCTAGTCCAAAAAATCTGTCATGAATTATGGCAAGGGTTTGTCGACTTGGAATCTTATCCTAGCTTGGAATTTAGCCACTGCCAAATCAAGGAAAATCTCTGCCAAGTATAGGCTATTGATCATATAATCAGTCCTAACTTAATAGTTGATCTCAAAATTCCTGTAAAATGAAGCTTATACTTCCTATCAAGGGCATACTGCACACATTGGATACCTGTGCTGTCTAACAAACCATATCTAATTCCAATCCTTTCTTTTGACCTTCTTCAATTTATTTTAATATTTTGTGTCATACAGAGGCATTTGCAGTTTGCGAGAATTATTCTCCTCCCGAAGGATTTAACCCGAAAGATCTACATCGCCTCTTAGAAAAGGTGGGAAGCCCCTCAGGAGGAGAAGATTTAGGTAAACTACAATATCTATATTGCTTTCGTATTCAACATCTTATAAATAAAACATGATGGTTGCTTGGAACTATGTCTTAAGAATCAAGATCAATTGCTGAAGTTCTTCAATGCTATATAATACAAAGTCAAATTTTTAAAATGGGTCCTGGTTAAAATTAAAGCTGGTTGTGATTTTGACAGTCTCTGTTTTAGATATTGGTCGTTTACAAATTGTATAACTATTACTAATGTCATTTGCCTCTTATTGGCAATTGTTATGTGGCAGATTGTAGTAGTGGGTGGTTGGAAGGTCCAAATAAGGTGTATATTCCTTTTTTAGCTTGCGGGGACCTTAGTGGATATGACTCTGACCGTTCATATCCACTGCCCAAAGTTGCTGATGGAACTTATCAGAGCTTAGATCCTGTACAGCCCCCAATTGCTCCTCCATATAAAAGAGCTCTTGAACTGAAAAAAGCTTCCAGTCATGGCATCCGAGACCACCTTGAAAAGCTTTCCTTGGAACCATAACTATTCCTTTTCATGTAATCCTTTATTTTGTCACTCTGGCCAATATACCAGGAATAGCTAGGTTTATCACCATTATTTTTGAAAATCAGTATAACATCCTTAGAAATTTGTAACTCTTCCATGTTTCCCAGAATTTAAACGTTTGGGTCCAGCTGTTAACTAACTTTCAATCACTACTTACAGATTTTTTATAATTATTGTTTTTCAATGATAATCATCTCACATTAAAGGCATTCACTTAAATGTTTATTTATTTATTTATTTTTTTTTTTTTGGAGGTAAAGATGTTTAGATGTAATGTTTTACTATAGAAATTTTGATATATTTTCTTGCTCTTTATTTGGAAGATTGTGTTATTTCTTTGTTAACATTGACAGCAATGTATTAGGTAGAATCTCCATGTCATTAATCCCAATAAATAGAGGAAGATCATACTGGTTAAGGATCACGAGGTAGCACAGAGACTGAACTGAATGGTGGACTTTGGGTGATTTTTCAATCGGTGTGCCCCAATTGGGCCATTTTTTACCAAAAGATTGAAAATAAAGCAAAAAATCTGAAAATAGGAAACAGTAGAATATTCGGTTTGTTTTCGTTTTACTGATTTGTGGTCCTGCTGACAGTGACTTTTCCTTTTGAATGTTAGACATCTTAGACATCGGCACGAGACTCCAGGGCAGCCCATTCCTTAGAATGGTCAGTGTCTATGAGTTGGTCTGGTGGTGAAGTATCATATGCACTCAAAGTTTCAACCAACACACTTAAGACATACTCAATCAAAAATTTTATTCAAAAAAGAAAAAAGAAAAAAACTGCATCCATCGTTTTAATTTGCTAACAATTTGTTACTCTTTTTGGTCTCTAATTTAGGATTCGATTGCTTATAGTAGGCTCATTTTGCCTTAAAAACTACTTTTAGCTCTTTTTAGCGGAAGATAGAACGTGTTATATATGTTTTCTTCCATCAATATATACTTTCGATTGAATATGAATCCCTACACATCCATTATAACAGAAAACCAATAACGTTATTAATTTTATGATTAATTATATAGTTAGGCACCCACCATAATAAGTTGAGAAATTGATATATATATATATATATATGTATGTATCAAACTTTTGTGGTTGAGAAATTGCTTACACATATATTATAGTAGATTCATGTATATCAAAATAAAATTATATTTGTCATGAATTAAAACTTGTGAAGGAAATAAAGATTTTTTTTTTTTTTTAACAAGACATAGTATTACATATGTTGGAGTTAGAAATTACTCAAGCCATCATATAATTCCAAGTCCAGGGAAAATAAAAAGAAAATGAAAAAATTAAATTTAAAAAAAAAAAAAAAACAAAACAAAACAAAACAAAACCAACAATCTTGTGATTTGCACTCAAAAAGTTAATTTAGTCTAGGTCATCAAGCAAATAAAGAATTAATTTTTCCATGATCATCACCGCAATGAATCACAAAATACAATCTCTCTTTTCTTTTTTCTTTTTTTCCTTTTTTTTTGAAAAAAAAAATTCATTTACATTTTACTAACTCCATAACAATTCCTAACAACAACTGGAAGAAACCGAATTCGACCTCTGCAAAGACGAAGATGAATTCAAGAACTCTATGCAATCCTCTAAAGCTTCAGCTCGATGAGAGTCAAGTGGGTCCGATACCGACCGTGACCTTGTCAAATTAGACGATGACACTTTCCTCGAAGACCTCGATGAACTCATAGACACAACACTTATAGCTCTTACAACCTTTGTCCTCAGCCTACGTAGAAATCTCATGGCAGAAAATCCTGAATCTTTTGAAACCCTAAAACTCCATATTCCGGCCACCACCACCCTCTTCCTGTTTCCGCGATTTCCTCCACCGCCACCGCCACCGTGTTTGAGAAAGATCACCGGCTTCTCGTTCACATCGGGACTAAAACTAACCCTCCTTCCTTTTCTTGACATTTTTAGAGAGAAAAGAAATGGGAAGGAAAATCAAGAGGAAGGAAAAAGAGAGTTGATGTGAAGGAAAAAGAGACAGTTAGATATATAGAGGGTTTGTAAGGAGTATTTATGATGAAATGAATTAATATGAGGAAAAAAAAAAAAAAGAAAGAGGAAAATGAAAAAAGATAAAAGAGAGAATAGGTTTCTCTCTCTCTCTCTCTCTCTCTCTCTAAGGGAGATGACAAATGGGTAATAGTAGCGCTTGTAGAAAAAGCAAATGCTTGTTTGACTACAAAGACCAAAAAATAAGCTTAAAGAGAGAGCCTAATTCCTATACGTGCATGAGCCATGCACATGGAGTATTTCTATGTAAGCCAAAAGCTAAGCCAATCAAAAAGACTAACTTGTAACTTAGGGCAAAGGAAATGTATCAAGTAAAAGATTTATAAGATGAAGAAAACGTGTTTGGTCAAAAGCAAAGTGTAGTGCATAGAGTAGAGGATTTTAAAGAGAGAAAAGAGACAGAGAAAGAGAGAGAAACTTGTTGATACTCTTCTCATCAGCGTCACTTTTTAGGTGGTAATAATAGGGGTCCTACGTTTGTGCTTTTGTTTGTTCATCTTTGATTCTGTTGAGGGATCAAAATATTTTTTATTTATGAAGAAGTGGACCATTAAAATCTGTTTGATAAGAGGGAATCTATTTGAATAAGATCGGAGAAGGGGTTTGGGAAATGGGCTTGGCGTGAATATTAGGGAATTCGACTTTTTTCTCTTCTTTTTTTGAAACCATCTTTGGCAGAATTGAAATTTCTGTTTCCTTGGATTGGGTTTTTTTTTTTTTTTTTTTTTTTCTTCTCTTTCTTTCTTTCTTTCTTTTTTCCCCCTCTCTTTTTTGACTGGGATTGTTAAAAAGCTAGACAACACCCAGTTCCCTATACTTGGAGTGTGTCTTCTTGCCTGCCTTCTTCATCAACAAGTCATTTTCACTCTCTGTTTGTTAATACTCAAAAGCAACGAATAAAAATTTTCGGATGCAATATTATTTGAAGACAATGGGTGTTTAAAAAAAGTAAATGCTGAATTTACGTACTTTGGAAAGAAAGATTTTGAGATGAACTTAACTAGTTAGCCTGCTTATGAGTCTTTTCTTCTTTGGCAAAATTTAAGAAGGCCGGCGATAACAAAACCAATAAAATGCTTATTTGGTTTTTTAAAAATTATCTTCAAAATTATAATGGAAAACATGATTATGTAGTAACCATTTAAGATTTCCACATTGATCAATACATCTCCAGTTGAATTTTTAATTTTAAATTCTTTAATTAAGTTGTCATTTATACAACGTGTTATATCATTACCATACGATTCATCATAAACTCGAACATAGTTTCTAAAAAAAACAGTTCTCATATTTATATTATATATTAATATGGTAAACTAATGACATTTCATGTCCATTTCTCCCTACGTTGATGCTAGTGTTTGAATTTTGAAACTTGCATTGATTTAGCTGCCTCGGTGTGAAAATGACGCGCAAAACCCAATTTCAAATGAATTATTTTTGTGTTTATAACTTCTGTAGACTTTTGAATCAAAACGTTGAAATGTGTATGCTATTTCTATTTTCAGCCCTTATCAATAATTCAAGCTTTGATTTCTTAAATGCTAATTGTGAAAAATGAAAACAAAAAAAGAAACTAAATTTTGATGGAAATGAATTCAAAGTTAGACAAATGCCATAGTTGTACCTGAGCTAAGAGCTATGGTCTTGAAATCGAAAATCAGATTCCATTGAAGAACGATTCCATTAATTGGACCGAGTAAAAACTGGGGTAAACGTAATGTAGCTCTACTCCGTCATTATTGAACCTAGCGTGTTGATTAATTGGACCTAACCCTATTATATTCCGTACTACTTTTTGGCCCAGTAGTAGACTAGAGTGTGATTGACATCTATTAGTTGGGCTTTAAGATCGAAATCGCTTTGGGCAGTCTAAGTTGGGCTGAGAGATCCAATATTTTGCCCCATTTGCTTCTTCTTCTTCTTCTTCTTCTTTTTTTTTTTTTTTTTTTTTTTTTTTTGTTTTTTTGGTCTATCTTTTTACTGAATAAAAAAGAGTCTCCTGCTAGGATCATAGATCCCAACTGTGATATGCAATGTTGCAGCATGCATATAACCTATTGAAGTAATAATAAAGCTTAGCAAAAATTCAAATCATATCTTTCAAATCTACATGTAATGGCATTATCTTCCTTTCGCTAACTTATTGGCAAAAATAAATAAATAAATAGGCAAATGTACCAATCATCAAACTCACCACTTAAAAGTGACACTATTATTACACCTTTTGATACTTTTATTAAAAGTCTTATCCCAAAAACAAAATAATAATAATAATAATAATAATAATTGCAAGCATCTATAATTGCCTCAAGTTTTGCTGATGCGTTACTGTTAGAGTCACGTGCTTGATTTAAATGCACGTGTTTTACATTTTCAAGTAGTTAATTAGTTGTTCAAAACAGGTTTTAATCTCTCCACGTGTATGAACGAGATTGGTTGTTATTTTCTGTTAGTTAGTTAGTTAGCCTTGTTATGAGCTTTTTAACCAGCTCTCGAACTGTTCTGTAATTGAGATCTTTCTTTATCATTTTTACACTTAACAGAAATTCTTGTGTGCTTCTACTTTCTCTCTGTCTTTTCCTTTTTCTTGCTTGATTTCTTTTTCTTTCTTGTTTTTCTTTTATTTTTCCTTCTTGCCAGACACTGTTTCTCTTGAACTATTAGTTCATTTTCTTGACTTTATCTGTCACCCTCACATCTCTTTCAATTTTCAAATTCAATCCAAAAAAATTATAAATAAATAAAAAAATAAAAGAACCTTTTTCACTTCCGTTGTGTTGAAAAAAAAAACAAAGGCTAAAATTTGTTCATCAGGCAGTCTCCAAATACCTTTTATCTTTTTCCTATATACTTCTCCCATTCCACCAAAAATTGTTTTCGATTACTTGCAAAAAGTTTTTATCAAATATAACATCTGCTAAGTAACCTTTATCTTTTGGTCATCATCACTAATTAACTTTTTTTTTTTTTTTTTGATAAATCATCCACTAATTAGCTTGATTTCTTAATATAACATCCCCAAATATTGTTGTCCAATCACTTGCTGTTCATGTTTCTAGAGACACAGATATTTGTGCTTTTCCGACATGTTGGTGCCACAAAAATGATCATTTGCCCTGCTAAAGGCCAATTTAGAGGCTTAAATTTTTCCAGAAACCAGTTGATAATTACTCTTTTCTTTTTTTTTTCTTTTTTTTTTTCCTTGTGGTTATGTTTACCCATTTTGTCATTTTAAGTAAACAATGAATAAAAAATAATAATAAAATACAAAAAATATATATAAAGTACAACTATATATCATTGGTGTTGATTGTTATCATCTTATATGGTGGATCTAATGTTTATGTGGTTTTTTTAAAATATATGGGATTTACTATGTATAAACTGTTTTTACTTATGTATATACATATGATCCACTGCCACATAAGATAGTGACAATAAGTGATAATTATCATTTTATATATATACAGATTTGTTTTTAAATTGTATATATGTGACTATTTGTTATGGTAACGATCATATACAATATATCTTGTTTATGTAATGTATACATGTGACTATTTGTTTATACAACATATCTTGATTAAGAAATTAAAACAAAGTTTCAATGTTAATATTTTTTTCCTCAATTATTCAATTTTATTAATCACCCACAATTTACACCCTCTTCGTATAAAAATATTCATTTATACTTATAAGACTTGCATTATTAGGGTGCAATCATGTATAAAATAATTAACTATAATGGGATGTTTGGTAAAAGAGAAAGTATTGAAAAAAACTGATTATTGAGAATCAGTTTTTTGGGATTCAGTTTCCTGAAAATAAGTTTTTTTGGAAATTTTTTTTACAGTGTTTGGTTAATTATAAAGGAAAATAGAACTTACAAATAATTATATTAATTTATATATTAAAATTAAAGCATAAAATTATATTTAAAAAAATACGTAATATCAGTTTTTCAAGGAATTTTAAAATAGCACTTTTTCAATAGAATCTATTTTTCCTGTTAGTTTTCCACATTATAAGATTTATTCTCTATTGGAATCCACAAATTTTTTTTTTTAAAAATTATTTAAACAGAAGAAAAAATTACTTTCCTATAAAATTTTATATTTCCACTAATTTTATCAATATTCAAACACCTTATAAAAAATATCCCAAAGAATATGATATGATTCTTGGGATATTTTGGTAACCAAGAGTTATATATATTTTCTACGTTGACTTACAATAATTTTACAGGTTTGGTAACTCAAAATGAATCAAATTCATGAGATAAACAAACAGATTAAGTGCACAGGACAGGGGTAACACCTAAAAAAAAAGGAAAAAAAGAAGGACAGGGGTGACACCTAACATCATTAGAATGGAGCTTGATTGTACCAAATACACATGTGACCAATTTATTGAAGAACGTGTTGATATGGGACTATCTTTGGAGTTTAGGAGCCCAAGTGTCTGACACCCATTTGTGGAGAGCAACCAAAAAGTAAAATGGCAAATTGAGAGTTGTGGGGACTGTGACATTCAATGTTAATTACTACTTACTAGTTATTACCCAAAAAAAAAAAAATTACCACTTTTTTTTTTTTGATAATATAACAAAAACAAAAAAATACAGCTTACTTTTCTTTTCTTTTTTTTTCCAAAAAATAGTACCACTTACTAGTAGTAATATCATATGGAAATCCACAAGACGGTGGAAAAATGTTGGATTGGAAAATAGACTGTAAATGGATGACCCAAAAAAAAAAAAAAAAAAAGCTAAAATGCTAATGATGAGACAGTGAAAATGCAAATTGTCCTCCTAAAAAAAATAAAATAAAAAGGGGATTGTACTGTGTGGTTATGGCCGGCATGACAGCTGTGTCTGTTTTTCGCTTCACCAAAGGAAGGACGACAGTGAAACTTTCTAGTTTTACTTGTAAATGCTTTTAGTACCATTAAAAAATATATATTCTTATTCAGCATAAAAGGAAAAAGGAAAAAAAAAAACCTTTAAGTACAATTAAAATTGTTATTCAGAGGATTAAAAATGTTTAATAACATTTTTTAACCAATGTTTGCAAAAGATATTCCATATATATAATATTAATAATAAAGGAAGAAAAGTGCCATGAAATAATCTACAATGGTGGTCAAAAGTTTAAAAGTTTACAATGGGAGCAAGCTCAAGGTTCAACTTTTTTTTTTCTTTTAAAATTTTAAAATCCAATATTATTATTATTATTTGCTAAAAATATGACCCAGCATTATATGTTGGTCAAAAGCTTAGAATGAGAGGAATATGTACGAATAAGTAACACAATCCATAATATTCAATTGAAGATTTGTTAATAAAAAAAGCAAAAAAATTCCATTAGGACACAGTTGGGATACCTTTACATCATGGACCAACGGCTTTAATCCTTATAACTTTACAAGTGCAAAATAACATAACATACGTCTTATTGTTTAGTGAATTTTTAAACTGTATTCATCATTTAATTCGAATATAAAAATTAAATTAACATTGACATAATCAATTATGATAAATAATATTTTTCTAAAAGAAATCATATCCTATTCTCTAAAATATTAATAACACGATTTATTGATACCCTATTTTAGATTCAATCAAAATTCAATTACTTATAGGGTCTTCTATCTTATCAATCATATTATAAAAAACACACAAAAAAACTAAAAAAAAAGAATTGCCCTGACCCTATTCGATATGGTTATATTTTATTTTTAAGGAATAAAAATAGAAAATGGAGACCTCTCAAAATTACTAAAATATTGAATTTGATTGGGATTGGGTTGACTTGGTAAACAAACGGATGAAGAAAGAAGTGGCTAAAACCCCAAAAGCCCAATGGGGAAGAGCATAAGCATATACTGAGAAAGCTTCTGATTTGATTCCTCCAACGTCCCGCCTTGAAAAGAATATCCAATCCAAAAACTCCCTCAAAGATTCGCTTCCTTCAAGTTATCTTCTTTTTTCACTCTCACTTTGCGTTACTCAATAGAAATCGCACTTTTTTTTTTTTTTTTTTTCAAAGCCCCACAGCTACACCTTCAGCAATCAGCACCACCTTATATTGCTCTCTCTCTCCCTCCCAATCATGAATTCTGCTTCCCTCTCTATAAATCCCACTCTCTCTCCACCTTTTATCTCCACCCCATCTTCTTCTTCTTCTTCTGCTGCCGTTTGCCTCAGGCTTCGGGGTCCTTCTCAGTCCTCTGGAGCAATAATACCCAGTTGTCTTTTCAGCAGAGGAGCTGTGTTTTGCTGCTCAGAGAGAGTGAGACCAAAAGGTTGTGCGAGGAAAATTTCGAAACTTGGGATTAAAGCAACCAATATGACCATCACGGAAATTAGACCCGACGAAGAAGAAGGGGGTCCTCCTCTTTTGGAGTCTGAGAACAACTCCAGGCCTCGTCGTATTGCTCTCTTTGTTGAGCCTTCTCCTTTTGCGTGAGTGTTTCAGTATTTTTTTTAATTTTTTTTTCTTTTCTTTTCGGATGAGGTTTTGTGGTGTTTTCTTTCATTCTAAGCTTGAATTTTAAGATACCCATTTCTTATAATGGTCTCTGCTTCCCTGCTGATACCAAAATTTAACGCAATTTAGATATGGGCCTTAAGAATTTTTTGGCATTGTGATGTAAGTTTTGCAGATTTTTGCTTCTTTGTTTTTCGTTACTTTTTGGTTTAGTTTTAGATGTTTTTGTTTTAACTTCATTGCATCTGGTGCATATTGTAGTGTGAACGTGTTATACTAACTACTTGTAGACATAATGTTTGGATCTAGTTTGGTATTTTGTACCATTATAGGCATGCCTTTGGTTTTATGAATAATGCTACCATCTTTGTTGATCATGGTCATTTTAACTGTAAAGTTGGATTTTGATCTGAGAATTTGCTGCTGAGTTTGAGTTACTTGGGTATTGTACATTATTTAGTAAGAATATCAGTGATTCTCAACTACTTTCAGAAAAATTAGTTCAGAATAAGAGAGAATAACACACAGTACATAGAAGGTGGATTTTCTTTTTTTCCTTGAAAACGGCTAAAAAGAACATTTAACGAAAAATGAAGAAACAAAAGGTAGAAATTGCCACACAGGTCCCCGGTTGTAATTATATGGCAAAATGTATGGCTACACTTGGAGGTGTGGGTCCTCAAAACTGAACTACGGCTTTCAAGATAAAAGTGGAAAATATACTACATCTAGCATCTCAGCATTCTGCACCTTTTGAATGTTGTGAAGAAAGGGCTAGGGGACATTTTTGTTTTTTCATTGAGCAATTTCCTGGGAAGCACCAAGTGGGTGCTTTGTTTATTTAATAGGGATGTTTTACTAAAAGGCTTTTTTTTATCTCTTTATATTGCAGTTACGTGTCTGGCTATAAAAATCGGTTCCAGAATTTTATCAGAAACTTACGTGAAATGGGGGATGAGGTATTTTCTCTATAGCTCTGCATTTATACATATGATGTTGCATAACGATAGCAACAATCACATTTTTTGACCCTATAGAAGCAAACTTAACTAAGGCTTTCTAGAAGCTCATATAGTTTTACAATGTTTAGCCTCAGCGGATGTTCTCTCTGATGTATGGTTAAGCTGCATTTGATAATCAAAGAACAATTTGGTATTACTGAGCTTATTGAACTTTAGGTCGTTCTTTATTAGTAATTTCGGCACCAATTAGCTTTTATCTTGGTCACTTTAAGGCCCAATTTTAAATTTTTATGTGTAAAAGTTTCGTCAATTTACAAAAATGTCTTTACAGAATTTGTAATTGATATAGTGGTTTACTTATAAATGATATAGGTTATGGTTGTGACAACACATGAAGGAGTGCCTGAGGAATTCCATGGAGCAAAATTGGTTGGATCAAGGAGGTTGGTATAATGATCTAAATTCACATATGACTTATGAATGTAGTTGAGTTAATGCATTGGATTTTAAAAACATTTTTATTCTAACTCCTAACTATTAGCTTTTGGTGTCTCTTTCTTCTCTCTTTCTCTCTTCCTTTCAAGCACCAGCTTTCCTTGTCCCTTGTATCAGAAGGTGCCCCTCTCCCTGGCTCTTAGTCCTAGAATAATTTCAGAGGTTGCACGGTTTAAGCCTGACATAATACATGCATCATCACCTGGGATAATGGCAAGCATTTTATTTCTTCTACTTTTTCTTGGTTTCTTTCTTTTCTAATGTAGAGTAATGAAGAAACAAACAAACTTGGATGACATTTTCTGTCTTATAGGTTTTTGGTGCTCTCGCTATTGCAAAGCTGTTATGTGTGCCCATCGTGATGTCTTATCACACTCATGTACCAGTGTGAGTTTAATTCTTTCATTTTCTCATGATAACTTGCTTAAAACGGATGAAGTAATGACTACTTTAAGCGAGTGGAAAGCCCACACAAACAAATGTTGCTTCTGAAATGATTTGACCTTTTGAATTCTTCAATTTATCACGTTACCAATAATATGCTGCCAGATTATAGCACCAATGCTTATAGCTGATTTCCAGTCTTGTGTGAATCTGCAGATACATACCAAGATACACCTTTAGTTGGCTTGTCAAACCCATGTGGCTTGTTTTAAGTATGGTAGCATCCTTTCCTTGGTCTTATTAAAAATTCCAGAGCATGTCAATATCATTGACATTTTCTTTTACTTCCTTATCAGAATTTTTGCACAGAGCAGCTGATCTTACACTGGTGCCATCAGCTGCCATTGGGAGAGATCTCCAAGCTGCAAGAGTGACAGCAGGTGAATATAACTTATGCTACTTCATGGTTGAGTATTGAAATATTTTTGTCAACCTTTTAAATTTGTTTCTTTTGGGTTCCTTTTCATCTCTAAACTGCATTGCTGAACTCTTTTTATCTGCAAATACTGGATTAACAGCATTCATCTTAAACCATACAGAACAAATGTTTACTCTGATTTACTTTCTTTATTTTTGGTTTGCAGCTAATAAGATACGTCTTTGGAATAAGGGTGTAGATTCTGAAAGCTTCCATCCTCGTTACCGCTCTCATGAAATGCGATTAAGACTGAGGTATGATTTCTTTAATAAGTTGTGTCTGTCTCATTCCCATGGAGAAGGACTTTCTCATGAAGCTTTGTTTTTGTTTTAAACAGCAATGGTGAGCCTGACAGACCATTGGTAATCCATGTTGGACGACTTGGAGTTGAGAAAAGTTTGGAATTCCTCAAAAGGTAGTGCAGCTTAATCTTGCATCTCAGAAATGAATAGCTAGTGTTTATAGTCATGACTCCTAGAGAACTAGTAACATAACATAGCAGTAAAGTTTACTGTCAGATTCTTTAAAAAAAAAAAAAAATGAAGGGAAGTTTTTTGTTGAAACCTAGGATGTTTTGAATATGTAACGTTAACTTCAGATATTTGTTTATTAAGTGATATTAAAGTGGAACTTGCACAGTTATGTTATATGTAGTAGTCATTATTCAAATTTAACCTTTGTCATATATGTTCTCTGGTTATAGTTATTTGAATGTGTATTTAGCAGCTTTTGATGGTTGTAACATTTGATTTAACAGCGTCATGGATAGGCTTCCAGAAGCACGAATTGCTTTCATTGGAGATGGGCCATATAGGTAATCCCTTGATCCTCTGACACTGTATAAATTTTTATTATTATTATTATTATTTTCTCTGAAACAGGTTCAAATATGGAGAGACTATTATCCATCCAATCGTACCAAGCTCACTGGATGCCTTATAACTTGGCATGGCTCATGACTTGCATGATGAGGAATTTAAAAATTGGTTTAATTGAAGCCAATATAAACATGAAAATCAAATGCACTTCATTTTACGAAAGCATGTCATTTTCCTTGGCAGGGAGGAGCTGGAGAAAATGTTCACTGGTATGCCAGCAGTATTTACAGGAATGTTAGGAGGTGAGGAACTCTCTCAGGCATATGCAAGTGGGGATGTGTTTGTGATGCCTTCGGAATCAGAGACGCTTGGGCTTGTAGTATTGGAGGCTATGTCTTCAGGGATTCCTGTGGTGGGAGTTCGTGCTGGGGGAATTCCAGATATAATCCCTGCAGAACAAGAAGGTAAAACTGGATTTCTCTATAGTCCTGGAGACCTTGACGACTGCTTGAGCAAATTGCAGCCTCTGTTACATGACATTGAATTGAGAGAGAGGATAGGCAGAGCAGCACGAGAAGAGATGGAGAAATATGATTGGAAAGCAGCCACCCGCATAATACGCAATGAACAATACAATGCTGCCATTTGGTTTTGGCGCAAGAAGAGAGCTCAACTACTGAAACCTCTACAATGGCTTATAAAACGTGTATTTCCATCCCCAGAAGTTAACTACAGGTGAAGAAAAAATAAATAAATAAATAAATAAATAAATACACAGCCAATATAGTTGTTTACTTGTTTTGTGAGCTTGCTTTCGGCTTCAAACAAGTCCTTGTGGGATAATGTATCGGATTGATGCCAAATGCATTCATTTGTTGTACTTTGTACATATTATTAGACGCCAAAATATTGTCTCCACTGTTTTTAATGTCATTCTTAATTATTTTGGATGTCAGTTAAAGTAGCAAATTGTGAAACTCCAAAAAAAAAAAAATAATAATAATAAATAAATAATAAAAAGAGAAAAGGGCGAGTGAGAGTTATAGGCGAAAATTCGAAATATGCCCCTTCCTTTGTTTTTTAAGCAATTTTGCCCACATTTAAATTGTATTTGTTAGACAAAATCGGATAGTTCAAATGGTTGAATATGTTTATTTGTATATATAAAAGTATGAATTTAAATTATATGAAATTTAAATTATATAGATATAGAAAATTTTGGGTAGTTTGCAAATGATTTGTTAAAAAAAAAAAAAAAAATATTGTCAGACCCCATAAAATACCTATTAACCCTTCTCAAACTTCAGCTTTTTCTTTGATTTTATACAGATATTTCTCTTCAAGAAGCCTCGTAGTTCTTAACAACCCCTGTAGACAAAGATTATAAAAATAAAAATAAAAAGAAAAAAAGAAAAGATTATATACATATCACAACTAAGCTAAAGTAGAGAACAAACAAATATTATCTAACAAATATTAAGTAGAGGATTTCCACAAGAATTACTCGGTTTATCTAACACACTGGTATCCAATTTGGGCAACAAAATCCATAAATTTTTATTATAGCTGTTTGATTATAATTTTTTTTTTCCTTTCTCTAGTTTATCATAATTTTTAATTAATTTTTCTGGGTTGTCGCACAAGGTGTTCATAAATTTTTCAATTTGTTTTTGTTTTTTTTTTTTTTTTTTTTTTAAATTCTCTGTTTTAGGCGATTCTTAAAGCTGTGACTTGGGAGATGATGATGCTCCATGCTGCGACTGTGAGAATGAAGACGGAGTATATAATTGGAAGCGACCCGCCCCTACTTCCATGAGGGCGGCGCCGGGGTTGCACAAAATTCAATGCATACAATTCACGTTACCCATAAATTCTTCAACAGTATACACTACTATTCCTACTATTCATTACAACATTTTATGCTTATTCAAAAACCTTTTTCCTATTCACATTACCCAAAAACACTTTTTCTCATTGACCAGCAACACCGGACATGCATGCTGATTTCATGTTTTGTGTAGTACATACTGTATAGGTCATTGTCATCCACATTGATGGCTATATTTTCTCTCTTTCTTAGAATACTATTCTATGGCAGTCCTCCGCCTGAGGGAGAGGAAAAACGACAAAAAAAATAATAATACATATATATATATATATATATATATGATGAGGTTATGATGACTGTTGCATATGAATCAGTGTCAAAACTGATATTTTTAAAAAATAAATTGTGGATTATGCTGTGTACGTATGTGTAACAGAAAAATCGTAAAAGTGCTAACTTTGATGCTGATATTTGATGCCAGTACCATGTGGACGGTCTGTTAACTCCTTTATTCATTCACAGACACCTGCCTCTTTCTTCTTCTCCTTCCTTAATAATCTCCTTCGATTACCCCACCATGTGACTCTCTCTTTCTCTCTCTTAGTAAGCAATTTGGTTTTCTTGATATCATTCTCGCTTGGATGGTGAGAAAATCAAGGAAAAAGATTGATTTTTTTTTTTTTCCTTTTCTTTTATGTCTATATGTACCCTTTTCATTAGTAGATGATAAATAGTGGAAAAAGTGGAAGTTAAATCAAACTTTAAGTGGTAAAAAGAAATTTTAGGATTATTTATCGAGGGATATAGGAAAATCAAGAACTTCATGGCCAATTGGATGAATTGGTCTCTGTCTATCTCTCTCTCTCTCTCTCTTCTAGGGCTAAATTAGCAGAAAATCAATGAAAGAAATTAATTTTTTAAATGAGGGACAAACTGGGCAAAAATATGTATTTTCAGAAGGATGGACATATTTCGACATTTTGATTGAGAGGAGGGCATCGGTACCAAAACTACATGCAAAGAGGCGTTTAAGCTTCAATTGGACTGCAAAATGGCCTTAACTGACCTTAATCTTCAGCTTTTTTAAAGGCCCAAATTGGTGTATTGGGCCGACTTACTCTTCTCTTTTCTTCTTAATTATTATTATTTTTTTTTTCTCCGGCCTTTCTGTTTTTTTTTGGGCAAAACACTTTTTCCGCTCAGGAAAACACCTACCCTTGACCGTTGCAGATTTTTCAACACTCCCGTATTGCGTCTTCAAAAAATATACATATATTTTTTTGCTCAAAGTCTTCAAAAGATATTCATTGTACTCCCTCAAAGAAATGTTATTTTATAACACATTCTATGTAATTTAGATTTGAGGAAGTTAGACATCCCTAGTAATTTTACTACTCTTGGAGAGTTGGCTTTAAAAATTGAATGTTTTCAAATAATATAATTTTTTCATATGCTAAATTTCGTTTTTGTTGCAACCTCTTTTCCATACACAAATTTCGATAATTTCACATGTAAGTAATTGTGCAAAAATATACTGAAGTTGATAAATTGCAGTGATCAATTTAAAAAAAAAAAAAAAAACCCTATATATTATAAAAGATAAAAAATGGTTATAGTCCCAAAATTTAAGATATGGATTTATAATCCAGCAATAAAATCATGAATTCTTTTAGAATTTTGTTTTTTGTTATCAAGATAATGAACATAAATGGAATTATTATTATTATAATAATTGTTAATTATCTGCATTTGATTATATCTTTATTTTTTATTTAAAAATTAATTTGAACAAGTAATTTTTTTTTTAAATAGCATTTAAATTGTCAAATCATATATATATATTATTATCATTTATCAATAATGATAAATAATATTTTTTTATTCCTATAATCCAAAAACAAAAACAAATGGATTTTTCAATTCCTGCCTCCAACTCTTGTTAGTCACTATCTCCTCTTAAACTTTCACATAAACATAAATAGAATATTATATTATATATATTATATTAATTGTATATTAATATCCTTTACTTTCAGATTTTGTGATTTATAATTAGCCCATATATATATATATATATATATGCAAACATATAAACAAAATTTACCTTGTTATAGTAGTTGACGTGTTAGTGTAATTTTGTCCTTATTTCCTTTTCAGTAGAAAGAAAGAAAAATACTTTAACACCGTCAGTTTGCTATTAGAATATAACTTTACCCCATTATAATAAATAAAAGAACTCTTATTAGGACCAAATAATCTAACTTTGTTGGCGAGCGCCGTTACCTATGCTAAAAATGACATAAAATAATAAAAGAACTTTTACTGGAATAAAATAGTTTAGCATGGTTGGCAAGCATGATTATCTATGTCAAAGATGATATGTTTGAGTAATTGGATGGGAGATATTGGATTAATTTTTTGCTATTTCTTATGTTTCCATCCGGTGACTCGAATCCTGGTCATCCTTGACACAACTTCATCTTAAAAATTATTTTATTTTATTATAATAGGGTAAAGTTATATTCTACTACTAAACTGATGGGGTTAAAGTATTTTTCTTTCTTTCATACAGAAAAGGAAATAGGGACAAAATTACACTAACACCTCAACTACTTTAACCAGCTTTAACCTGGTAAATTTTGTTTATACAATTATTATAATATATATATATATATATATATATATTCTAGAATGTAACTTTTTCCTATTTCAGGGTCGTCTTCCAACCACTAAAGAAACATACACAAAATATTCCCCAATAGCCATGAATTAATTTTATCATTCTGCCCTCTATATTTTAGAAAATCATCAGTTATAGCCTACAGGTTTTCTCAAAGAGACTTGCCGATGTTATGCCACCGGCCTCTGTGTCCTGCTAGACGATGTGATGGCTAGTAGGTTTCAGGGCAAAGACAACTTTTCCTAAGAGCTTTAATTGGTTTTTTATATACCAAATTGAAATTATACTATAAATTTATTGAGTTGATACGTTATTTATACCTATATTGTTTATAGTTTTAAGATATATATTTTTTAAAATTATAAATTATTGTATTAAAAAAAATTGAACTATTAATTTTTACTATTTTAGATGTAATAAATAAATATCAACATAAACTAATGATATCATCCAGCATATCATGACTATGTAAACATGAATATCGTGAAGTATATCTTAGATTTAACTTTAGGTTGTATAAAAATATTAAGAAATTAATTTATCAAATTTTAGGGGTATTCACCAAAGAAATTGATGATAGTGTATAAATATCAAAGGCCTATTATAGACTAATTATACATAGCCCCTAACAGGCTAGGTCCATGCGGAGATTACTGGTTGCATGGAGGTGTGACACCCTCTATTTAGGCTTGTGGTAGATGTGGAGGATCATAATTGAAAGTTCCATACTGCACATGAAAAAGGAAAAAGAAATGGAAAAAGTACTATTGGTCCCGAGTAACCTAGCTATGTATGGTTGATAGGCATGGTCATGGATCATAGATTATAAATAATATATCTGGGTTCATCCCCCCAGCCCAGTTGCTCTATGCAAATTGGATTTGGATGGTTAGTGTCATTCTCATATGGTCAATCACGGGGGCTACAACCCTTTACCTATAATTTTTTTTTTTTTTTTTTTGGTAAATACTCTTTACCTATAAATGGTTCAAGCATCCTATCACCGGCCAATATTCACATTTGATCCAATCGTTTTAACTTCTCCTTCCTACTAAAACTCCTTGACATGGCCTTTTTACAATCTTGGGTTTGTGTTTCTTTTTCTTTTTTTCTAACGGTATGTTTGAGTAATGATAAAGTTAGTGAGAATTTAATTTTTTTGAAAAAATAATGATTTTTTTATTTGGTTATTTATGAGATAGAAAAGTATAGGTCCAGAAAATTAGATTCTCACCAATAAAAAAATATGTGAGAAAATTGTTTCTACCTATAAAGATATCATTTTGAAAATTCCCGAAAAAATAGTTTTAAATTTTTTTAAAATACATATATATACTTAGTTTATTATACAATATTAAATTTAATTACTTATAAATTTTAATTTTTCTATTACTCATCAAACATACCAAGAAAAAAATTAATTCTCATAAAACTAAATCTTGAATATCAATTTTTTTCCAAACTTTTACAACAACGTATAAGGGAATTCTATTTTTTTATAAATTTCTAAGCCAATCACTATGCTTGCGTGTGTGTGTGTGTGTGTGTGTGTGTGTGTGTGTGTGTGTGTGTGTGTGTGAGAAATATCCATCTCTCATTGGTCAGAAAATACTTATTTTAGTTTTGATTAAAGCAATATGGGCTCCATTCTCTGCCTCCTTTCATTTCCATCACTGGCTACAAGATTCGCTGTTGTTTTTAAATCAATGTTTTTTCTTTTTTTTGTGGTGAATCGGAATATTTTTGGAAAGGGAAAAGAAGTAAAAACCAAATGATACTTTGCATGAAAATACAATACACACACTACCCCCACAGCACCTGCCACAAATAATAATATGGCTAGGTCATGTGATCTCCTCGGAGAAAAAAAAGGAAAAGGGTGCTAAATTTCATATATATAAGTTCCAAGAAATTTTGGTCAAGACCCCAGCAAAATGATCAGAACCTTAAGCATGCACTTAGATTGGATGGTTGAGGTCATTCCTAAGTGGGTCAATGAATTTAGAAGGCACCCCCACAAATTCAATTATGATGTCTCCATCACAAGGGATAACCTGAGTCTTATTGCTTTCTTTATTTTTTTTCCTTCTTGGCCAATATCTAAGTGTCATTTATTTGGAGCAAATTAAAACTGTGAAAATCCCCACATGTCCTTGACCTATCACAAAACGACAGAAAAACACGTGGCCAATCACAAGTATTATGTTGTCCAATTCTATCTCCTGAGTAGCTTTCTTTAACCAAGTCTATTTAAACATCCTTATTTGACTAGGTTTTCTAATCACCAATTTTGAATTCCAATTTTATGATTTGACACAAGAAACCCCCCACATTGTTATATGATTGTTCTTATTCCCCCACTACCAATGATAATTTGGACTAAATTATTATTATTATTATGATTATTATTATTATTTATACAAATCTCTATTAATAATATATATATATATATATATATTTTGGCTGAAACCTCTGTTAATAATATTTAATCATGATTTCTTTTCTCCCTAGCAAAATAATACTTGAAGCGACTGACCATATCAATCCCGTTCGAAAGATAAGCCCACTTGAAACATAGTCGGACGATCCTAAAAAGAACTTCAATGATGATATTAATAATTTACTAACAATCAAACCGACTAATTATATAAGAATTGCTCACTAAAATGATTGTTTTAATAATTAATTAGTAAAAAATGAAAAAATGAAAAAGAAATTTGTCGTTTATGGTTATTGATAAAGACAAATAGAAAAAAGAAAGTAAACGCATTTTGTGTGTTCTCCCACTGGTTGAGGAAGAGAAATCATATTGAACATAACCAAAACAAAAAAACAAAAAAAATAAAAGAGATCATATTGGAGAGAAAAAGCATAATGGCTTTTTTTAGAAAATTGAACCCAAAGCATATTAGTGCGATATGCATACAGATATAAAAAGGTCAAGTAAATTTCAGCCAAGCTTTTTTTTTTTTTTTTTATGAATAATATATCTTCGAATTTAGTCACGTGGAAACTGAAGACTGTAAAATGTAATAATATACAAAAGCCATATTACACAAACTACTACTTTTCCAAATTGAAAACGGCCAAAACTTTCGCTGTTTAAAGCCGTCCAAATCAGGCCCCCCACAATAATCTAGCGGCGTACTCCACAGTCCAAACGGACCCTCCCAAACTTCTTGACCCGTACACTATAACTTCCTCCTGTAACCGTCTCGGTCACCGTCACCGTCACCGTCGCCGTCACCGACAATTTCTCCATTTTTTTTCCGTTTAACTTCTTTTTTATTTTTTTTATTTTTTTTTATTTTAGTTTTTACTCAGGTGCCGAAACGTACTGCATGAACTCCGGATCGTTTTCGAGTCCGGTCATCGTCTCCGGTGCCAGAACAACCTCCAGATCGACGCTTCCGTTACCTTCTCTGCCGGGAAACGCCGAGATCTTGCCGTCGAACTTGTTGGCCCTACCGCTCCGAACAGCCAGAGGTCGGCCCCACCCGAAATCGTTGTTGTACATCGGGAACCTCGGCGAGCTCCCCATGGTGATCGACGCGCCGTCGAAGTTCCCCAGCGGGAACAACCTCGGCTGCTTCTCCCAATCCTCAACACCCCGGCGCACGGTAGCGTCGTCGTGCGCCACCACGTTCTTGTGGAGAAGATCGGCGCTCCAGTGGAGGTCCTGAGAGAGCAGTTCGCCGGCCGGAGAGTAAGTCGGAATACTCTGAATCGCGTTGCCGAAGTAGTGCGAGTCCATTTTGGGATTGAGTCGGGGGCGGCAATTCACAGCCATACGAAACGTGGTCGTTTTGGAATCTTCTAGCTTCCTCGCACGTGTCACCGAACGCCACAGCTGTGCACAAAGCGATTGAAACGACGAAATCTCCTCCATCCGCTTGTTATTGTTATTATTATTATTATTATTATTATTATTCTTTAACAGAGAACCGTCGTAACCGTTAGCGGTTTTCCAGCTGTCGTTGGACTGCTTGCCGAAAATCTCGGCCGAGTCCGAAATACCGTTACGCATCACTTTCAAGGTATTATTATTCGCTCTGAACTTCATCTTCAAAACAGCTTCTCTGGTAAAATGGAAAATCCTCTCACGCAGAGGCTGTTCGCCGGAAAACGTAACCTTAGGTCCACCGGGGGGGAATTTAAGCACGGCCGGTGAGTTAAAAACGGTGTCGCGGCTAAAATCCGGCGACTTCGAGATTTTCATAGCACCTTTACAAATCTCAGCAAAGGTATTGAAGAAATGCCAGAACGAAGTCCCATCCGTAACGGAATGGTTAACGGTACAACCAATAAACACACCGTCGGCTAGTTCAGTAACCTGAACTGCAGACAAAGGCTTATTGTGGCCGGAATAACTCAGAGTCCGGTCGAAGGCGAAGAATTCCTTGAAACAATCAGGAACGTCGTCGTTGGGAAGAAGAATGTTATGCAGTGAAAGGTGTTTGGCTTTGGCTTGAATGAATTCCACGCCGGCATCGTTACAGACAATGTAAATATGGCCTTGGGAGTCGGTTTCGAGACGGCCAGCTAGAGCAGGGAAGTGAGATAGAGCAGAGGAAAGAGCGTGTTTGAGTGAGGAAACGAGGTCGTTTATGGAGTAAGGAGGTAAATTGAGCAAAACACCCTTTTGGATGTATTGGCAAGAGAGCATGGGGAGGTCCGAAACGGAGAGTTTTAGGGATTTGACAGAGGAAGGTTGTTCGGGAAAAATTGTGCATTTGGAAACAACAATTGTAGAAGAAGCAGGCATTTTTGTATGAATATATATATTTATTGTTTCTCTTTTGGGTTCTGAGTAAGTAGTGAGTGTGTGAGGAAGAGAGCCCTGAGAGAAAGAAGAAGAGGCGGTTGGGTTTATATAGAGAAGAGTATGAGGCCGGATTCATGCACTTAGGTGGTATTTTCGTCTGCTTCCCTCACTATATCCATTAATTTATTAAAGCCTATTCCCTTTATTATTATTATTATTATTATTATTATTAATTTCAAATTATTAAAAAAATCAATGAAAGATTGTCGGGTGACATGGCGAGAAAAGGAGTAAACAGTGTTTAAGAAGAACTCATGGATGTTGCAGCTGCACCCACAGCGGTCGACCCCCTCGATTTCAAAAAAAAAAAGGTAAAAAAAAAAAAAAAAAAAAAAAGGAAAGTAAGTAAATTTGTTTTATGTTTTTAAAATTCAATTTTGGAGTTTGGGCCGTTTCGGTAGTTGTTACCAATAACAATGATTATCAGTTGAACAATCGCTAATATAACTATTAATTATGGGTTGAGTTTGATTATATATTAACTTTTTATTGAAATTTTATTTGGAGAAGTGAATTTAAACATGCATTTTAGTTGTCAAACACTATAAAAATCTTATATATGATGACCACCATTAATGATAAATAGCTTTCAGCAGCCCAAAAAAAAAAAAAAAAATCAATGATAAATAGCTTCTTTTTTTTTTTGTTTTTTTTTTTTTGGTTCCTATACTTTTTATGGGTCCAATAATATTTTTCAGCAACACCAACAGGAAAAGATTTTTCTGCTAAGTATTGACTACACAACTGCTGTGGAGTCAATGACTGACTCCTAAGACCAAATCCCTGGACATTGCTGGGAAGAGAAGTAAGTTGAGGTGGCAGTGGTGATGATTTATTTTATTTTATTTTTATTGTTTTGGGTATGAATAAATTTTGTTCAATCGGGGATCTTTTCCATATAAAAGCCGGTGGATTTTTTTTTTTTTTTAAAATAAATTCTATTTTTAAAGATTGATTAGAAAAGCGTTGGAAAATCAGTGGAGTCAAAAGAAGAAGTAGAGTTGGAGAAGGCGTGGTGAGAAATGAAAAACAAAATTAAAGAGCTAAAATGGTTTTGCTGGTCATGCATGAGAGTTACCAAAGTTACATATAAACTAGGAGGGAGGGTATCCTCGTTTATTGGTTTTTCCAATCCACAGCAGCGAGTCATGTGCAAAGATTTTTGGGATATCCAATTCAAAGATTCAGAGAAATTTTGTGCATTCTCATGCAGATTTTATGGGCTAATTGCTTTGGAAAAGTACTGGTATAGTTTCTGATTGCCCTTTTTTTTTTTTTTTTTTCTTTGGTAATAGTTGCTGATTGCCTTGATTGTCCAAATCTAACAAATCTGGTATTTTCAGCAACTCCTACGATATTTCCCAAAAATAGATTCAATAAGTGAAAAAAAATATTTTCAATATGGGTTTGGCTTGATTTTTTCAACTTTTTTTTTATTTTTTTCTATTTTTTAACTCAAATCAACCGTAACCATAACCATGCGAATAAGTCTTTGTTTTTTTTAATAAATAAATAAAAATAAAGTAATTAGGCAACAATTAAAATCCGTAAGCTGTAGTTTGTAGTTTGTAGTAAAACGAGCAAGATCTTCATTTGCAATTTAGCCCCATTTTGCTTCTTAATTCTTCTTACCCGTGAGACAAAAGACCGGTTTTTGCTAATTTAAAAAATAAAAATAAAAATAAAAAATCTTATCTTCTTCCAAAATCCAAATAATGGGGAGCCCAGAATTTTTATTTATTTATTTTAGGTATTGTCATATAGACATTGACATAATTTGTAATATAGGCATTGCATAATTCATAGATAACAACCAGAGTCATGAAAAAATATTTATAATAAATGAAGGAATAAATAATTAACTTGCGACTTATCTTATTAGTGTATATGACTAGCAAAAATAAATAAATAAATAAAATCATCTGTAGGTTCTATTATAGTGCTTCTAATGTACATACATACATATATAATTTTATATAATGTAGACATTTAAACATCTGTACATTAAAAATGTGTAAATATACATAAGACAGATATGTTATTTGATGTGTGTCTATATATTTATTATGGTAACAAATGTGCAAAAATTTTCACTTTATATAAATATATTTATAATTAAATATAAAAGAGTTAGTACAAATATGATTTTAGTGGTACGTAAGGCAGCCCACCATTAATAAAAAAAAAAAAACACAACAAAAAATGTGCCATCATGTTGCTTTGGGGTAGCAACTGCAAGGAAAGCCATGTTTATACTCTATATAAGAAAAAAAAAAGGCATGTTTATAGTCTATAACAGTATCTTCACCCGACAAATTTCTTTTGCCTTTTCCCATTTGCTAGTACGGTATTCTAATCAAAGTAATCAAACTCAATTTTTCCTTTTGACCCTAAAAATAAGTTAATAAATTTCATGCTCAACGTGAAACATGAATATATAGATGTACAAACAGATAGTTTCTAGATACCCAATCATTTTTTTTGTTCCGTACAGGGAAAATCTGCTTTACCAAAAACAGGTATATATAATTAACATGTTTATTGTGTGCGGAATAGAAAACACTTCCAAGTTCATGATCGTCACCCTTCTTTTTTAACTGCGGCTTGGCCTTATTCTATTTGAAACTAACTAGGAAACTAAGCAATTCCTACTTTTTCTTTTTTATTCATTTTATTTATTTATTTTTTTTTCTTTTTAAACTTTAAATGTGAAACAAGGCAGATTTCCACATTGTCTTTGTAAGTGGGGCTGTTAGGCGCCCATACCTTTACGAGAAGCCAATATATTTGAGCAAAGAGATAGAAGCTATGGTGAAGAACTAGTACCAATCAACAATGCTTACATAACTGCATTTATGTGTGGACAACCTGGTAAAACCAATATTTCATACAATGATTTAGACTGGAATATGCCAAATTTAATGTCAAAAAAAGAAAAAAAGAACCGTTCATATATTCTTTCTTTTATATGAATTTAATTAGCTTCATATATTCTTGCTTTAACTTGGAATTGCAATGGAAAAAGTAAGAGAATATCTAATTCATGTTCCTAAGTTTAATGGGCAACGTTCTTTCTGCACATAAATAAAGCAAAATTTTATTCTTTTTTTTTTAATATTATAATATCGATCGGCTTCGATTGAACCTGCCAAGAGCAAGTTACTTATTGCGAATATTTATATCTCATTATTAAATTAAGAAAAGCTTCCAATTAAAGGTCCATATCTTTTTTCCTATTTAATTTGAAAAATCCTTAATTTGGTTTTGAATTCATTGCTGTGAAATTCTAGCACCTTTATATATATTCTATAAATTTAAAAGATACGAGATATGTAGATATTAGGGGGGTTAGATATATTCTTTTCTTTTGCAATTTTTAGAAAAGCTGGTTGTTAATTTCTAATTCCTAGAGAATTGATAGCAACCTAATTTCAAAAAGGGTAAAGAAATATACACTAGCTAATTTATTTGCGAGCTATAGATTTAGATACCAATTGATGTGACATGAACAATATGCAAAGATTGCTGAACTCAATAAGTAAATAAAATATTTTTACATCAGTTGATATTTAACATGGAAATCCTACTTAATTTTAACTTACAAAAAATGACTTATGATAATACTATTGAATTTTAACTTATATATATATGACTTCGATATTCATATCAAATCTCAAAAAATACTGATTAAATTATTTATATTTTTTATTGTTAATTTATTTATATTTTTTATTGTTAATTAAATGGTTAATTGCATTTTGATATGTTTGATTTTCAAAATTTTATGATTTAGATATTCAACTTTTAAACATAATTATTTTGATCATTAAATTTTCACTTTATTATAAATTGGTGGTTCAATTCCCAACTTTAGCTAAAGAATTTGGTCATAGTTTCACTCATATGGTTGTTTTATTCTCCTTGATCAAAATTTTAATCTCCTTTTTCAAGAACATTAAAATTTTTTTGAACAAAAGGACAATGTTAACTAAATTAAAAATCATATCAAAAATAATCAAATCCAATTTAATCTAATCCATTAAATAAATAGGCACTATATATTAAAAATATAAAATCATAATTAACTCTTAATTAAAATAAATATGAAATGAAAAGTCTAAAATACTAAACAAACTAGTGATAATCGCATAGCAAACTTATTAAAAATGATATATAGGCAAAGAGCGGCCCACATCATTTTGGTGTCTAATATACTAAATTATTAGTGCTCTTGAACAAATCTAAGCAAATCTAAAGTGACCAAAAAACATGTCTATATTGACGGATAAGAACTCGGGAAAGTAACAAAAGAACCATGGATTTATGCACCTGAGGCCATTATGCATTTGTTAAATTATCTCGAATAAATGGAGCCCATCATCAAAAAAAAATAAAATAAAATAAAACTTTGTTCCACCATTGATACCACATCCATTCCAACTCCCAAAATTGCCAACGAATAGACCATTACCTGTATCGCATGCTTAAGCTTATTTTAGCCTACAGCCACATGTCAAACCCACTGGCTTGCCACAATCAAATACTCTTATCATTCATTCTCTTGACTTTCTATCAATTGTTTACTTTCTTTTTCAATGTAAAAACTAAATAACAAATATCTATTATCATAATTTTTATCATTTATTTTTTTAAGGTTGGAGATTTTGAACAAAAAATTATTTATAGCTTTATCATATGACTATTCCTAGGAATATTATTCATTACAATCTTGTTACGCCTTGATTGAACCTTTTTTTTTTTTTTTAATGGACTAATGATCAAAACTTCATTTATATAAATATTGAATGGCAGGGCTTTCAAATTTCAACCACTGAATTGTCCTACTTCATATTAAAAAATAAAAATAACATAAAAACAAACCCACTGATTTGTCCTTTGATAAAGACGGTCTTTTTATTTCTTATTAAAAATTTTAAATAATTGAGAAATATATTTTAGCTCCTACTGGACCTAAGCCCATAGGATTATAACAAGAAAAAAAAATGAGGCCCACTTTACTCCATGATTTTTATACGCCAAAAGAAAATTAAATAAATGAATAAAATAGACACGAGTCAACTGTAGTACGGCCACGTTCATGCATCTAAAGGAGTTGACGTCCCTTATTTTTAAAATAAAAATACGGTTGGGCCAGTTTTGTAGGCCCACATGTCATTGAATTACGCCAACCCTGTGAATTTTAAAAATCAAGCACTTACCTATGCAGCCTATAAGCCCCTTACGCACAGCCTATGTTATAATAATGAGATCACTCACCAAAATATGCAATCCCTTATTGTCCTTTTCCAAAAATTTACCCCATGTTAAAAATCTCTCTCCTTTCTTTTCAAAAATCATCATGATTGATAAAATCATTTTCCTATTTTTTTCGTAAATTCATGATTGATAAAATCTTTTCTGAAGATCATACCACATATTTTATTTTTGTTTCTAAACTTTATTGTTTCATAATGAACATCTAAAGTGATAATTTAACCAAATGAAACGTTTTAACTTTTATATATGTGAGTTTGAAAATTAAAATTTAAAATTTAAAAAATTTTATTAGTTTTTTAGATGGTACGATGCGGCAATATTATACTATATAGAATTACAATATGATATCTATGATACTTTTATAAAATATTTATTTTTTAATTTTTCAGGTAAAAAAATCTTTATTGTTCATATCATAATGCAATTTATTTGAAAAAAAAAAAAAAACTCACAAGCTATTGCGTGCCTGAGTTGTTTTTATGGATAATCTAATAATAAAGTTACGAGAAGAAAAGGAAAAAGAGAGTTAAGGCTGTATAATCCGTTGCAAAAGTTTTACAGCCACAAAATTAATATCACATAAGTGACGATGAAATAATTTACCACCAAAAAGGAAAAAGTGACAATACAATAATCTTTTCTTACAAGTTTTGGTTGTTAATGAAATTTTATGACGCTTGGGTTGGAGATATCAATGCCTATGATTGTTTGGTTATTGGTTGTCTAATAGATATAGGGCTATTCTATGAGATAGAAAAATAAAGATTATATTATACTGTATATTTTTAAGTTTTTTTTTAATTACAATCAGATACTTTCATGCATTTATAAAAATATAAGTACAAATGTATTTAGTTGTAATAAAAAAAAATCTCAAAAGTATGCAGTGTAATATACCAAAAAATTAAAATGTCGGTAATGAATTATTTTATCAAGCAACCAAGGAAAAAACAAAGTTTAATTAGATTTTAATGTTTTAAAATTTTTTTATTTTTAGATAGGGTTAAATATACTCAATTCTTTTTAACTGTTACAAATTTTACATCTTACTTTTTAAACTATAAAAAAAAAGTGTCATATTACCCTCTAAACTATTATTTTTTGTTTAACTTTTATTATGCATTTTCAACATATGAATTTTATGAAATTACTTATATATAATTAATGTAACTCTATTGAAAAACTGTTTTATTCTGTTTTGTTACATTTTGAACTGATGAGCATGCTTAATTTTTATCAAATTTATTGGAGAAAATTGAAAAATTAGATTAAGGTAATAAAACAACCAATAGTTTATGAAGCAATATGACACTTTTTAAAATTTGGAGAGTAAAGTGCATAACATGTATGATAATTCAGGAGGGAGTTAAATATAGTTTAACCTTTTAATTATTGATTAAACAAAAGAGCTTGGAGTCTTTGTTTTGAAGATGTATTCAATTTTACAAAAAAATAATAAAAAATACATTAACCATGCTAAAAAACTTTGTAAGCTAGTTCCTAGGGCGTTGAATTTCAAGCATAAAATAAAAATACTGAAATCGTTCTCAAGGAATAAATTTTCATGAACCGGCCAAGTCATAACTAGCTATTCAATAAGCGGTTGCCATCAAATATTGTAGCAAACATTATGTCATGACAAATGTCTAAACCTCGAGATAGTTCCAAACCAGAGTTGGTAACAACAACCAAAAGCCATCTAAACAAGTCTTAAAGCTCTCAAGTACACGTTCCATTCATGGCATATATATATAAAAAGTGCGTTTTTGACTATCATAATAAAAAAGTTCACTATTCAACTTCCCTTGAAAACCAGGTATGAAAGCAAACTTTTCACACCATACAGATAGTGGTATTATAGATAAGGAAATATGTATCATATGTGGTACTATTATCATTGTATTGGAAATATGTGTGTATCTTATAATTAATGGCAGAGGTAATATTACTATTGTAATACTATATAATAAAAAATTTGTAATAGATATACCAAAAAAATAAAATTATAATAGAAATGAAGACAGAGGCAGTAAATTAAATTTGATTTTAGATAAACTCAACTAAGAGGGGCAAAACTCATTTTTGGATAAGCTCATATGTGGATTCAAACTAATCTGTTGGAAGGATTAGTATCAGGTTCATGGAATAATTGATAAGAAATTTGAAGTATATTCTCAACAAATAGGTAAGCTGACTTAACATTCCAATATTCACCATCCACCTCAAGGTCCAAAAATTAAAAGAAGAAAAGAAAAAAGGAACAGTAGGTCATTAAGTCAATCCAATCACAGAAACACAACACCGCCCCCACCTCCGAACCCACCCCCCCTCTCCAAAAAAAAAAATAAATAAATAAGAAGAAAACACAAGAATAATATTATATGAACAGATAAGCTGTATCCACGCTCTATGGTATATACATGTATACGTGTATGTGTGAACAAGTTTGATATTGATATTGTAAGGACTTATTAAGTGGGATTATGAAGGAGTCGTTAGATCATGCAGATTATATGATTTGACGGCTGTTGTGTTAAATTTCATAAGCTTTTACTATATATATACAAAAATAATTAGTTATAATTAAATATTATTAACAATTAAAATATATAAGATAAGATTATCTATTTAATGAGTAATTAAAAACCCAAACAGCAACATTTAGGCATATAGTAATTTATAAAGATGAAATAGTTATTTAAAATTGACTGTGGATAGTTGTCTTTTACAGTTTTTCTTCATAAATCCTTTACCATATCAAAATTGTACATGTAAATACAAAAATAATTAGTTATAATTAAACATTATAAACTATTAAAAATAAGATATGTAACTAAAACATTACAAACAATTAAAAATAAGATAAGATTACCTATTTAACAAGTAATTAAAAAACCAATCAGATTGTTTTTGATCGATGTTAATTTGTAAGGATAAAATAGATATTTAAAATCATGGAGAAACAAAGTTGTTAATTTTTTATTTTAAGTTTTTTATTTTTTATTTTTGGTTAAATTGGTTTTAAGTTGTTTGTCATTATTATTATAAAAGTGAAAGCCGTATCTTCCATCTTTTTACCTCAAAAATTATATAAGAATATAACCCAATGCTTGTGCTTTTATTTCTATGTCATTGATCAGTTTTGGTGACGGAGATTGGATAGTTCACTAGCCATAGGAGGAAGACAGCCAACCTTCATAGTCAATACATTTCTTCTTGTGAAAAATATATATATATATATATATATATATCAATGATCACTTGAAATAATAATATGTTATTGGGATCATCGATTTTATAAAGATATCAACTAATGTTTCGTTTTACATGATTATCCATTCTCAAAAAGTAAAAAATTGTGACATTTTCTTCGTAGTCTTTGTGACATTTTTCTTCGTAGTCTATTTTTGAACAATTAAAGTTTTGTCATAGTACATGCATAGTTAACAAAATTTAATAATTTTAGTATTTTTCTAATATATAATGTGGTGACTAGGAAGGAAATATTTTAGTGGTGAATTGTCCACAAAATAATCTTTCTCAATTATTATACACTTTTTAAATATGGAACTTCCCTTGGAAATTAAAGAAGGATTAAAAGTCAGTCATGAGCATCTATAATGCTGGTTTTAGCTGTTATAAAAAAGTCTAAAAAAAGAAAACGAAAAAAGAAAAGAAAAAGAAAAACCCAAAGATAGATAGAGAATCAATGTTGTTGGAGATTACTGCATAAAGCTACAGGTTATAGGTATGTATGCTAACGGTATATGCCTTTGTGCTGATGTTCATCATATAATAATCAATTAACAAACAAACAAAATTATAATATAAAAAAAAAGAAAAAAAAAAAAGAAAAACAATTTCAGTTGAATATTTGCAAGCTCTCTGTAAAATTTTCTAGTCCTGCATGCACTTTTGACTCTTTCCGGGAATCCCCACTTGTCAGGCATAAGTTTTTCTAAAACAATTAATTATTGATCTTTTTTCCTTTTTCTTTTTATTTTATTTTCTTTTCTCTATTTTTATTTTTTGGAAGAAAAAGAAAGATTGGCCGAATATGATCTTTGATTGTCCTCTCATCAACTTGTACAGCCAAGTGAGAGAGAGGGACGTGTAAATCATATCTCTCATCCTCATCTCTAGGATGAAGAGGGAGTCAAAAGACAATGGCAACAAAATTAATATTAATTTTAAGAACACTTTTTCCACACTATTAAAATGAAAGATGGTATTGTTTGATTGCGCTTTGGACAAGATGCTAACCGCCCACTAATCCTGGTCTAGAAAGTTTGGTGTTTGTGGGTTTTAGGCATTTAACATTAAATTTTTGGCAATAACAACTTCATTATTGGAATATTTGGCTAATGATTAGTCTCCCACTTTGGTGCATGAATGTAATCATTAATTTACCCAACACCACCTTCAACTTGAGAATCTCATATCTGGACTCTTTCACTTGCACTTTGATACTTTTAATTATATTATTACCAGCTTGCAAATTTTATGTACTTTAATTCCAAATTTCATTTGCTAAAAAGCTGTTTTCCATCTTCTATCACCAAATTGTAGATAAGAATCTACACTGCAGGGTACCTCTGCTTCATCTTAACCTGTTTCATGGTGAAATTGGAAATAATAAATAAATAAATAAATGAACAAAAAATAATATCGTAGAGGAAACAAAGAGATGTACATAAAATTAAAGTAGTATCAAAAGCACATGATGATATGGTATTTTCTTGGCCAAGCCATGCTGTCTCTCCCCCATCTGCCATTGTTAGGTTCAATGCTGGACAACAACTCATTAGGGTGCTTCACAAGCTCACATAACCATGCTTTCTGACAATTGTATCTCTTTCTCTCTCTTCCCCTCTATACATGGTCGGGATGAAGACAAGGTAGCTAAGGCTTTCAAACTAGTTGGCAAGGCATTTTAACAAACAGTTGGCAGAGCTTTAAGAGCAGTGTGTCATTTAGCTGAAGGGCATAGGAACTATGTGCCATGCACCGAGTGTTGGTGGTTGGTTTTCGCAGTTAGAAGTAGCCCATGTACAATGCTTCACATTCTACACACACAAAAACAACAATGGCCCATTCCTTTAAAGGAAAGTCTGTCACATTTGTCCAAACAAGCAGCTCTTTATTTTTAATATTTTTTGCTTTTGGTCACAATCGCCTAACCAAGCAGGTCTCTATGCTGGCTTTTGTGAGCTTTGTCACCACTGTCTGATTCCCAGTTGGGCAAATTAGCTACTTCTTGTAGTATACCAATCCACCAATTATGCACCAAACCAATAACCAAAAAAAAAAAGAAAAAAAATTAGCCTCCACCCTTTGCTGATATTTTAGGTACTATGTAAAAAAAGGATCAAAACTTTAAATAAAAATCATCCTATAACCACTATATAAGAAGTCACATCATATTATATTATTGATTATTCTCATTTTGTTTTGAAAGCATTACTCGACACAATTTTTCAAGTTAGTGTCCATGTGCATGTTCATTTGGAATACTAAAAACCAAATGGGATAAGGCGTTAAACGTAGCACGGTATAAGTTAAATTTGGTTGTTGGTGGAAAATTTTGGTCAATTATTGAGTGCGGCAATGATTAGGCACAAGGCTATGCAACATAGGGAGACTTGCAACAGGGTGGTGGCGGCTGGCTTTGTCGTAGGCCTTGTGTGTGGGGGGGGTGCAGACGCCATTTCTTACTAGTACTAGCAAAGTTGGTGATTATTGAACTAATCCAATTACTAATACTATGTAGGTTATGAATTATAATATGTTTTATTCCCCATTAGAGTCCATGTTATAGCTAGAAAATTAGGATGGGTTTGGTGGTTATTAATAATTAATGATTAGATTTTTTGAAATATACATCTTATCTATTTGATTCACATGTATTCAAAATCATACATGAATAAAGTTAAGGCTTGTTTGATATGTTGAATTGTACTATATTAAACTAAGATTATTTTAAATTTTTATGAGACCAAATTTAAAATAGTTTATTCTAATCAAGTGCAATTCAGCATTCAAAAGGAGCCTTTAATGTTCAAAAAGAACTTTCAAAAGATTATTGGGTTAATACTATGGCAAATTAGTGGCTAAACCCACTTAAGCTATCAATTTTTTATTTTTATTTTTTCCCTTTTTAAAAAAAATAAAAGCCCAAGTGATAAACTAGTGTCTGATCCTTCTATCGGTAACTCATAGTCCTGGACGGATTTAAGAGGGAAAAAAAGAGGAATAAAATATTTTTTCTTAGTATTTTAGGAGTTTTACATTACTTGAATGTTTTCTCAGTGGAAAAAAAATGTATTATTTGTGACTTACCAATATATTTGTATATAAAGCCATCCTATTTATTATCATTATCATTATTATTATTATTATTATTATTATTATTATTATTATTATTATTATTTTTATAAATAAAAAAGAAAAAAAAAAACCTATCCTAATTAAAATATACAACCCCATAAGCTACAACAAGAATAAGGAAAACCCCACATGTTCAGGTTCCTCCGAATAATAAATAAATCAGTACGATGAAAATATTTGAAACTCTACCTTAAGCCAGGATTAATGTTTTTTGAATAAAATTACATGATTAATGTAATGGAGCTAAGCTTCTGTGGTCAAATATCTGAATCGTTTTTTTCTCCACTAACCTTCTTCATAATTTAATTTATCAAATATATTGTAAACAAAATACCAAATATGTATGTTTGGAACTGTTTAATATTTAAATATTTATAATGTATTCAACTCATTTGCCAGATCAATAGGTTTAACCTTATGTTTATTTATTTTTTTATTTTTTTGTGGTCTTTGAATATTTCACTCTAAGGAAAATTGAAAAAAAAAAAAGTAAAAAAGGAAATTAAAATTGGGAATTTTATTTTATAAATTTATTTATATTTTCCTGCTGGTTTAAGCTCCCAAACGACACCTTAGGTGAGTGGTGACAGGTCACGGTTGTCCAATAACCTTAACTTCCAAAGGTACAACGCATGTGAAGAGTAAAGACAAAATTTTGGTTGACACGTGTAAACGTGGGTGGGAGTAGGTGCATGCATGAACACCCTGAGCCCAATCAATCATGATGACCAAGCCTAATGATTTTCCGAGTCGGTTCTAATAAATATTCAATGGTTAGGGGCAGCCGATGGACTGGGTGTTACATGGTTACACGAAGGTTATGAACAGCTATGGATGTTAATGGAAGTTTTCTGAACCGATGATATCCATCGGGAGGAGAGGAAGCTTATTTTTTATTCACCAAAAGAAAAAATATATTCAACGGTTAGGATTCATTAACATTTGGATGCACCAGCAGCACCTGATAATTTATTCATTAACTTCAGTCCAATAAGAATGAATGAGCCCACTAAAGATGGGCTTGGGTTTATAAGGGCTTTCATTAAGATTTCATCTGAATCTGGCTTCAAGGGTAGTTCTATTTGCACCATTATTTGGATTCTATACACTAAATAAAAAATTATAAAAATTTGGAAATTTCACCTCCAAACGAGCCACAAAAAAAAAAAAAAAAAAAGACACTTCCGATGATATTGGCCAAAAAAAAAAAAAATTAATAATTTTGTTCTTAAAAAATTAACTATGTAGTGATTTTAACATAAGCATCAATTAAGTAATTCTTGAAAAACCACTTCTTTTTTAGGGAATGATTTTTGGCAATTCCAAAACGGGCACCTGGCAGAAGGACCACTTGAAGTTGAAACTCAAAAAGAAAAAAAAAATAAAAAATAAAAAATAAAAAAAAGAAATGAAAGAAGGTTTTGGTTTTAAGTAATTTGAAATAAAGGGCGTATATAAACCCAAATAGTTTAGCAAATATAACCAAATAACCAAAGAAGGGCTTTCTCAAGAAAACTCGAGTCAAATGAATGGGCCAAGGTTACCTCTTCCTTTTTGGGGTTTTGGTGTTTCTTTTCCGTCGTGATTTGGATCTTGTAGCCCGTTACATTCTCTATATTATCATATTGATATGTATTTTTTATTTTATTTTATATTTTGGTAGAAAATAAAAGTCTTTTAATAGTATCATAAGCATCAATCAAAGTTCTCTCCCATGTGGCATTGCAGTAATCAACATATATAATACGTATTGAGTATCAGCATATATAATATGTATTAAGTTCTTTCTACTAAGCTACAACACCTTTAATGGTACCATTGTTTTTATTCTTTTTTTTAAAATAATTTTGGCTAAGTTTTGTTGTTCTTTGTTTGATAGATTTCTTCTCTAAATATACAATAAATCATTAATATTCCAAATTCACCGCCTTTCAAGGATTTGAATTCAATACCCTCATTTCCATTGAATGTTGTGTGTGGAATTGAAAAGCCATTTTTTATTTTTTTTTTAATTTTTTTTCCTATACCAAGTTTTGGTGATTATTATGCATATTAATGCTTGAAGCGAAGATTATTATGTTCATCGTAAAAGAAATATGGTAATATTTTGTGTAAAAAAAATTGCGTGTACATATTTGCTGCCTATCCAACTACTCCACAAACTAGTTGCAATTGTTTAATCTTTGGAATTCATGAGGAAAAGCTTTTAAATTCTTCAACCAAAAAGGATTTTAATCTTTTCTCTTATTTCTTTTATCTAATGGATTCAAAAATTTCGTCCAAAAGGTAAAATGTTTTGCTCTTCAGCAACACTTTTTTACATTCTTGAACCAAGAAATGGAAAACATGACTTGGGATTGCACACTCAAATTGCTTACGCAAATAAAAACAAAGCACAGCTCATAAAATCCACTTTTGGGTATGGATTGCTATTTCCCGACATCACTTTTTTTTACTATACAAAAAAATATGTTTTTCAATTCAATACAACCACTATTGTATGCCACATATCTCAATTTCCTGGCTATATATACACACACAAAATATATATATTGCTTTACTTTTTTTATGCTCATTGGTTTTATAAAGACTTAATAAAATATCTTCCACTTTCTTCCTACTCTTAAAATCTTTTTTTAGTGAGGTGGAAAAAGAGCTCTTAAAAGAGATTGTTAATTAACTCAAATATCATGGTCCTACAGAGGTGCACCTAGAAGAAAAAAACAAATTAATCCAATCAATATTTTATATATTTTTCAATCAAACATTTTTAAAAAAGAAGAAAAAATCATTATTGAAGAGTGATTTTAGTAATTGAAGTTTGGAAGACAAACTTGTTATTGTTCTACTGTAATTAAGAAAGTGTAATTGACTGTAAAATTAAGCAAAACAAGAAATCAAAGGGGCAAAAAGAAATAAAGTGTAGGCTTTGAAACCAGGTATATGGACTTAAATCAACCTAAAAGTTTGATCAAAATTAGAATAAAGAAGGCAAAGTGCTGTCCTATGCAACTTGCAGAAAAAGTTGATGCTTTTTTTTTTTTTTTTGTTAAATAAAAATAAAAAGTGGCAATTTTGTCATTTACTAGATGAGTATTGTAGGACTTTATAAACTCTCTCTGCTTCATATTGGCATTGAAACAATTGTTCAGTGGGTGGGACCTAAATAATGTGTGCAAGCAACATGGTGGGCACTAGGCATTTCATCAAGGCTTGCAAAAGCAACAACAATGTTAGTGCCACCAATTACCAACAGCATCAACCAGAAGAGAGCCAAAATATTGACACATCTAGGTAAAGCAACCAAAGGGGAACAGTAAATATGTATATATATATATATATATAAATATATATTTTCATTCTTCAATTTTAACTAATTCCCTTTTGTTATCTTATGAAATTTAATTGCATATTAAGAATATTTGTATTGTTCTAATTGCATATTAAGAATATTTATTGTTCTAATTGCATATTAAGAATATTTGTATTGTTCTAGTCGTTTGGAAGATAATTCAAGCAATTAGTGGATATAATTTCATAAGCTTGAGTAGGATTGTATGTCAACGGTATAACGTTTCTTTCAATACTGTATATTATATAAAATAAATTTTGTATTCTGGAAATTAGTAACTTGTTGTACGAGTAATGTGATACAATGATTGTAGCAAAGAATTATTTTCACTGGACTTGACTAGGGAGAAGATTCTCACTATCTCAGGTATGGCAGAGAAAAAAAAAAAGAAAAAAAAGAAAGATAATATTTCCAAATCCAGTTAGAGAATCTTAACGCCAATCCTGAGAGCTCTAAAAGGGATTTATATAATCTGCCTTGACATCCAAAATGATTAATTTATATAAACTACACCAAATTATACACTTAAGAATCCCAAAACCAGGATTCCATGATTGATTACCAAAAGGAGTCATTTAAATGCAAATCTTGGGTGCCGTACAGGATTGGTTCTTTCTTAAAGTGAATACAAAGAAGAAACAGACAAAAGCAAAAGAGAAATAATTAAAAAAAAAAAAAAAAACAAAACAAAAGAAAAAATTAATTATGACAAGAGTCGGATTGTTTGGTTTGATTGCATTATTTCACTAACAGACACTAAAGGATCTTCTTCTTCCTACCCACACCCCAGCATCTAAAATTTAATAAAGGAACAAAAATTACTGTCACTCTCATGAAGGGGGAAAAAAAGAAGAATCAAGCATGAGATACTCAAACTAGTGGCCTTTATTGTCAAGGTCTGGTCAAGATTCGATTGTCAAGACCTGGTCAAAATTTATAATTTTGCCCATTAAATGTGTAAGTCATTTTTTAATATTGGTTAAAGAATAAAGGAAAAACTAAATTAGACGAAAATCATGTGGGACTAAAGAAATTGCATCATGACTAGGCATCCCATGCCATTTGCCTATTGGCCATATTAACTGCTTCCACTATAGTTAATGAACCATGAATGGCTTTAAACCACACATGATTTTGCGCTTTGAATTTATTATCAAAACCCATTCTGTATCCAGGTCCAGCTCAGAATATAAAGTCTGAAAGGAAATCAAACCTTTCATATTTAAGAGAAGAAATAAATGATTTTATTACAGAAAAGGTGGATTTTTATGCATCTGCATTTTCATCACCAGGTTTAACATAAGGAATTTATTTATTTAATTTTTTTTCCATTGACGTCTGTAACTCATCCACAGCTTGGAAGCTTTCGAGTTTGCTTCATATTATAAGAAACTCCTAAATAATTTGAATGGTTACCATCTATTAGATCTATCATGGTGCTTATTTTCCAGAAATCCTCTTACCTAAACAAGTACACCAAAACTCACCCCATATCCCAAACATACAACACAACCTGCAGAGAACATCACAAGTGATCAAAGCTCAACCTTTTCACTTGATTAACTTCATCAATTTGGTTCAATGATTCAGAATTTGAATCTTAAATAAGAATATGGACAAAGGCGATCGATCACTTTATAAGAGTCTAATTACTAGGGACTAACTCAAAGTCCTCATCAAATATATTCACATGAAAACCACCATTTTTTTCACTAGATTTCTAAAACATCTCCACTCTTTGCACAGAGGTTCACTGATGTTGCAGGGATTGCATCTGCAGAATTGTACCGTAAGAACCCAATTGAGATCCATGAAAATTGCTACCGAGGAAATTCTGCGCCTCAAGCTTCGGTTCATACGAAGTTATACCACAAAATGGTCCCATGAATGTGTTACCAATTGTGGGGTTGAAAACCATAGGCATCCCTTCATTTGGTGATTTCCAATCATATTGCTGCTTAACCATAGCACTAATATTTTTTGGATGCTGCTGTGGCTGCATAACCATAGCAGAATGAGCTGGTGATGGAGGTTTCTTAGTATGACATGGTGGAGATTTAGTGTCAGGGACATTAACGGTTGTGATGTCATGGATGCTGGATCTTCTCTTATCTTTCCCTCCGGTAAGCTGCCTGATAAAGTATTTCTGAGCATGACTAGCCACCTGAGTTGGAGTCCTAGTAGTCACGAAATTCCGAGAGATATTTCTCCAATCCCCTTTACCATACTTTTTAAGCCCCATCAGAAATTGCCTGTAGTTTCAATTACCAAATAACACATTATGAAACATGCAGGCCCAAAAAAGAAGTGATGTGAACAGTTAAGGGTTATTTTAAAACCATACAAGAACTATTCATCTGCATATTTATATTCAAGTCTAAAAGGATTTTGAATAAGTTTTTTAGATTTAATCAAAAGAAATAGATTTGATTCTTAATTTCTGCATCATTTTCATGTTATATATATATAAATATAGATACCCATATCCGTTTCAACATCTCAGCTCAACAAGCTTGACAATCAATCTACCTATGTTCAAAGAAATGCATTGAGCAAGCAATAAATTAAAGCCAGGTTCAAAGCTTTCACGCACTTGCATTTTTTTTTTTCCATTGCAGAGTAAATATTAGGGAGAAAAGCAGAATATTCAAAAGACAGGTAAAAGATACCTGTGCTCTTCTTCTGTCCATGGAACCCCTTTCTTTCTTTCCTGTTCAGAAGGCCTTGTTGATGTGCCTCTCTTTCCACTGACACTGTAATATGGTCTTAACCCATCAAAACCCTGATTATTAGCCCACTCCAACGTGAAAGAGTTGCTGGAATACCCAGGAATTGGGATCAGACCAGCTTCAATATCACTAACATCTTCTTCCAATTCTCTATACTGCTTCATCACATCACCTACCGTCTTTCCTGGAATCATAGCTGCTACTTTCAGCCATCGATCTGGGGTATCCTTATCATACAAAGCAAGGGCATTTTCAAATTGCTTGTTTTCTTCATGGGTCCATTTGGCTTCTTTGCTTTCCTGAAACAACCAATTTGAGTTCTGAAGATAGGAGGCTGGAGAGAGAACTTCAATTCCTCTATACATGGTTGGGGGTTTCAGGGATGGTTATACTGTGCAATTGAAGCTTATATCAAAACATGCCACCTATAAATAAACAATGAGTCTTTGTTTGTATGTGTGTGTGTGTGTGTGTGTGTGTGTGTCTCTCTCTCTCTCTCTCCGTGAAAGTTCAAAGAGAGAGAAAACCCAGACGGGAAAATGCAGAGGTGGAGGTTTCTATGACCAAACATGCATTAATCAAAGAAGCATTTGAAAAAAGATTCTCAGAGACCTTTTCACAAACGCATAAGTTGAGGAATCTAGAAAAGGTTTCAACTTTCCAAAAAACAAGGAGAAATTCGGGAAGCAATTTGAAAAAGCAGATCTTGGGTTGTCGAAAGATAAACCCTAGAATTCCATACCAGATCCGAAAACAAACTAGCTAGACAATAAAGTTAAACAAATAGAAGCGAAACCCTGCCCAAAAAAAAAAAAAAAAAAAAAAAAAAAAAGCAGAAAAATAGTGTTTGGAAACTTCGATAACTTGAAAGTTCATACAAGCTGCTGAGATTCGGAGCTTCCCTTCTAAAGAAATCGAAAAGATTCTCAAAACCCAGAAAAGAATACCAAGTTTAGGAAGATTACGATAAAAGAAAAACAGAGAAAGAGATTACACAGAGGTTAAGTTGCTAAAGATGGAAGCTTTAGTCTTTTTTTTTTTTTTTTTAATTTTTTCCCCTCCTCTTTAGAGAGAGAGAGAGAGAGAGAGAGAGTGAGAGTAAAGCGAAAAAAGCGAGTAGGAAGAAGGTTGAAGAAGAAAAAAATATATAGATGGTGGTTTTTGGCTGCTCCTTGTACTAGTGGCTCTGTGCTTGAGAGTCAGGGATCTATGGAACAGGTACAAAGCAGAAGGAAAGGGAGTGAAAAAGAGAGGTCAAAGTTGTTGAGTTGTGATTGGTGGGCATGGTGTTTGTGGGCGCAGTGGTGGCATAAAAGGAGGAGAGAGAAAGATGCTCAACCCAACCAAACTGTTGAGACTTGACATGGACAGCCTGTGATTGGCTAGTTCTTGACTGATTGTGCAAGGGCATTTTGGTTATTTGGTAGAAAGTGACCAATCCTGAGAAGACCGATTGGTGTTGATGGTTTAGCTGCATTAGATGGGCAGTGTTGGTGGCTTTATTATTATGCTCTTTTAGAAATTCAATTTTTCAATCTATAATTTCCTTGCTTATTGCATGATTTAGAGAATAAGGTCAGAAACTCAATGCTAAATAAGGTAGCTATCATCTTTTTCTTTTTCTTTTCTTATTTTTTTTCTGTGAAAAATTATAGCACAAAAAACCAGTAGTGTCATTAGCTTTATTGATTTTAACATCTCAAAGGTTGTTGTATAAATTGTCCCAGTACCGCAAATGAGAGAAAATGGAGCATACTATTTGTTCTATTCCTCATAAAGTTGAGTGAAAAGAGAAACAAGAAAAAAAAGTTGGCAATAATAATTGGCAATTGGGTGCATTATTGGAGGAAGAAAAATGCAAAAGTAAAAAGAAGTTTCATATTGTCTATTGGGTGTAACCCATTTGGATCCTTTCCATTTGTCCATTTTATATGTTACCTCCAATACTTTTGAATTGCTCAATACTTAGTTTGTAGCATTAATTTTCGTGATCTTGTACTTATTCGTCTTTTTCAAAGATAGGTGATGGGATATGAATTTATAAAAGATTCAATTTTTTTTCTGGGGGGCCAAAATGGGGGTTTAATAATTTATTTTCAAGTGTCAGAACAAATGAAGATAGAAGGAAAAACAGCGATTTCACCTTTTATTTTTATTTAAATAGATGTTGTGCACAAGTTTTTCATTTTTATTTTTTGAAAGATAATGCATTTTGCCACCGAACTGTTGTTGAAAGAACCAAATTTATAAAAATTCAACTTCTTAAAAATTTATTAGTAAGAAATGGTGATCATATGGAATAAAATTAAGAGCACAATAATATTGGCATGACGCTATGGTCTCTTCTTAAAATCTTTTTTTCTAAATATATATATATATATATTTACAGCAACTTGACTATGATGATGCTGCGAGCTGAGTGTATTTGTAACAAATTTTTTTAATTGTGCTGAGTGTATTTGTAACAAATTTTTTTAATTGTGCTTTATCACTTTTAAAAGTACTAACTAATGCTCTCCAAAAGTTTAAAAGGTCTGTTATTGTTTCAGAACTGCTTAGAAGATTCATATATATATATATATATATAATATTTTAATATACTAAAGGATTTATAAAATGAATAGTTATCCATAAATCATAAAAATCATATATTTATAAAAAAAAATTATAAAAATTATATAGATCTAACGATTATTATTAATATTGTTCGTTATACTTTTTTTTTATAAGTTTATTATTATATCATTCGTGTGTATGTGTATATATATATATATATATCTATGGAGAAAAAAAAAAAAAACTAGTGGTTAATAAAAAGTATCTTTCTTTTACTTGTTAGACTGAAAATTCACCCAAAAATTAGAAATTAGAACCTTCTCCTTGATCGTTTTCATGGCTATATATGCTTGATTTCCAATTTAATTCTTTACCTGTAAATATCACTTTTATAGGATTATATGTAATTGTCGTTTTCATCAAGTATTAAGAAAGCAAACATGCACAAAAACAAGTAGCAAATCTGGATCCTAAAATTAGACCCACAATGTTTTAACAGGGCTTTCTACATTATTGACTTTTGAAAATTGCCATAATCTTATAAAATGTTCAATTTGGAAGTGTCATTTTCCACTGTTACAAGGAATATTTTAAATATACAATTTGAAGACCAACGAGTTCTTTATGCTTCAATTGCACTATAGAATTAATTCGCGAGAGAGACTTCTAAAGCTTGACAACAAGCTTATTCAGAAGCTTCCTCCTTTTAATAACAATTTTCAATAACTATTCTTTTAATTTCTTTATTTAATTATGATTAAATTGAAATTTGAAAACAATAATATTTAGTATTTCTTATTTTTTATTTATTTATAAATTCTTCTAAATTTAAATACTATTTTTAAAAAGCTCATTTTGATCACGTTACTTTCATGAAAAAGTTAATATCTGACCTCATTAGATAATTTTATTAAACTTATTGTGTCATTAATGTAATTGTCTTTTCCACAAAGCTTCATCGATCTCATATTTTATTTAGATTTTAATAGATTTAAAATAAGTTATAGAGTTTGAATGATTTGATTGATTGTTATAAAATTTTATAGACTCCATAAAAAATTCATAAATATCCAACGAAATATTTAAGGTCAAGATTGGATTTCATATTAAGGGGACATATTCAATCTAGAGTTTGAAGAATTTTAAAAGTATTTAAAGGTTTGGAAGTATTCAATTTAGATTTTAAAATATTAATATTTTAATTGATTTTTTTAAAAGTTCATTAAAATCCAGATGTATTCAATTAGGATTTTATAGAATTCTTTTAAAATCTAATGGTATTTCACAAGTTATTGCTTTTAAAAGATTTTAAAAAATAATAGATTTTAATGGATTTGAAATGATTTTAAAAGTGAAATTGTAAAGAAAATTGCCAATATAAAATCCAATCAAATCTCAAAAATTTCTTTGGATTCTTATAAATTCTTTATGAAATCTATGGAATTCCATTACAATTCATTAAATCATTTAAAATCTATAACTCATTTTAAATCTAGTAAATTCTAGATTAAATACATCCCCTTAATAATTTTTTTCACAATTTTACTTTAAAATCCTTTAAAATCCATTGAAATATATCATTTTTTAAAATTTCTTAAAATCAATAACTTTTTGAATACCTGTATATTTTAACAGATTTCTACAAAATCCTAATTGAATACATATGTATTTTAATGGATTTTTAAAATATGAATTGAATATTAACGGACTTGTATGGACTCCACCAAAATCTAAATCGAATATATCAAAACTTTAAATACTTTTAAAATCCTTTAAATTCTAAATTGAATACATCCTCTTAGTTTACATCTATTTAGTAAATATTTTACAGCCAATCAGAAAATGAAACTTAAATAAAATATCTATGCCTATGTAATATATATATATATATATATATACACACAGAGTTAGAAACCATCGTCAATTCTCTTGCACATAGACGAGAATTGACGATGGTTTCGTAAAAAATCATTGTTAATTTTTTTGGTCTGCATACGAATCATCTGCACTGTAAACTTTCTATGTGTGTAGATATATATATATATATATATATATGTTTTCATTTTTTTCTTCCTTTTTGTTTTTTTTAAAAAAGTTGCATTTTCGAGTTGGCCATGAACTTGAACTCTCTAATTTGGATAGAACAGGTACTGCATAATATATTATTCATCATATTTTATGAATTCTTTTAGGTTTGTGGGCATCATTAAAAAGTAACTCTCCTAATAGTACGAGAACGCAAAAAAAACAAAAAAAAAAAGGCATAGATTTAAAATCAAGTCAGGAGTCCAACTACAAAGCAAAGTGAGCCTTACTCCTTACTCTTAGTCTTATATATCAACCAAAGAGATGTGGCAAGCTCATATTGGTAGGTCTGCAAATTTAAGGCAGTTTAAAAGCAGACTGTATTGGTGCAACATCCACATAAATGTTATAGAAACAAAAAATTACAAGTCAAAAGCCAAAAAAAAAAAAAAAATAAACATTGGAATCTCAATCTCCAAAGTACAAGGAAGGCAAAGTGGGATGAAAGGGAGATATTCTTTTTTTTTTTTTTAATTTTTGGTTACTTTAAACGAAAAGGAGATTTCTCATTGTACTTAAAAATATGATGAGTTTAGGTAATAAGGTATAGTAATCATGAGGTTGTCATTATGCCACAGATTAAACAATATATATTATATATAATAAAGGCTTTAAGATTATGGTTTAGGTAGATGGCATATTAGCATTTTAGACAATGATATACTATTCGCAGATTTAATACCAAGCGTGTTTGAGAATGGCAAATGAAACAGCGAAAGAAAATCAGAAGGCGGTTTTAGAAACTCTATTCCTCTCCAATGGGTCTCACACACCTCTCCTTACATTTGCCTTGGTGTTCCTTTTACTTTGTTGCCGTTGACACTTTACCCCACTTATCAAAGACAAAAGGAAAGAAAAAGGAAACCATTATAGTATTTATGTGCTATCTTCTTTTTGAGTAAATTTTTTTTTTCTTTTTTATAAAAAAGAAGAAAAAGGGACTTCTTCTATTAATTTGACATTTCTCTCCCTCTCTCCCTTTCTTTCCTATTCAATTTGGAATCATTCTTTCAATCTCTCTCTTCTTCTTATTCTCCTTCTTCTACTTCTATTATTTTTATTGCTTTTGATGGACCAAAGTTATTCTCTCCCAATTTTAAAAACTAAATGGCAAGCTCAAAATGACAATGACCACCTCTTGGCAAACTATAAATGTATTCCTTAAATGGGAAGATTCTTCAATTACTTCAATTGAATATTTTGATCAACAAAAGAAAGTCTCATAAGCTTGTTTTTCTCTGTGTTTTCTTCCTATTCCACTTACTTTTTTTTTTTTTCTTTTAATTACTTCCATCTTCCATTTTACTTTTTTTTAAAATATTCTAAATGAGGTGTACTAAACAAATTTTTAGTGGTCTTACAACTTTAAAAAGCATAAAAGAATTAATACTGACTTTGGTTAGAAATTTGCCCACAATGTGGGCATGCCTTGCTCTTGGCTTACAAAAGTGCAAGGGACCATTTCTGATGGGGCATAGCTACAGCATTTTGCATCATGGTTGTGAAAATTAAGTATTAGTCTCAATCGGCTTATAATTAAGGATTTATAGGCAGTAATCCACACAATATCTATTTCTATATATCCTCTCTCTCTCTCTCTCTCTCTCTCTCTCTCTCTCTCTCTCTCAGCAAAAGAAAGCAGAAAATTCCTTAAATAATTTTCCTACCTGAATTTCATAGTTATGCTGGCCATTTCAAATTTTCAATTAAGTTGGAATTTTGTGTTGTCTTAACCTATAAGGACAAAAGAATTTTAAAAGATAAATTAAAAAAAAAAAGAATTTTAAAAGATAAATAAAAAACTTAGTACCATTGGAATATTGGGATGAGAAAATAATTTAATATACATATATGGGATTTTTTTCCACGATAAATTCCACAACTGAGAAAGTAGGCTGGCATTGCAATGATGAGCTAGCTCAATGCATGCCTATATAGTATAGAGCTCATTAATTATGAGATGGTTTCTTGAACATGGGGTTCACGTAGAAGCTTTTCTGTGCTGTATTTTTGTCATGGACCAAGTTCTCATTAAAAATGCACCATGTTTTACCAAATCTTAGCTATTTGTGGCCTTATTATAGGTAAATAGTGCAATACAGGGTATAATTAAGTAGAAAATTTGTGTGAAGGCAGTGCAGATAAAACTTCACCATATTTTCTATTAAGATCAAATATGGATAAGAATAAAAAAAGAGAATAAACCAAAATCAGAATTCAAAGGGAGGTCCAAACCTATTTTTTCTTTTCCTCCATAGATATAGGCAGAATGATTCTCATTTTTGTTGACCCCAATTTACTTTCACAAAATACATAGTAGATGCATGTTTGTATTGAAGGGGAATAGTTCTTATTTGATTTTGTGGGGAGTCCAATTATTCCTCATGTTGGAGTGCCTGATCAATGTCAGTATAACCCTTCTTTTTTTTTTTTTTTTTTTTTTGGTATTGGGGGAATATCAGTATGATTGGTTTTGGTTTAATTTGCATTTTTACATTTCATTATGCTAAAAAGGTGTCACACTTGCAAGGGGAATCATTTTATGGCATATACCCTAAAAACAGAGCAAACCACAGGTTTGTCCTGCAAAATTATGCTCATTTTTTTGTGGGCTCCAGTAATTCAAGCTCTTTCTGCATTTTGGATGTTGACTAAAATGATGAGGTTGACCGTTTTGGCGTTTTATGTAAAATTATTTTTGTCAAGTTGGAGATTGATTTTACCCAAAAAAAAGAAAAAAGAAGGAAATTAAAATTAAAATTAAAATTGTTATTCTTTGATTATTTAAGTGATAATATGCGTTTTGAAAAAACAAAAAAAAAAAGGGGTGATAATATGCGTTTTCTCTAACAAAATTTTAATCAATTAAACTGATGGAGACTAAGAACGCAACTTGCCATACACTAAAAAAAATTAATCTCTAATTGTTCTCTAATTTTGGAGATCGAAAAAAAAAAAAAAAAACATAGAACTATAAACATAATGGAAGGAAAAAAAAAAAAAGCTATATTATTTTTTTCCTAATAATTTATGAGAATTTCTAATTGCACAAACGATTTAATTTCATACAATTTTTTTTTAATTTAAAATATATCATAAAGTCCTTAAACTTTTTATTTTTTCCTCTCTAATTTCTAAGGCCTTTCTCCACTTACCCTGCAGCCATATGCGGTGAAAAAATAGTTGGCTTGTGGTTTGGTCTATGGCAAAAGCAAGCCACCGGCAGCTCTTCCATGATCAATCAACGGTGATGGTTGATAGAAATTTTTTTTTTTTTAATTCTTTTCTCAATATTGGTAGAAGTGGAAGAAATGAATCAAATGAAAAAAAAAAAAAAAAAAAAGACAAAGGATTTTTTTTTTTAATAAGACATTAAAAAATTAGGAAACTATATAAAGAAAATTTGGAATTGCAAAAAGAGGTAGTATAATTTCTTTTTTGGAATAAACATAACCTAGGATTCTAATGTGGCAGAGTCCAACTCAATTTTCTTAATCAGAAGGTCTGTCCATTGGGCTATTTGTGATAAAAAAGATAAGTTAAAGCCCGGTTCCATTTTAGTTGGTCTTTTAGTCACTGGACCTTATCCAAATGCTCTATACCACACATATTCAAATCCAAATACCACATTACGTTTGGTATTGCATTTTTTCTCAACAAGGATGTAAAATAGACGCAAAAGCTTTAAGAAAGGTCCAATGTTATTGTATTTCGTTGCTATATTACAAAATTTTGGTATCCTAGTAGTTTTTGACCCTTTTAATAATAAATGGTAAAATAGGCCAATCGCACAGTTGGTGCCAAACAACAAGTTAGTTTGTAGGATGTACATTATTTATGAAGCAAATTTTTTATTTCTAATTATTTTTAATTGACAAAACTAAAATAGTGTGGGGTCCATACTGTATCCTTTCCTTGTCCAGCCATTTCCATGTTGATATTTCCCTACCTTCAACAGATTCTTTATTTATTTTTTTATTTATTTTTTTTCGCAATGATCGAGCTTGATTAAATAAGATATATATTAGTCAATGCTAAAGCATATATTATTGAAACAATTATATTTACCGTTGGAGAGTTCAGTATTTCTTTTTAATAATAGTTTTATATGTTTTTAAAGTTATAAAACTGTCAAAAGATCAAAATTTTTATTTTCATTCAAACATTAATAACTTTTGACTAAAAATTCATCTTCTAATGGATCTATTGCCAAAAAAAAAAAAAAAAAAAAAAACTACTAAACTCTGCTTAGAAAAGCTATGCCAAAAGGATTTTGTTATTATTTTTATTTTTTTATGGGCTGCGCGCATACACAGGATGTATAATTTGTTTGTCTTGCACTCAAATAAAAAAAAAAAAAAAAAAAAGGAGCTAAAAACCAAAACGAACGAAAGCACTTTGGACAAATTGATTAATATACAAGCAAGTATTGTAGGAACTTTCACAAAATATGACAAAAACTTACACATCCCTTATGATTTAAATACATTAGGCCCTCCAAAAAAAAAAAAAAGTCTTTTTCTTCATGCTTTTCAACAATCAAAATTGCTCGTAGCAATATTTATTTTAAAACCTGCTTGAGCAAATATTCCTTCCCATTCACTCAAGAAACAATATTGGAATTTATGATATCATTATTATCTTTATTCAAACAATTCTTTCGTCTTCCTTTTCCTCTATTACTTTCTTTATGTCCATTACTCCTTTTTCCCAATCCGGAGGTCGATCTCTCTGCCATCTTTGTTATGAATTAATTTTCTGTACTTTTTTCATTCTTTTATTTTTTTTCAATGAATTTTAACATTTCGGAAGATCCTTTGGAGGTGGTAAAAGTGATTGGTTAGGTCCTTTCCCGTTGTCCACCAAGAATGCCATCTTTAACCCCCACGTTGTATGAACTTCAAGATGACAATGCATGAACCAAACTCCTATAATTGCAGCAAAAATAGGATTCAAATTTGAGTTAATTTTCATCCAAAATGGCCTTCTAAAAATTTATCAAAATCAATGTAAATTAAAAAAATAAAACCAAAGGGATAGATTGCAAGCCAACTATACGGTAGGTGTAATAAATCTCTAAAGACCGACTATATTTATGCAAATTTATTATAGCAAAATTATTCAAATATATACCTGGATTGTCAGCACGGAATCTTATGGCAACCCAACCACCAGAAGGTACGCCAATGGTGTTCCTTTCAACAGGATCAACAAGATTAAAATTCTTCGAATCCGTAGTTGCATTGTAATTCCCAATTCCTCTACCAACTTGGAAGAAATTGAATCCATGAAGATGAACAGGATGGTTCTCCGGTGCTATGATTCCGGTATCTTGCAAAATCAGCTGAACCGTGGAGTTGTACGCCAGTCTATAAACTTTGGTGCCGTTGGTGGTCTGCAAATTGGTCGGCGGTGCGCCGGAAAAGTTATAGCTGTGAGGCGGGTTCGCCGGAAAATCGGTGGTGAAGACCCCACTGATATTGAAGAAATGAGCCTGAAGAAGGGCCGTGGTTGGCATCACGAAAGTGACATTGTTGACACTGGCCACGACTCTGCTTCCGTTGCCGGCTTTGCAGGTGGGACAGGGATTGACTCCCAAACCGACGGTGAAAAACAGGTGGTGATCGATCTTCAAGGGTACTTGAGCAGGATATTTCTTGGAATTCAAGCTCTTGAGGGAGTTGGTGAAGTTGTTAGCCACTTGGGTAGCGTTGATTGGAGGAGTCTTGGTGGGAGTGGTCTGGGTGGTGGAGAGAGTGCCGGAGTAATGAAGAGTGGCGGTGGCGGTGACGTTGTCGACCGCGATGGGGGAGTCCATGAAAGTAGAGGCGGCGACCAGGTATTTGCCGGAGTTCTGATCGGCGGTCAGGAGGACGTTGGTGGTTTGGCCAGGTGCGACGAGGATGGTGTCGATCTTGAAAGGCTTAACGTATAGGGCATCCACTTCCACCACCGTGAGTTTGTGGCCGGCAATCTTGAAGAAAAGCTCCTCATTGAGCGCAGCGTTGATTATTCTCAGCAAATACGTCTTGCCACTTTGAACTGGCAACGTATACCCTTCTGCATTCCATATACAATTGCAAGTTATTAGCTTGTGAATATATTTATTCTATACATATATATATATATATATATTGTTGCGTACTTTGGGAAGAACAGTTTGAGACTGGTCCAGGATGGCCATTGATTGTATGAGCATCAGAAACATTGGGTGCTAAACCAGCCTTGAGAGCTTGATTGATAACGTTCTCAGTATCAGCTTTCCACCACTCAGCTGCATTTATTTTACAAATACAGTCAGTTTGATTAATTGGGGTTCGGTTGTTGTTGTTATGATTTGAATATCAACTATAAATATTAATTGCTTAAGTGGGAATTTAGCTCTCTCCCACCTAGAACGATGACGACTTCCTTGTGAGGAGCAGGGAAGGGATAAGGAACACCGCGCTTTGGGAGGATAACGAGAGCGCCATGAACGGTGGATCTGAGCCAGAGAATATGAGCGTGCCACAGAAGCGTGCCACGTTGGCCGGTGAGAGTGAAGTTGTAGATGTAGCTCTGTCCTGGCTGGATTGGGCACTGTGTGATGTATGCTGGTCCGTCGGACCAACCTGTTCTGATCTGCCGGACTCCGTGCCTGTCAAGCAACAAAGTTTATTCAAGCAACCTTGATAGTGACTAATATATGTTATATATATTATCACATTACATTTACGAAGAAAGAAACGTTCTGATATATATATATATATATATATATATATTATTAAGTTACCAATGGATGGAGACGTTGTATTTAACGTGGTTGACGACTTTGACAATAACGTTGTCGTCTTCTCTGGCATAGAGAGTGGGACCTGGGAATTTGCCGTTAACGGTGACGATTTGCTTGGTGGAACATAGTTTGGTGCTATTTCTTAATACCACCTGCAACAGGCACGAGAAAAAAGTCGAAAAAGGTTTACTATTTTTTCCATTCTTATTTTGCTTGTTTTACGTGGGTTGGGAAGTAGAGGAGTGATTTTTAGGCTTTGAGGGTGTAACTGCCATGTACTTTATTATTATTTTTTTAACATGTAACATTATTTTCTAAAAGCAATTTATATTCTATATAATTAAAAAAAAATTAAACATGTGTATGTTCCGAGTATTCCTCTAATAACATATATATTTAAGTAATAGTATATATTTTTGAAATTTTGATATAGTATATTTTTCTCCTTGCTAATAATAGTAATATATATTAAAAAAAAAACAGTAGTGCAATTTTCATGTAAAATATCATGAGCAAGAGTAGTGCTCAAGTTGGTTATGCATGTATGTTTTTCAAACCAAACTTTCTTCGTATAACCACTTGGAAAGAAATAATAATGCAAAATTACCTTCAAAAAGTTCTAAAGTTTAAAGTAATTGTCAAAAGACATTAATAATTATACGTTTGATTGTAAATCCGATGACTGTTATGTTTACAAATATATATATATATATATATGATTACACCAATAATGACTTTTTTTTAATTATACACTACAATACATATACATATATTTTAGATATTGTATAGTCAGAAAAGATATTGCAATTATTTTGAAAAGGCTCTCTTGACATTGAATTAAAAAAATAAAAGATGCAACCTTTGTTTTCTGTTTTTTTTTTTTTTTTTTTTTTTTTTTTTTTTTTTTTCTCGATTGGAGATTAATGTAAGAGTGGCAAAAAGCTCAATATTCCTAGAGAACCTAAAGATGAAGAATGATAACGTAACTTACATTGAACTTGTAGTTTCGAACTCTGCATTCAACCAAAGCCGGAAAAAAGCAAACCACAAGAACCAGAAACCGAGCCCAAGAGTCCATTTCTGAGTGCTACTTTTCTCAGCTTCCTTTTTGTTTTTCTCTTTCTCTATATATGTCTCTGTAACTCAGAGACCTATAGTAGTTAGTAGTAGAACTTTTGAGAGGGGAGGGTTTTTTTTGCTTTTTTCTAGCTTGTTACATTCATATGGATGACTAGCCAGCGCACCCTTATAAAGGATGACACGGCACCTTGATACCACGTCGTTTTTGTTTGGTTAGGTGGAGATGATGGTATTCTTTAGAAACAAGGTTTCTTAACACAACTAAGCCCTCCTTTACCTACGATTTCTTACATGTTACATAAAGTTGCTTCTTTCATCCACCAATGGATATTGTTTTGGTAGTAAAATTATTATAACGTCTTAAATTCATTCCCTTTATTTTTAAAAAAGAAAAAAAAATTCCATTTAATTACAACCTTTTTAAGCATTTTGGTTTTGTTGATTTCTGTTCGGGTATCTAATTGTGTCCCCCACTAACTTGAAAATTAAATTTTGTAATTAATATTAAGTATTTGGGTCGACTCATCTGGTAGGAAATTGCCAACATTTTGATATTTTAATTGGGATTTCTCTTTTTCTTTAAATTTTGTTTTATTTTGGATAAATGACTTTAAGTACATTTTAGCTTTGAATAGACAAATTATATTATATATAGATATATATACGAAGGTAAAAACGAGCTTGCAGATTAAAAGGTAAAATGGAAACGCAATTTCTAATATTGTATTCCCATCTTAATTGTAAATCTCTCTCTATGTTGGTGATTAAAAGTCATTGATTTCAAATCCGTACACGTTTTAACATATAATTTTGAAGTAATTAGTACTGTTCAAACTCTGAAAATGACTATAAATATGTTTAAGTTCTTTAATTATTACCACATATAGAATACCATACATTAATTAATTGAATCTAGCAGTTTTTGCAATGCTTTTAAATGGGGTCTGAATATTGGAGTACAAATTTTTAATATATATCGTCAAATTTTTTTGTCTCAAATGGATTATTTGAACTAAAAGCTATAAAAAAAATCCCAAGGCTCAAATTTTAATTATTATTTATTTGGGTGTGTGTAATTTCAAAGGTGTGATAACTCATTACGACTTTATCAAAAGTCTAATCGAATAGTTGGAAAGTCAAAATCTAAGAAGAGCCAATTTGCGTCATTTTCTCATTGGCTTCCTTTGTTTTTTTTTGTTTTCTTCCCCATTTTCTTATTATTGTTGGGGAGCGTATGGTTAGCCCAAGTCATAAAATAAGTATTAATTCTATCTTTTTGTCTTTGTCATCAAATTAGAGTATAATATTGCTAAAATATAATTCAGGACTCAAATCATGAACTCTTGAAGAATACAGAAAAATAAAAAAGTAATAAATGTAGAAATTTTTAATTTTTATTTTTGGGGGAAAAATAATAAAAGAACTGGAACTGGGATGCTTTGCCCACAAAATAATTAATGGTTGAGAAATGGCTTTCAGGTCATATATCAGATAGGAGCCCAACAGATGGCCATCATGGCTTTTTTGAAAGCCAAGATTAAAACCAACGGTGGGTAAGTTTCATCTCATACTCATCCGCTCCATCTTTTCTACTTTTTTATTTTTTTATTTTTCACCGCCTAATTTTGTCTATATTTTTATACATAGTGCCTGTAAAAACACACAAAAAACTAAGAAACACGCTAATGAAAAAGTTACTTTCAGATTATATATGAAAATGGTCAAGCAAGTTTAGAGATGGGTCTTCATCATATGGAGTTTGGCTTATCCATGAATATGGATTGGGTCATTGGAAGATTGCTACATCTAGATTTATAAAAACGTTTTTCATTTTTGTTTTTTAAGAGTACCTCGTTTTTTGTACCGTGGTGTGGGAACTTATCTAGTTGATCAGGTAGACTTTGTTTCATTTTCAAGTGAATTGAGCTCTACCAGCAAAAGGGTTATTTTAAAATAATAATAATAATAATAATAAAAATAATTAAAAAAAATAAAAAAGATTCTAAATATAAAATAACCCACCCTGTTGCCCCACCCCACCAAAAATAAATAAATAAAATAAAATAGAAGAAACAAGGATATAAAACCTTTATAGTTCCAACTATTCTAAGCATGTGCCTCCCAGTTTTGACTAAGCAACACTTTCTAGATAATTAGGATTGATTAAGATGCTTCACTAATGCCTGTGCCCATTTTTTTAATTAATTTCGGTCGCTTAATTTTTTGCCAATATACGGTTCAACAGCATCTATCACAAGAAAAAGTTAAACTTTGATGCTAATTGTTTTACTTTTTGGCATATATATCTGAAATAATATTAATATTGTTAACATTTTCTATTTTTTTTGGTATTTGACATAATAACATAAAACAATCATTGGTTTGAATTTTTGTATATTGGTAAATTTCTGTATTGCTTTTGCAAATGCAGTATTAGTTTATATTAAATTAATTATATTTCAAAATTTAGAATGGAAATAAGTTTGCCATTTGACCAACCCCAATATCATTTTTCATAACTATAGTAAAATAAAAAGTTAATAGACGTAAGTGTAGCTAAAGAAGGAAGTTGTAGGAAATCGTGAGAGAAATTTAGAGGTTGAAATCGTGAAAGAAATTTAGAGGTGATATAAACAGTTTAGCTAATTAATAAATGTATGATTGAATAATTAAACAAACAAAACTAATGTCGGATTTGTACTTTGCAGATAAATTGGATCGCGGAAAAAAGTTGATTGATCATATCTCTCTCGACCGACTAGTTAGCTTGAAACTGAAAGAAGACGGTTTGCAAATTACACAAAAAAGATAATTAGGAGTTGTGTACCATTCGTTTATCAAAACCGTTAAACATAGGAATTGATATTTCATCTCATGGATATACAAGTGAGAACTAAAATTGGACAAAAAATGAGACTGAAAATATAACCATCTCTAGCTCTATCTTTTTCTATTGAAATCACAACCCTGTCATCTTCTTGTTCCAAAGGGACAGTTCCTTTTTTTTTGCCTTTTTTTCTCTTCTTCATAAAAGAAAATTCTATGTTGGTCATTGTAGGCAAAGACCTATATTCATTTTGTTTCTCGAGTTATCAAATTTTTTGCACAATTGGGAAACTTCTTCTTTGGGGTAAAAAGAATACATTAGTAACAAAAAGTTACATATATGGTAAGTTGATTAGATGTGCACTAGAAGAAGATTATCTCATTAATTAACATATCGTTAATTAGTAGAGATCAGAGATTAATTATGTTGATTAAATTTTCATTATTTGAATGGAAAACTAGTGATGTGGATTCTTATGTGATCATAAGTTCTATACGTAAAACATTAAAAGAAATTTAAATGAAAATCTATCATTAACCAACGACTAATAATTTTGCTTAGAAAGGTAAATAGGGTTTTACCCGTGTACTAATGATGATGATGATGATGATTATTATTATTATTATTATTATTATTATTATTATTATTATTATTATTGGTGTTTAAAATTGCTATGCAAGTAGATTAGAATACATACTTAAACTTCATTAAATTGTTTTCAGTATAATCATATTTGATTGTGAATGTTAAAAAATAATAGAAAAACATGATTAAGGTTGGAACATTGAAAGATATTTAATTCTCCTTTGTCAAGTATAATAATATTCAAACCAATTAAATAAAGTATATAAATAAAATATATTACATATGAATTAATTAAAGTTCTAAATTTCTACAATAAAAAAAAATTATGTTTTTAAATATAAAAAAATATGTCTCGTTCTTATATATTGAATATTTTAATAGTATTTAGTTGGAGTCTATCAAATATTTTTAATAAATGTTTGATATTATATATTTAAATATTTGTCTTTAATAAAAAATATGATATTTTTGAAAATTTACTTGAGAGAGAAAAAAAAAAAAAAAAATCTCACCATGTAAAAAGAACAGCCTTATAACTTTACTTTTATTAACATCCAACCCAAAGGATTTGAATTATTTCACATCTAAGCCCAACGTTGAATGAAATGAGCACACTACTAAAGAATGAAATGGGTCATGTTCCTCTGTCCCACTCTGCTTCTCCACCGCTCACCTAAACACTGTAAGAGCAGCACTGAAACATCCACACCATGCCATGTTTCTTGCACTGCCACTCTGCTACTCAGCAGAGACAAATCGCTCTTCATAAGAAAGCGTGCCACCAACACAATATCTAGAGATTTTCCAACTTCAATTTGATGACATTTATTTCCTTAGTTTTTTCTTCCATATAACTAATTATGTAACAGCCATCTTATTTATGGTATAAACCGGACAATCTATAATGCCAATGAAAATTAAATGACAAGCCACTTTACGATCGCATTTAACCAATGATCCATGCATCCGGCTAAGGCCAAAGGTTTTCCTTCTTTCTTTTTAAAGGAAAATTAAAAGCATTTCATTTATAAGAGGCAGAGCTAAGGAAAATGATTGAATGGCGTGCCATTGCACAATGTTATACGTATATATGTATAAAAAGTCACTTCATCTCATATAATTATCATACTTGTTTTCCACGGTTTATATAGCCTTTTAAGTTTTGTGAAAATGGCAGAAGAAGATGTATATACCAAAGATGGAACAACTGATTTCTGCAACAAGCCTGCCATTAAGAAGAAAACAGGAACGTGGAAAGCTTGCCCTTACATATTGGGTAACTTTTGTGAATATGTGAATGTTAAAATTTTCTTCTTCTTCTTCTTCTTCTTTTTTTTTTTTTCCTAAAATTTTATAGCATATATAATTAAACAAAAGTTTACTTAATTATTACATTTGGGTTGTGTCTTAATTAACCTTATTGTGACCAAATTTTTATAGAAGTACTTGATTTCCACAGGAAATGAATGCTGTGAAAGATTGGCTTACTATGGGATAAACACAAATCTAGTAAACTACCTCAAATATCAACTCAATCAGAGAAATGTTGTGGCAGTAAATAATGTCACAAACTGGTCAGGTACTTGCTATGTCACACCTTTGCTTGGAGCTTTTCTTGCTGATGCATATCTTGGAAGATACTGGACCATTGCTGTTTTCTCTATCATCTATGTTTTTGTAAGTTTTCAAATTTTACCCAAAGTTAGTTTTAATTCATTTATTCTCCCAAAAAATGACCAATTTTTTTGCTACAAATATATATATATGTATAGATACATCAAAACATTTATTAATTTGTTTCAGGGAATGACCTTATTGACACTGTCAGCCTCACTCCATGGACTAAAGCCATATTGCAGTGACAATGTTTGCCACCCAACAGGGTTACAAACAACAGTATTTTTTATGGGACTTTACCTGATAGCTCTAGGAACGGGAGGGATTAAGCCATGTGTCTCATCCTTCGGTGCAGATCAATTTGATGACTCAGATGAGATAGAGAAGAAAAGCAAAAGCTCATTTTTCAATTGGTTCTATTTATCTATCAATATTGGTGCTCTTGTAGCTTCTTCGGTGCTTGTTTGGATACAGACAAATGTTGGTTGGGGATGGGGTTTTGGTATCCCAGCTGTGGCTATGGCTATTGCTGTTGTGAGCTTCTTCTCGGGGACCCGATTGTATAGAAACCAGAAACCCGGTGGGAGTCCAATCACACGGATTTTCCAAGTGATGGTTGCTTCGTTTAGGAAATTCCGGGTTCAATTGCCTAACGATAAGTCTCTTCTTTATGAGATTTCTGATGAGGAATCTGCGGTTAAAGGAAGTCGCAAACTTGATCATACCGAACAATTAAGGTATAAATTGTAGGATTTTTTTGATGACGTTAAGAAACAGCTTAATTTATTCTTAGAGGGTTTATTACTTTCTCTGATAGTCAGGTCACAAATTTATAATGGATTAATTTTATCCATATTTCTTAAAATTTAATTTAAATATATTTTGATCTAATTTTAAAAAATCCATCAATATTTTTCATTCACATGTTCTAAATTAATATCGGTCCCATTTCTGTAGGATATTATAAATTAAATTATAATAATCTAAACTTTAGAAGTATACATGAAATACTACCTTTCATATATAGTTGCGCTTTAATCTTTGGTTAACTTCAATTTTGATGGGAAAAAAAAAAAAAACTGCAATTTTGATGCGCACTAGTCATTAATTATTTTTCGTCTACTTTTTATCAGTATTTTTATTTTTACAATAAATGCAATATATGCTTCAAAACTCCTTAAAAACTAAACTTATAAATAGTTTAAAGACCAATAATGCATCAAATATTAAACTTTAAGAACCAAACTGCTAAAATGAGTGATTAGCAAAGGTAATGACCCTTTTGAAAATTATAATTTATTTTTTTTAAAACAAATGGGTTATAACTTTTTCTGACAAACATATGATTTTTCCACAGTTTCCTGGATAAAGCAGCTGTGGAAACAAAACCAGACCGAATCAAAGGAACCGTAAATCCATGGAGACTCTGCACAGTGACCCAAGTCGAAGAGCTCAAATCCATAATAAGATTGCTTCCAATTTGGGCCACCGGAATAATCTTCTCCGCCGTTTACAGCCAAATGGGTACCTTATTCGTCCTCCAAGGAAACACCATGGACCTCCACATTACCCAATCTTTCCAAATCCCCTCTGCTTCTCTGTCACTCTTCGACACCCTCAGCGTCATCTTCTGGGTCCCAATCTACGACCGAGTCATAGTCCCACTCGCCAGGAAACTCACGGGCCATAAAAACGGCTTCACTCAGCTCCAGCGGATCGCGATCGGGCTCGCGATTTCGATCCTCGCGATGCTCTGTTCGGGTACTCTGGAGCTCGTGAGGCTGAGCATGGTGAAGACCCACCATTACTACGAGCTCAAGCACGTGCCCATGTCGGTGTTCTGGCAAATTCCGCAGTATTTCATAATTGGGTGCGCGGAGGTTTTCACTTTCGTCGGTCAATTGGAGTTTTTCTACGAACAGGCTCCGGACGCCATGAGAAGCATGTGCTCGGCGCTTTCGTTGACCACGGCGGCTCTGGGGAACTACCTGAGTTCGGTTCTGGTTAAGGTTGTTAGCGAATTGACCGGAGGAGATGATCGGAAAGGTGGGTGGATTCCGGATAATCTGAATTATGGTCAGCTTGATTACTTCTTCTGGCTTTTGGGTTTGCTGAGTTTGATTAATTTTGCTGTTTTTGTTATGGTGGCTAAGTGGTATACTTACAAGAGTGTTGTTTCTGGTTAATCTTCGGTAACCAATTTTGTTTCTTGTAATGCAAACGCAGTTGGGTTGGTTTTTGATTTTTTTTTTCTTTTTTTTTTTTTTGGTCTTTTTTTCGTTTTTCAAATTGGAAATTTACTACAGAAAGAGAAAGAAAAGGAGGGCAGAAGAATATTTCAAAACTTGAAATGTTTAGATCATGATTATTAATTTTTTTTTTTTTGGGCTGTATTTTTTTAACAAATGGTTGATTTTAATTCTTTTTTTTATACTGATATATAATGCAATATATTATTTTGTTCATAAATTATAAAAAATATTTATAACCAAATTAAATATAAATATCATAAAAATAATATTAAATTTATTTTTTTAATTCAATACAACTTTTTTAATTTTGAAAAACATTTTAGAATGCCGTATTAGTAGTTGAATTGATAGGTTTTTCATTTTTATTACAAATAAATATTTTTAATTTTTTTTATTTGTAATTTTGGAGACTCCAATATATAGTTATCTATGACTGAAAACTAATTTTTTAAAATAAAATTCAATATACGAAGGAGATTGATTTTAGCTCTTATTAATAGTTATAGCATATGATACAAGCAAAGGATATTTATTTATTTGAAACTTAAAAGGTAACGTTGGATTTAATGGAGTTAAAGTTATTCTTGAAATAAAAATTTTAAACCCGACATTTCTAAGTTATTCTTGAAATAAAAATTTTAAACCCGACATTTCTTCTTGAAATAACTTTGCTTTCGAAAACATGATTATCAAACCTTTGTAATAACCAATCTAGTTCTATTGTACAACCTCGAAAAATGATCAATATTTCTTGATAGTATAACAGGTACATTGACCTCCAATTTCAACTGATGATTAGATATTCCATAATATTTTGTAGCATTTAAAAATTCAAGTGTATGAAGATCTCCTATAAAATCAATATTGAAATTTGATATGCAAATTGCATTAGAACTTAAATATGTATTTTCCTTAATTCATTTAAAGAAACTCATGTATTCATCTATTAATTTAACAATATTAAAAGTTGAAGCAAGTATAGCTCTTTTTTGCAAATATAATGGGTCATTAATGATAAGAATGCAGATAAGGAAATAAAGCTCGATCTACAGCTCGCACCACTACTAGATAAAAAGCTGTTTTATATGCAGCCTACATCAGATCAGCTTACACCAAATAAGCTAACACTCACACCATCAATACCAAATCTACCTCCAAAGACGAAGGAAAAACTCAAATCAACAAACAAGGAAAAAAGTGATATTGCAAAATACATTAAGGAAGTTTCTGTCTAAAAGGAAACTTTCTCCAAGAATCTGCTGGTTGACTTCCTATACAAGACAACTTATACGCGTTAAGATTTTTTGCTTTCTATCAAAGAGTTATTTTTTATCTTTCTTTTGTATATAGAAATTTATTAAAGATACTTTTCAAATTGCCTTATGAAGTGGTATTCTCTTTTGTACAAATACCATAGTTTTCTCAATGAAGGATACAGATCAGAAATTACAAGTTTTATCAAATATTCTTTATTTCTTCATGGTATCAGAGCAATTGACTTCCGCAAAACTGTCTTCTGTAATGGATGCTCAAAATGAAACTTCCTCCCAAAACATAATTCCCTCAAATTCCCCTATAGAACTAGTACTCACAATTCAATCCTTCCATCACTGTTCTAGTTTAGTTTCTGCAAAACTAAACAACTCTAATTTCCTTCTCTGACACTCATAAATACTTCCATTGGTCCGTAGTCTTGGAATCTCACATCATCTTACCAACCTTGAACCACCCTGTGAATTTTGTCTCGATGAAAAGGAGGTCCTGATATTTGATCCAAATCATAGCAATTGGATTAATAATTATGGACTTCTCACAACCTGGTTACTTAGTACTATGTCCAATGATAATTTAAGTTTAACTGTGGGAATAGACAATGCCTATTCTCCTTGGAAATCCGTGGAAGATCAGTTGCTGCCTACAACCAAGGAGCAAGAGTATCTTCTCAAGGATAGACTTGCATCTATCAAAAAGGGTTCATCTTCAACAGATGAATACCTACGTAAGTTCAAACAGATTTGTGATAATTTGAGTGCTATTAATGCACCTGTTTCAGATGTGGACAAGGTGTTTTCCTTTGCTAGAGGACTTGGCCCAAATTATAAAGATTTTAAGGTAGCCATGCTCACAAAATCACCTTATCCATCATTTAATCAATTTGTTCTAGCTTTACAAAGCCATGATCAAATGACTGAAACTAAAAATGAGACAAGCAAACTAGAACTTGATCAACATCAAGTTTACTTTGGACAACGTGGCAGAGGAAAAGGATATGGAAACCAAGGTGGCATATTTAATTCAAAAGGTAAAGGCTTTACACCAGCAGGAAAGTTCACTGGAAACACAGATAAGAAGAAACCAGAATAGCAAACATTCAATGGTCAAGGCTCGAATTAAAGAACTGAAGGTAAAGTTTTCTACCAAATTTGTGACAAACCAAATCATATTGCTTTAGACTGCTGGCATAGGTTTGATCACTCCTACACCGAAAAGGAAGTTCCAGAGGCACTAGCAGCTCTCAAAATCACAAAAAATGATGAAAAGTTTTATGCAGACTCAGGTGCAACACCACACATGATCAACGATGCGAGTAAGATTCATAATTCATTTCCCCATACAGGTAAAGATAATATATATGTTGGAAATGGACATGGTCTATCAATAACTCATGTAGGAAAAACATCCATTAGAACAAATAAAGGAGATTTAAAACTTAAAAATGTCTTAGTAGTTCCTGAATTGAGAAAAAATCTGCTATCTGTTAGCCAATTGACTAGAGATAATGACTGTGTTTTTGAGTTTTCTTCTAATGGTTTTATTATAAAGGATTGGAGCAACAAAATTCTCTACGTCCTTGATGGTAAAGAACATCAGCTTTAAGCACAATAAAGGCTTCCTCAGAGACTTGGCTTCAAAGGATGGGGCACCCAAATCAAAAAAATTTAAGAATTCTTTAGTCAAAAGACATTATTAATATTTCTAGTTGGACAAATAAATCTAGGGTCTATAAAAGTTGTCATTAGGAAAAAGTTGCAAACTTTCTTTTGGTTTATCTAATAAAATTTCCAAGTTTCCTTTGGAAAAGGTTCATTGTGATTTATGGGGACCTACCCCTAATAATTTTCTCACAAAATATTCGATTCTATATTGTTTTTGTTGATGATTTTTCCAGGTACACATGGCTTTATCATTTGAGGAAAAAGTCTGACTTCTTCGAATGCTTTCTCAAATATCAAAGGTTAGTAGAAAACCAACTTGGTCATAAGATAAAAGTCTTCCAAAGTGATGGAGGTGGTGAGTTTAAATCAAATATGTTTCAATAACATCTACATAAGTGTGGTATTGTGCACCAAATGTCTTGTCCAGATACACCTGAACAAAACGATATTGCAGAGAGTAAACACAGGATCATCATTGAGATGGGACTACTAATGCCTTGAAGCATGAAATTCTTTATTTTTGTCTTTTTAACAAATATCCTAACTATACATATTTAAGAACTATACATATTTAAGAACCTTTGGTTACAGATGCTATCCATATTTAAGAGATTATGGCAAAAATAAATTCTCAAGAAAAACATTGCCTTGTGTGTTTGTTGATTACAGTCCTCAGTATAAAGAATTTAGGTGTCTACATCCTCCAACAAATCGCATTTATATTTCTAGGCATGTTGTTTTTGATGAAACCAACCTACATTATCATTCTCTTGATAAAAACATCCCTAAACAAATTGAACTAATCAATTTTCCTGAAAATGAAGATAAGTTGCAGGATAAAGATTTTCACGCTGCAACAACAAATGCAGCCGAAATAAAATCTTCTTTATTTCCTAATAAATGTGTTTGTGCAGATTCTATTAAGTATCGATAGGTAACAATGACAGAACCCAACTCACCTACAAAGGCTATGGAATCTCTTGGTAAGTACACCAGTCCTATTGACGGGCATGAGGATAATTCTCAAAACAATTCAGAAAGTAATCCCATTTCCAGTCTTACTGTCGAACATGACAACAGTCTCCAAAATAATCCAGACAGCACTCCAATTTTAAACCAGTTCACCAGTGAAGGAAACAGAACATATAATGTTTTCTCTGTCTATAATCCCGAAAGTTTACAAAATAACTTATTTGTTAACATGCAGATACTCGCCACAAAGATTTAGTCACCACCAAAAACACATCCCATGATCACAAGGCATAAGCTTCTAACCAATCCTGCCTTGGCATCTCAAATGGCTTTATTAACAAATACAGAACCTCGAACCATCAAAACAGCTCTAAAAATTCCTCACTGGCTTGCCGCAATGCATGAAGAACTGGATGCTTTACACAAAAATGAAACCTAGACACTTGTCCCACGACCATAGCACGGCAACATCATTGGTTCCAAATGGGTGTTCAAAACCAAGTATAAAAAAGATGGAACCATAGACCGATACAAGGCATGTTTGGTAGCTAAAGGCTTCACTCAAATAGAGGGACAAGACTTTGAAGAAACTTGTAGTCCAGTCATAAAACACACAACGGTAAGACTAATTATTTCTGTTGCTGTAACTTGTAACTGGCAGATTACACAATTAGATATTAAAAATACCTTTTTGCATGGACACCTCAAGGAGACAGTCTATATGGAGCAACCCCCAAGTTTTGTTCCTTACATGGAGCAACCCCCTAGTTTTGTTTCTCACACTCATCCACATCATGTTTGTCTTTTAAGGCGATCTTTTTATGGACTTAAATAGGCTCCTCGGGCCTGGTTTGATAGATTATCTCAGTTTCTAATTCTTCTTGATTTCTTGTGTAGTAAGGCAGACCCCTCTTTATTTGTGCTTCATCAAACAACTCTATCATTTTGCTTCTTGTATATGTCGATGATCTGCTTTTGACAGGTAACAATCCTGAGCTGGTTCATCATCTCATCATAACTCTCAGTCAGGAATTTGCCATCAAAGACCTTGGCTAACTTTATTTCTTCCTTGGCATCGAAGCACGGTACTTCTCAGGGGGCATGCTTCTCACTCAAACCAAATACATCCACGACCTTTTCACTTGAGCTTAGATGGTCGAAGCAGCTCACATCAAGACTCCAATGGCCACCAAACTCACCACTCAACTAGATGACCTCATATCTGTTGACCCTACTGACTATCATCGTTTGGTAGGTAGCTTGCAATATCTGACTTTCACACGGCTAGATATTACACAAGCAGTCAAAAAAGTATGCCAACATTTTCGGAATCCGACTGTGCTCCATCTACACGAAGTTAAAAGAATACTTCATTATCTCAAGAGAACAATGGACTACGAGATTCGATTTCTTCAGCAAAGCTCTCTGAACCTGTCTGGTTTCTATGATGTTGATTAGGGTGGATGTCCCATTACTCGTCGCAGCACCAGTGGTTATTGCATCTTCCTTGGGGCCAATTGCATCTTCTCGTCTTCCAAGAAACAACCACTGTGGCTCGGTCCAACACTGAAGCCGAATACAAGGCCCTTGCCGCTGCTACAACTGAACTAACTTGGCTTAGTTTTCTTCTTTGTGACATTGGCATACCTGTACACAAACCCCCACAGTTGCTCTGTGATAATATCAGTGCTCTACACATGACAATAAACCCCATCATTCATGGTCGTACTAAGCATATCTAGATCAACTACCATTTCGTTCGTGAGAAAGTTGCTGCTGGATATTTGGTCACCAGATACATAACCACCTCTAGCCAAATTGTTGATATACAGACCAAGCCTTTACCAAGTGATAAGTTTCGTTTTTTTCGCTCCAAGCTTAGACTACTCTCTTTACAAGCACTCACAAGCTTGAGGGGGCATGACAAAAATGCAGATAAGGAAACAAAGCCAGATCTACAGCTTACACTAGCACTAGATAAAAAGCTGCCTTATACACAGTCTACATCAGAACTAGATAAAAAGCTGCCTTATACACAGTCTACATCAGATCAGCTTACACTAGATAAGCTAACACTCACACCATCAATACCAAATCTACCTCCAGAGATGAAGGAAACACTCAAATCAACAAACGAGGAAAGAAGTGATATTGCAAAATACATTAAGGAAGTTTCTGTCTAAAAGGAAACTTTCTCCAAGAATCTGCTGGTTGACTTCCTGTGCAAGGCAACTTATACACATTATGATTTTTTGCTTTCTATCAAAAAGTTATTTTTCATCTTTCTTTTGTATATAGAAATTTCTTAAAGACACTTCTCAAATTGCCTTATGAAGTAGTCTTCTCTTTTATACAAATACCATAGTTTTCTAAATAAAGGATACAGATAAAAAATTATAAATTTTATCAAATATTCTTTATTTCTTCAATTAACATCTTTGAGAAACAAACATATGTGCTATTTATAATATTAAATAGTAATTGGTAATTCGTAGGCGTTTGTGAGTTTTAGTCTTTGATTTTTTTCTATTTACAATATTAAATAGTAATTGGTAATTCGTAGGTGTTTGTGAGTTTAGTCTTTGATTTTTTCTTAGGCACTCTTCAGCCTCTCATCTCTAAATATTATTGATTTTAAAACTATTTTTAGTTTAATAAAAACAGTTTTATGGCATGCAATGGTTAATGAAAAATAATGTAAGAATCAAAATACATTAAAAATTAAAAATTAAAAATGAAAAAAATACAATTACAGAATAATTAATTATTCACCAAAAATATTTTCGAATAATTATAGAACTAATAATGCTAATAATTAATCTTTTTCTATATAACAGCTTCAGAGTATCAACTATACATACTTTATAATCTCCAACAATTTAATTTCCATTTTAACCAAAAAAAAAAATAGAAAAATAGAAAAAATTTAAATTTCTGTTTTGGTGTTGTTTTTTTTTCCAGCTGGAAAACACTGTTATCATCTAATAAATGATTGAAACCAATGGGTTTTATGATACGAATACGATACAGCTACATTATTCTATTTTAATTGGTTGCTGAATTAAGTATGCATAAAAAAGGGAAGAAAAAAAAGAAAAAAAGAAAAAATGGTTTTTGAATTATAACAAAAATGCTATTTGAATTTTTCATAAAATATGGAATATATGTTTGCATCACATTCACGTCATCCGGAGGCTTTATAATCATCAATTCAATTATCAATCAGTCTACCACAGATCCTTCTATTTCTCATTATTATTAACCCACCAAGACCATTAACCAGCAGTCTAGCACTATCCTTTTTTTAAAAGTATATATAAATGTACGGTGGTATAAAAGAAACTATAAACTTTATTTATATTAATTGTAAGAATAATTCTAAGGTACATACTGGTTCATATGTGGAATATATGAAAGTTGATGTTTTTAAAAAATAGCATCGAATTTAATGCGGTCTGCATACGAATTAGCCTGCATTGTAGAATTTTTCCTTGATTGCATTCTTCATTTTATTTTATTTTAATTTTTAATCATAATTTTTTAGTTATAGATTAAATGATTCACCAATTGATATAATTTTGCAGAGATTGTTGAATTAATAAAAAAATATAAATTGTATTAAATGATATTAAATGAAAATAATTGTTACTGAAGATAAGTTGATAAATTTTTAAGATTACTACGAATTTTAAAATCAAAATTATATCAAAATTAATTTTGTAAGACATTAGATTAAGTTTTATCCCTTGAAATATTTGGGTGGTTTTTATTTGCTACTAAAATCTTTAAAATAGAAGATCCCGTATCAGAACAAATTACCGTTACGAGACCAAGAGATTATTTCCCTGAAGATCCCTCACCTTACGTTTCGAAACAATTTCAAAAAGCTTTTAGTTTTTGACGCCGTCTTCTTCTTTTCCCATATTATTATTATTTTATTTTATTTTGGGTTAAATTATTTTTAGTTGTTTTACTTTATAATTCTTCCATGTGATATAAACTCCTAACCGTTAGATTGTTTCCCGATTCTATGATCTTCTTTTTTTTTACTATTTTTTCAATTTTGTTGGTAGAAATGAGTTTTGTAATGATCGTAGCCGGGTTGTGGTCTAAGTACATTGTAAAATGATTAAACAAAAATCCTTCTATTAAATAGCTAAAATAATAATTAAGTAAAATTGATTCAATCGGCATATTATTTGCACGCATACATGAGAAGCACCGTGAAAGGAAAATTTGTTGTAAATAGTATGAAAAAATAGGCATTTAGCAAAAGTGTTAATCAAATTTATTTTGGAAATGATGTGAGATATAATGTTACAATATTTAATTAGATTATTTTTATTTATTTAAATATTTATTTATTTAGATTTAAATTATATTAATATTTTATTATAATTTATTAATATACGTCATTTAATAAATAATTTAATACCCTATCATATTTGAAAAAAAATCTAAAATTTCAAAAGTAATAATTATTACTAAATATTTATTGTTATTATAAAATTTTAAACAATAAAAAAAAATAAAATAAAAGTTCGATTTCATTGAGATTTTATTGCCACTTATGTACCTTTTTTTTTCTTTTTTTTTTTTTGGTTGGGAAAGAATACTGTCACTTATATACCTAAATTTTAGGGATGCAATTATCCATGTCATAATATATTTATAATTAGCTTTCTAAAGCAGCATTAGACAAATAAAAAAAATGCATTTAATCATCATCGAACGTCAATCTAGATCAACCTTGAGCCAAAAAAAGAAAAAGAAAAAGAAGATATATATATATATATATAGATATTACATATAATAAATAATTTTAATCAGAAATTTCTTTTTCCTTAACATAAACAAAAGAAAAGAGTACAATGCAAACCCCCGCGCATTGATTATCAAATAATGTAATAAACTGGAAATAGAAACATTTTACAAGACTAGTTCTTAGCATATATATTTTATGAAATTTAATTCATTTTTTATATTTGAAATTTAATTATTAAATTATTTAAAGGAGTTGAGGGAAAACAAACAAATAAATAAATAAAGATGCGTGAGTGAATTATTATTGAAAATAAATTGAGTGGGAATATTTAGCAAAATAAATTGTGTGGGAATATAATGATTTGTTTTTCTTTTTCCAAACCATAATGATTTTTTGTACCTTTTATAAGCAAAAAGGCTCTTACCCACCTATATAATATATTCTCGGTGTATTACCCAATTATATCATATTTGCCACATGCATGGTAGCGTACTGTAAAAAAAGAACCATAAAACACTAGGAGATGATTTTCTTTTTGGTTCTATTGGACAAATAATTAATCATCCTTACCCATTCGAGTCATGGGGTTGGTAAGCTAACATCAATTTCCCTAGCATCTCTATTATATTTCAAATACAGAAAGATGCTTCCCAAATATCCAAAAACGTATCATCATAAGTTTTTTTTTCTTTTTTCAATGAAACGGACTTAATTAGTAAACTACTTATATATATATATATATATAAAAGATCATATTTATAGTTAAAAATGATGGGCTCAAAATACCAATATAAAAAAAAGAGAAATTATTATAATTTTAAAGAGGTATTATAGTAAATGATAAAAAAAAAACTACCATTAGTTTTAGTTTACAAATGAACAAGCAATTTTAATTTATAAAATTATATAAAAATAATATATATAATTACCCAAAAAATTTAATGAGATTAATGAGTTTTCCTAATAAATTGGTTACAAAATGGCATTGCCAGCATGTTTTTTGTTTTGATAAACGAATCTGATTCGATAATTTTGGCATTACTGTTTCATTATTGTTGTTGTTTATAGGTATTATGTTAAAAATAATAGCGTTATCTTTCAAAAAAATAAAATAAAACAGGCAAGGAAAGAGAATACCGAGAAATACAAGGATTAGGATTCTAGGGAGAAAATTGAAAAGCATTTGAAAAGGCGTACAGAGAAGAACATGTGGTAAAAGCACTATCTATATATATATATATATATATATGCATATCATACAATATGACAAGTTGGCTCTTGCTATGAGCGAGCAAGAACCGGGCTTACTGTCCTGGTTTTGCTCGTATTTTTAAATTCAATATATTACTAATACACTTCCACTACAACTTCATCACCAACCACATAAAACTTCCCAATTCTTTGTTCCTTGTTTTTGGTTTTCTATTAATTTTTTTCCCCTATTCCTCTTTCTCTCTTCACTCTCAAGGTATGTCTCAAAACCTTGTTCAATACTGTTTTGTTTACTCTCTCTCTTTCTGGGTTATTTCTAGTTGCATGCATTTATGCCAAAGGTGTTTCATTTTTACACCTTTATTATTATTATTATTATTAATATTGTTGTTTTTCTGTGGAAGAGAACTCAGTCTATTATGATTTGTTTTTGTCTTTGAAATCCCTTATTGGGTTATGTTTTTTAATGTTTTGGATTTTTGCTTTTTTTCTTTTCTAGATCTTATATAATTTGTATTTTGGAGATGGTTATTGTTGGTATATAGGTTTCCTTTTTCGCCATTTATTTATATATTTTATGTATTTTTAATTTTTGTTTTCTGAAAATTTGACTTGACAGTGTGGAATTATTCGATTTATCTTGTTCTGTGTTTCTAATTTATTGTGTTTGTTTCTTTTCTGAGATTGAGATTTGGTATTTACAATAAATTAAACATTGCTTTGGCCTGACGCTGGTTGTTTTTATCTTTAAGAATATAGTTTAGATTAAATATATAAGAGAATCATGATTGATTATCTATTAGGACGAGTGCTTCTGTTAGGTGGATTCCTTGTGTTATGAAGAATTTCTAAAGATATATAGGTGTTGGGGAAATCTACAGATATATCCATTCTTTTGTCTTTTCGGCGGTCCCCAGTAATAGATTTAAAAGTTGAAGTCAAGAGAATGAAAACATTATTTTTATTATTATTTACTATTATTTTTGTTGGTCAACCCCGTTAACCATTGACTAATCATCATTTAAGCCGTTTTAAAAATTTATGATTTTTTATACATTCCAAATTGTTTTTTCTCATGTTATGTATTATATGTCAACTTGTCAGGCCTGTTTTCTTTTTGTAAAGGGTAGATTGCAAATCATGCTTACTATGGAATTGGGTACATTTAATTTGAACTTTTAGATTGTTCCAAACTCAGTATATGAACTGTCTTTGTTGGTTTTAAGCCATGTTACATTATCATGTGTTCTGTTATGCGTTGGTGAGGTTTCTGAGATAGTGCATATCTCAAGTTCCGTAGATAGGCCATATGTTTCATCACTTTCGTCTAGTTCAACGCCAACCTTTCCAACTACAAAAGCGTTTCAAAAAGAATTGAGCATTTCTGCCATCTTTCTTTTTATTTTCAAATAACTTTATGGTAGTAGTGGTTGGTTTGGGTTCAGTTGATTGATTCTAAGAATTGGACATGATTACATTTTAGGTGAGTTTTTGGACAAAAATACTAAGAAAGACGAGTAAAGGCAGTAGCTGATAACAAATCTGGAAGGAGACCATGGCAGAAGATGACATTTACACAAAAGATGGAACGGTGGACGTCCATGGAAAACCTGCTAATAAGAAGAAGACTGGAAATTGGAAAGCATGCCGCTTCATTCTTGGTATGGTTAAAGTTATTTTCTTTCCCTTTGATGTCCTGATATATGTTAGCTGAATCTAATTTCATTGTTTTGCAATATATTTGTATATAAATATTTATATGATACTTAATATGCTTATCATTAAATGATTTTTGTGCAGGAAATGAATGTTGTGAAAGGTTAGCATACTATGGGATGAGTACCAATCTTGTGAACTATCTTCAGGATCGTCTCAACCAGGGAAATGTCACCGCATCGAATAATGTTACGAATTGGTCTGGAACTTGCTACATCACACCATTAATTGGAGCCTTCCTAGCAGATGCATACTTGGGAAGATATTGGACGATTGCTGGTTTCTCAATTGTTTATGTCTTTGTAAGTTTGTTCTAACCAAAACCCTTTTCATCTCTAAACATATACAAGTGCTTGGCTTGGGTATAGCAATAATATTGGTGTCAAGCTTCAAGTGCTAAATTTTTAATGTAGCCCTTAAAAGGTTTCAGTCTCAAAATTAGAGCTGCTGTAAATTTGTTATTCATTGAATTTTCTTTCAATCTGGTTTCTCCCCTGTTTTAAACAAGGTAGATATTATTTTCTCCAATTGTCTTTACTCTAGAATGTTGATTTTCTTATAGGGGATGACACTCTTAACGCTGTCTTCATCGGTCACTGGACTAAAGCCATCATGTAACAAGGATGGTTGCCAGGCAACTACTTCACAGGCTGCTGTTTGCTTTGTAGCTCTTTATTTGATTGCACTTGGTACTGGTGGAATCAAGCCTTGTGTTTCATCTTTTGGTGCGGATCAATTTGATGAAACTGATGAGACTGAGAAGAAAAAGAAGAGTTCTTTTTTTAATTGGTTTTACTTGTCAATCAATATTGGAGCACTAATTGCATCATCAGTCTTGGTTTGGATACAAATGAATGTGGGATGGGGATGGGGCTTTGGAATCCCGGCAGTGGCAATGGCCATTGCAGTTGTGTCTTTCTTCTCAGGCAGCAGGTTATACCGCCTTCAAAAACCTGGTGGAAGTCCCTTTACAAGGATATTTCAGGTTATTGTTGCCTCCTTTCGGAAATTGAATGTAGAAGTTCCTGCTGAAGAGTCTCTACTCTATGAGACTGCTGACATGGAATGTAATATCAAAGGAAGCCGTAAGCTTGAGCACACAGACAAGCTAAAGTAAGTAAATTAAATCCAAAAATTCCAATAAGCCACAAGTTGATTCCTATCACATATACTTGTCTACTATAAGGTTTTTCAATCATCATTACTATCTGATATATCCATTTCTTTCTTATATCCTTACTTTTGATAGTCAGTACTATAAATGCAATGAAGATAGGAAACTTACATGTCTTGTGTTTGTTGTTATGTATTATGGTCATCATGCAAAGAGATGAAGGGAGGGTGTGCTATGGCCTTGACCATCCATTGGAAAGTAAAAGGGAATTCTGTATTTTGAGTTGTTAATAGAATGTAGTGCCGGTGGATTTCAGCTCCAGTTTCCCATTAAGTGTCTTAAAATTTTTGCATGAAGAAAGCTGGCTATCGCCTACTCCATTAGTGTGACAGACAGAATTTTATGATTTTTGTCTATCTTATTTGATCCTCTGGAACCATTTACTTAAATTACACATTGGTTTAGCACATGCAATCTGTGTTTGAAACAATTTATAGGTAAAATATTTTGCTACTTTTTTATTGATTTAGACATATTGTGCATGTTGTTGAATTGCAGGTTCTTTGATAAGGCTGCTGTGGAGACGCAGACTGACAGCATAAAGGGCTTGACAAACCCATGGAGGCTCTGTACAGTTACTCAAGTTGAGGAGCTGAAGTCCATTATCCGGTTGCTTCCAGTATGGGCAACGGGAATAGTCTTTTCTACTGTATACAGTCAAATGAGCACCATGTTTGTGTTGCAAGGCAATACGATGGACCAGCACATGGGCCCACACTTCAAGATTCCATCTGCATCTCTCTCCCTCTTTGATACTCTGAGTGTGATCTTCTGGGCTCCTGTATACGACCAAATCATTGTCCCTTTTGCAAGAAGGTTCACTGGCCACGAACGAGGCTTCACCCAGCTTCAACGTATGGGCATTGGCCTTGTCATATCCATCATTGCCATGATCGCTGCTGGGGTTTTGGAGGTTATCCGGCTTGACAATGTGAGGAAGAACAACTATTACGACCTTGAGTACATTCCCATGTCAATTTTCTGGCAGGTCCCGCAATACTTCCTTATAGGGTGTGCAGAAGTTTTCACATTCATAGGACAGTTGGAGTTTTACTATGACCAGGCACCGGATGCTATGAGAAGCTTATGCTCGGCTCTCTCACTCACAACTGTCGCATTAGGCAATTACTTGAGCACGCTGCTTGTTACCATTGTAACTAAAGCCACCACCAGGGGTGGGAAGCTTGGTTGGATTCCAGATAACTTGAACAGGGGGCATCTTGACTATTTTTACTGGCTCTTGGCCGTTCTTAGTCTGCTCAACTTCTTTGTTTATCTCTGGATTTCCAAGTGGTATACTTACAAGAAGGTTGCAGGGCATCCTGGCTGATATTACCCTTGACGACCTGATAGTTAGTTTTTCAGTTCATCTTATAGCCTACTTTTACTATTGTTTTAATTTTTCAGTTAGTTTTAATGGTACTTGTAAATATTGCTTGGGATTTACTTTAATTCTCAATATTAATATGACGTGTTTGTTAGCTGTTTTATGTTTTCTTTTCATTTTACTTCACAGTTTATTTCTTGAAATGGTGCATAGTGGCAAGGCTGCTTTCAGCGGGTCTAATTGATGGAAGAATGACATGTCCTCCAGTTAGCAATTTCTCATTCTCAATACCCCTTTTTTTTTAATTTATCAAAAAAAAAAAAAAAGGTAATTTTATTGATAAAAACATATAAATTTTACAGGGTAAGTTTCAATAATTTTGTGGGAAACTGCTTGTATCACCCAATTAATTGAAAAACAATGGTTTTGTTGAGATTAATAATGTTCTAAACCGTCTCAGCAAAAAATAAATAAAAATAAAAATAATGTTCTAAACCTCTATAAAATTGTGCCTAACACTTACGTTTAAATTTTAACTTTTTTTTTTTTTTTGTGGCAATAAAAACGTCTTAAGTTACACCTGGTTAAAAGCGTTAGTCGATTTTTATTTAATGCGTAAACCATAATAATAATAATAATAATAATAATAACAAAATTTTAACAATCTTTTTAAACCTTATTTTTCTTCTTAAAAATCACAAAATAAAACTTTTAGTTGTACTTTTTTTAAAATAAAAAAATATATATATATATTAAAAAAAAAAAAACTTTAAAAATAGTAGCAGACCAACACAAAAATAAAACCCAATTCATAGGATCGGGACCCCCGTGGTCCCTACTGCGTGGGTGACAGACCTCCGTATTCGCTATGTTTGGTTGGCCGCCCACATAGTACTAATCTTTGCCCACTAAGTTTGTACGTGGTGAATAAAAAGATAAAACCACCAAAGAGAAAAAGACCTTTACCACTTACTCTTAGTCCGCAGGGACTGCTGTCCCGGTCCTTCGACATTTTCTATTTTCATAGATAAGCATAATAAAATCATCTTTCTCTTTTTTTCGAAAAAATTAAAAAGGATAATATGTACACCTAATGAGAGGTTCAAAAGACACACACTCTACATGTAAATATCTACTACCATTTTCTCTCCCTTTTCCTCTGTTTTGCCGCTCCAAAAGATAAGAGATGATAGTACTCAAAGCTATTCAAACCTCTTTCACTGCTATAAAACATACCTCTTTTCACACCACAAGACTTTCCAACACAAAGCAGCATTCCAACCTTCGCATATGCAAGTCCAACGATTCAGACTCCGAAGCATCCTCACCTGAAGGAGATACTAGAAAACAAGAGTTGCTTGCCCGCATAGCCCAGCTCCAAGCTCAGAAAGTCAGGCTTACTGATTTTTTGGATGAAACGTCTGCCCACCTCACCCAATTTGCAGAAGAGGCTAATGTTGAGTTTGACAAGATTGGAGAAGATGCTCAGAAAGGACTCGATGAAGCCAGTGACAGGGTCTGTATAAAGTTTCTAATTATCCATACAATGCATGAAAATTTATAATCATGATTACCCAAATTTTTGATATGTTTTGTGATTAACAGATAATGGAGAACATAAACAGCCGTATGCAGGCCTTTGAGGAATCTGCAGAATCATACAAACTTGAGATTGAGAAGAATGATAACGAGTTAGCAGAGTTCGAAGGTCAGATTGAAAAAGATAGAAATGAAGGGTTGTTCTTTAAGAACCTGAGGACGAGGACGCCTAAAGAAAAAGCAGAAGCTAAGGAGGAAATGAATAAGATTAAAAAGCTTACTAATGAAAGTGCAGCATCAAAACGCAGGAGAAATATTTACCTGGCATTAATTGGGCTGCTAATCATTGGAATTGCTGATTCTTTCATATCTTCTTCACCTGATTGGCGAAAAGTCGCAGTTCTTGGGGCAATTCTAGTGGCCTTGATTTCTCAGTTCATCTATGAGCAGACATTGTTATCACAGACAAAAGAAACAGAAAACGGTAAGAAAGAGGAAGAAGAAAAGTGACCTCCATCATTTTCCCTAGGAAGTGTTACTGTGTAAAAATATTAAGTCCAGCTTGGAGAAATATAGCATGATACAATAGGCCCAAGTGAAATCTAATGACTTGGGCTTGATACATCAAGCTGTTTTGCTTTTGCATCGACATCAGCTGGCCTTGGTGATACAACTTCAATCACCAAAACATGTAAGCTTAGTTACCATACTGATGGCCTGATGCTTTATGAAATTTTCTTTGTAATTTGTTACCATATTAATACAGAAGAGATGGCTAAACCTCTCAAATCACAATAGCTTGATAACAAAAATTTGGACAGACCTATATTCTTCTATGCGCTTGCAGGTAAATCTGCCTAAGTACAGCTAAACTAAGCATAAGTATGATACTTTTGTATCATAATTGCCCAAATGCCCAGACGATAAGATATACTTTTGGTCTACTAGAGGCATAATAAAGCTGAGTTGGAAATTCAAGTCGCAGATTACATATTGTCAATTAGATATTTCGATTTACTACCAGGGTGTCCCCTAAGGACATGCATATGAGCCAATCTTGGTAGATTGTTTTTCATTTGTGATCTAAAAATGCCTTGAAATTTCAATCACTGACAAGGTTTTTGACATGAAATCTATAGATTCTGATAACCCGACGGCCAATTCATGCAACAAAATGTAAACGACACAGAGCTATAACTGATTGGCTATATAAACTAGAAATTGGTAATCCAGGTAAAGTGATCAATGGTCTAGATTGTGGCGGACTCACTGCTTTGCTAATAGTTAACTTAGAACCTTGTCCAGGATACTTAAAAATATGGAATTCAACCTGCATTGACAAAAAACTTTTGCAAAGGTAAAATCTTAATGCTAACAACCTTCAGGATAACTCATTAATACCTTAATATCACTTTCAAAAGAAGAGCAGCTCTTCCTCTGGAGATATCCACGTGCCTACTCAGTAGTTCCGTAAGAATGTTTGGATATCAACACTTTAACCCACATTTGAACTGATAATCCAAGCATCTCACCGCTAGCTGAAATTATTAGAAGCAACTGTACAAGAATGTGCAAAGCTCTGAAGTATGAAGCATCTTAAACAAGCTATAGAGACTATAAGGAATATTATGATAGTCAGTCAGCTTTTCTGATTACATAACTCCATATTATGATAGTCAGTCAGCTTTTCTGATTACATAACTCCAGAAGCAACAAATTTAAAGCCAAAAGAACAGGAAAAGACTTGAGATCCCATTGGCCCATTGTTGAGTACCGCTGCAACAAGTATGTACCATGTTATGGCAAACGGTAGAATTACTAAATCCAAAGCGTCATCCAAAAACCCAATGGGCATCTGACGTTCTACAGCACGAGCAAAGCCCTTTGAGAGTAATATTATATGAAATGGTTTCCGGGTGTAGCTCGAATTCTAAAGAGCAGGCCTATGTCTCTGATGCCTTACCGCAATCTCTGGCCTTGAAGAAGCTCTCCATCAGGGCGTAATGGGACACAAGATTTGGAACACAATCCAACTCCCCGGTCTGAACTTTGCCTGCCAAGTGAAGCCCATGAATTATACTGCATCATCAAATCAGGATTAAAATCTTGTAAATCACTTGCTGCCCCAAATTGATAGCCATGTCAATTCTAATATCTTGACAAAGGCCATTTATCAGTAAGCTATGTGATCATATCTGGCTTGCAACCTTCTCCAGGTTTTCCCTTACAGATGGCAGAATCATATGCTTCACTGTATCTTTCTACTTCGCATAAACCTAAACAAACTCTCACAAGCCTCACTGTAGGAGACTCGGCCAACAGCAGGAGAGCAGCCTTTATTGCTTCTTTCCCAAAAATGTAGATTGTGTCCTTCGCGAAACCCAGGAATCAAGATACAACAAGAAACAAATTTCCAAACTCTCATTGTAACTTCCCACATGTGCAGAACCCATTAATCAGAACATTGTAAGTCAGCACATTTGGATAATCCAAAAAAGACCATGTTAACAACCTGTCACAAATCCCATTAGCCTCCTCAAATCTCCAACCGTAACAAACACATGAATCAAACTAATCTAACATCTTACACCAAGAGCGACCCTCTTCGGGCATTTCATCGAACACCTTCAAAGCACCACCAAGTTCCACTCGCAAGCTTGCATTTTCATGCCTGCATCTTTCTTACCTCCATTAACGTTTCGAAGCTCGGCGGCGGCGATGAGGCAGTCGGTTATTCAGGCTTCGCGTCCCGGTCCCGTGCAACCCATTAGAGCCCTGTTAAAATGTCTGAATGAAATGCAATAGTGAAACTTGATTCATGGTAAAATTTTAAGGAAACTGTTGTTTGGGATTTTTTTATTTTATTTTTATTTAATGAAAACTTAGTTTTCATTTCAAGCGTTTGGTTAGTAATGTGAAAACATAATTTAAATGAAATTAAACATGCAATGTATTGAAAATAAAGGTAAGATTCTTATCATAAAATATATATTAAACTATTATGAGAAGCATATGTTTTTTTAAGAGAAGTAGTCTCTGTCGAACTTTTTTATAAATAATTTTGCATAAATACACATAAGATTGTCATTATAAACATATAGTAAACTAATTATGCAAAAATTTGAGAATGGCACATTTTTCTAGCTTCACTTTTCACCCGCATTTTCTCAATTTTTCTGGTACCACTTTTCTATATAATTTCTCAGATACTGAGAAACTAATTTCTAATAGAATAATTGATTAATATTACAGAATGTTCAACGAAAATGTTGATTGTTAAAAAATAATTATCACATCACAAAAAATTAGATAGGTTGTATTATATAAAAACAAAAAAAAAAATTTGAAAAACTTTATACAATTCCATTCAAAATTATTTACCGAAAATATCCTATTTTTTCCAACTTATTTTGTTGACGTAATTAAAAATTTTATATATTACTGTGTTATACAGTACTCAAAAGCTTTTGGCAATGATTTTTCTCCCGTCATACAATACTCCAAATCATTAGATTTGCCAGCGGTAATTGGCAGAGGATGAAGAAAAATTGAAAGAAAAAATTTTTAAAAAAACGAAAATGAAATATCAGTTAAGGCAACGAAGAAGAAGAAAAAGGGTATTTTGGTTAACATAATTGGATGGAAGTGTGCAGTGTTTTAGATACTATCAATGTGTTTTAGATAGAAGAATATATAAAAATTTTATTCAATATACATTTATACCAAATAAACTGCAAATCCTTTTTAACTTTTATATCATATAGATTTTTGTGTCATATAAATAATAATCAATATCTTCATTAAAGATGTTCTAGATCTTAGACATTGTGATATTATTTTACTAATAATATTAAAAATACCAAATTGTTGATCAAATAATATGGCAAATGAGTTGGTTTGTTGATGAATTTCACTTATTTATTTAAGGCTTGCTTATTAATTTTCTAACCACTAATGTATATCAATATCATTTACCACATTATTTAGTAAACAATTTTATACTCTTAGTATTTACCCAAAAAAAAAACTCACAAATCCCTTTCAGCAAGCAAAAAAAAAAAAAGAAAAAAGAAAAAAAATCCATTTATTGAAGCATTTTCAATGAAAATGTGAATTATGATCTATGGCATATAGTAGCTAAAAGGGTTTCCTGTATATATGAAATAATAAGAATATTTCAATGATAAATGTAGATTTTTGTTTATGTGATATAGAAATTTGATAATATTTTTATTCGGATGATATAAATATACAGTTAATTCAAATTGTTCTCCAATAGTATTGTATAAAAAAAGCTATTAATGATTATTAATTGATTATATATTTATTAAAAATTAATTTTCTGAAAAAATAATGAAAAGCAAAATTAAAAGAAATAAAGGAAATACCAAAAGGGACTTTTAGTAATTTTATATGAAATTGCAGTGTGGAGAGAAATTCAAGTTGGGTAAAAAGAAGCACCCGTCGTCAAATGATTCTGTTTAATATTAATGTGCCCCTCTATTTTGTCCTTTTAAGAAAAATATATTTTCAATAAAGATAACAAAGGTTTTGTCTAAATATGTCTATATATTTTAAAAATATATTATATTGTTGATAAAGATTATAAGAATTGTTTTTAAAACGTCTAACATGCCTCTCCAAAGCAGATGATCACTCTCACCTTCACAATGTCCTTTTTAATTTTTCTCATTGGTTTTTTTTTTTTTCTTTTTTGGCCACATTAAATTGACAATTATTGAACAATTTCGTTAGAGAATATCTTTTTAACGATAATGTATAAAGCTATTAGAGATGCAAGTTTAGCAATTCACAAAATTATTGAAATCGTTCTTAAAAGTGTAAATAGATCATTAATCAACTGGCAAAAAGTCTCTATATATTTATACATTATTTGATCATTACTATGGTAAAATATGATTTATGATACTATTTTTTCTCATAAAATAATATAAAAATTTTATTTGTCACTATTGATAATTATCATTAATAAAATTTAAATATTATTTGACAATTTAAATAATTATCTAATAGAATTTATTTTAGCAAATTAAAATTTTAAAATAAAAATCAAATACATAATCAAATATAGCCAACTAGTAATTAGCAAGTTACTAATAGTTCTTATTTTTGACAAAACAAAGAGAAAATAGACTAAAATCAAGGTTTGACACTCTAGGTGAATATATCTCTGCGGCCTTCTAAACTCTATTGTTTCAACCCACTTTCACTTGCAAAGTGCTTTCCTAAAGATCCCGGTCGCATGTAGGCACATCTATTTATGAGGACCTACACTTTAAAAAAGGAGAAGGACAAACTTCATCCGGTAGCAGTGGAGTCATCGAGTAATTGGTAACACCATCTCATTTCAGAACCAAATTGAAACATCTAACACTATTTGCAGACAAATAACAAAATTCAAAATAATAAAAAGAAATAACGTGTCATTATCTTATTATCAGTTTTTACTGATTCCACTAATTGTTTTAAACCACAGGCACTACCCTTTTCACAAGACACAATTTCTCGTTAAAAAAAAAAAAAATATATATATATATATATATCCGTAGGAGGAAGGATGCGAATGGACCGCGCTGGTCTTTTTTTTTTTATATCCTTACACCTAAAAACTTCACTATTGGAAAACGGTTTCATCATGGGTCTACATTTTCCTGCGGCAAAGTATATTTGGCATGGATACAAAGAATCTCAAAATGCAACAAAAATCACGAAGAATTTAAACGGTAGCAGCAAAAAAAAAAAAAAAAAAAAAAAAAGAGGCAAAACCCTACCTATTTTCTCTTATTTGGGTAGGTTTTCTTAGCTGCTAATATGTACCCAAATAAATCAAAGAGTCTAAATCAACTGGGTTGAATGGAACCTTTTTAAGATACAAAATGAGAAAAAGATAGAATGAGACCAAGAAAAAGGAGAAGAGAGAGAGAGAGAGAGAGAGAAAAATTACTTGCATAAGGGTATATTTGGCATTTTAGTAATTGAAAAAGTTCGTAAATGCACTTGATTTCTTTTTCAAGGGCTCCAATCTAAACCAAAAAGTGGCTTGCGGAGAAAGTTAAAGGGCCCAAAAGAGCTTCACTTAGAAATGTCAATTTGCCTGCATATTTCGAAAATCGTGGTGCGTGGCCCCTAAGAGGGTGGTTTTTTTTGGAAAAATCGAGGCCGTACGATGGGCTCAGGATAAATCCTTAACGCCTTAATTAGGGACCGGTCAGGATTGGAAAATAAAGAATCCATCCCGAATACATTCGGTATATATTTACTTTTTTTTTATATATTTTATATATTTAGATTGTTATATTTTTTAATAGTGTATTTTATTATAATTATAAATTTAAATTTTAATATATTTTATTATATTTTTATTACATTTTAATTGTTTTATTTATATTTTATTCATATAAAAACAATTTTATATAAATTTTTCAAAAAAAATTATATCAATTATAAAAAAATAATAATAATAAACAGAGAAAACTGTTTCGTCCCACCTATTCTTGATTAGAAAATTTCCATCCCCATCCTATTTTTAAAGAAAATGAAAAAACTACCTATTCCTGATTAGAAAATTTCCATCATGAAAAAACTACGAGTACGGAATAAAAAATTTTCTGCTAGGAGCGTCGCTTTGCATAGAAAAAAAAATAAATAAATAAAAGAGCGAAAAAGTCCAATTCTTTCTCTTTCTTCCACCTGCGTCTTTGAAGCACTTAATGTATAGATTACTTCCATGGTTTCACTTCCATATTCCCATTTCCAATTTCACTGCGACACAAACACAAGAATCACCGATTAAGTTTTGGCCACTATTTGTATGGGTGAGGTGGCAAAAACCTAATATTTATTATGATATTATTTCATTATGGAAAAATCATCAAATTTGATGGATAATAATAATAATAAATGCATATTGTTTATTATATGCCATCCCTTGATTTTAGGAGATTAGGATTTTATCTTTAATTATGTATTTGTTTCCAATTACAATTGAGACTAGTTTGGGAACTTTTCTGTAGGAATTAGGAAAGCGTTTTTCCTATTAAAAAAGAGAAAAAAAAAAAAAAAAAAGCAAAAATCACAATGCGACTCTTGAGTCTCATGGCCCGGAGTTTAAACATTTAGATTTAGTCCTCATTGTTGTAAGAATGAATTTTGTAGTGCGACGCGTGTGGCTTTTTGTAGATTGTATGTGCAATGAAATAATAATAGTACTCCACTAGATGTTATGTATTTAGGTTGTGTTAATTTGTCAACTATTGATTACCATCAATCATAACTTGGGTGTCTCAAAAAAATGCTCCTATTATTTAGGTTGGGCTGGTTCTTATGGAATAGAAGCAATCTGAAGTGTTTTTTAAGCGTAAAAAAATTTGTTTGGTTTACTTTCTCAAACATTATTGGATTCATTTGATATAGCTTATGAAAGTATAGATATATCCTGTAGAATTTTATATAATAGATATTTTTGAAAAATAATTTTTATAAAAAAACTAATAAGTGTTTAATTGTAAATAAAAAAGTTACATTAAATACTCATTAAACTGTATTAAATGCTTATTAAATTTTCATATAAGGCCAAAAAAAAACTTTTTTAGAGAAGTTCAAAATTTGGACTTTTCTAAAATAGTTTAAAAAAACTCATTTTTTAATCAATAAGTACTTATTTACTTTTACCAAAACATTTTAGTTTTTAATAAAAGAACTTTTAACCTTCAAATAAAGCTTTTAAATAAATAAATAAAATAAAACAAAAAAATCTGCCAAACAGATGTATAGTACTTTTACTTAGCCAATACAGCTTTTTGCCAAACTAAATACATCCTAAATATAGAAATACGATTTCATTTATGATTATATTTTATTTGAGTATTTATTAGTTTAGGACTTTTGAAGTTTTTAGAGTTTATTTCCAATTTGAATTCTTAAGTCTCCTAATTGGGTTATATTTTCTTTATTATAAATAGAACTCTTTGTAACCCTAATAGTGACTAGATTTTCTACTCCTAGGTTTCAATGTTTTCTTTTTCTTTCTTTCTTCTTCTTAGTCTTGCATCAAATTTATTCCTTTGGATGCTAAAGATGGCGACTCTTATACCCTTTAGGTGAGTCATTCGGTTTTGTAATTTTGTTTTTGTAGGAGATGTTCCCATTTTGCTATTCTTGGTTGGCTTAAAATTTGGACCATTGGCTCATATTTGCTATATTTTTATTTTGTTTATGCCCTTTATTTGAACCTTGTTTATCCTATCCTTGTGCTCCGTTTTAACAATGGCATTGGAGAATAGGATAACTTGAGGGTTCGTTTTTAAAAATATTCAAGGTTAGGGATTATGATGTAGGACATAGAATCAATTATATGTAAGTGATTCTAATTAATTTCCTTAACCATAAGGAAACCATTTGATTACGTATGATTTTTTCCCCTTAATTGAAGGCATTAACAATACTGATTTCCATTATTTACATTGTTATTTGCTTTTTTTATGTTTTATTTTTTCTAGGCTTGGTTTGGGGTTTCTATAAATCATAAAAGAATCAATGAAAGTTGTGTTGAAGTAACAATTGGCTATTTTATCAATTTGATAAGTGTGTAGTGAACTTTTTTTTTTTTTTCAAATTATTAAAAACCATAAAACTAAAATTTAAATGTTTGGTAAATAATTCTTTAACTGTTATATTTTTACTTTTAATATTAGAAATTTTGATTTTGCGACAACAAAATCTCAAAAGTTATTCTTGGCTACTCTTATATTCCAGTTTGTACTTTTAATACTATAAATCTTGATTTTGCGTCAACAAAATCTCAAAAGTTATCCTTGCCTACTCTCATATTCCAGTTTTTGGAAGGTGGTGATTATTAACAAATCTAAAATTTATAAATTTGCCAAACACTTTTTCTTAAAAAACAAAAAATATTTCTGTAGTCTATTTTAGGGGTCTAAAAGCAACCCCAAAAATAGGCTTAAGCTCCCTTAGAGGTTGTATTGAGAAGTAGATGTTTATTAATAAATAATAAATATATATATATTATATGTTGAGTTTTTTCAAATTTCTCTCAACACTTGCTTTTTGTTAGGTGTGAAAAATTGAATATGAGATTTTTTATGAGTATTTTTGTTTTTGTGAAGGTATGACATTACTTTGTATTTTCTTTTGTTTGGATCAATGGATAAGGGGATAACAGGGAGGAAAAAATTTAAATCCCTTGTTTATATAGTTAAAATAGGATGCCAAGGAAAGAAAATGGAAGGAAATGAAAGGAATTGAATTTTTTTTTTGTTTTTTTTTTTTTTATTTTAGTCTGCATTGTTTTTCTTCCAAAATTGGCACGAAACAAATGGAAAGGAAAAAATTTATTAAATTTTTTTAATATCCAAACATTACCCTTATTATTATATGAAAATATTTACCGCATTTCATGTATTTTCCTTTTCTTTCAATTTAATAATCATCTAAATGAGAATTATTATTAAATAATTTTTTGTCCATTTCTCATTAAACTTCTCATTTTTTTTCCTCTTTTCTCCTTCAATCCAAACATAGTGTTAACCTAATCGATTTATTGATTTGATGTTAAAACGTAGTTAAATAAAACCAATTATACATGTAAAACCTTAAAATTTGAACCAATTAATGGTCACTTTGTTTTTGGTTTGGCAATAGAATTTTAGTTAAAGTCCAAAAAATTTCTTTTTTACTTTTGAAATTGAGGTGTATATATATATATATATATATATATGTATATAGTCCTTTGAAAGATAGGCTTATTTGGGACCTTTCAAGGATTCTAGTGGCTTGAGTTTAATTTTGTTTTCTAATTTAATTAAGTTATTTTATTATTTAGTTTTTTTATTTAACCAGATTTCTTATTATTTTAGTTTTCTATATTGTTAGTTAATTTTGTTGTAAATAGGGATCTCTATAACTCTTTTAAAACAGTTAATTAATAGTTGTTCCAAAAATATTTTTTCAGATTATATGTGATACAAACCAAAACTAGATGTGATATTTATGAATTTTATAAGTATTCCTAAAATTGTTCTAACATAATATTAGAGTTCTATCTTTTATTTTTCTGTTTCTTTTCTTCTTTACTTGTCCTATGATTATCATATTTGATATCAGAGTAAGTTTTTTTAGTCCTTTTATGAATAGTGCCACCAAATGAATAGTGCTTCATGAGCAGTGCCAGTTGTCGTGAACAGTACCTAGTGAAACAAAAAAAAACAAAAAACAAAGAACAAAAAATAAAAAAATTTCTTAGGTTTGAGGAGTCATAACTAAATGATCTAGAAGGAAATATAGGGACAAATTATTTGACAACCAGTTTAAAGAATTAATGATATGTATGCAAGTTTAAGTGAAAGCCCTTAATGTTAGGTTAGTAATATTAAAACACACATATTTGGATCTAATGGCTCTTCAACTAAAGATAAACAAGATGAAGCTTCTTAAGTCAAAAAGGTCAAAATCAAGAAAAGCAGTCAACTGCTCCAACACCTCTCTTATAGCCTCGCAAATATTTAATTGGATGAAAGATATGTTTCAACCAGCACATGAACATCACAATACTTTTGAGGACATTACAAATAGGATAAAGATTGAACTATCGGATTTTGAAGATAAGGTAAATTCAACTAAATTCGCTGATTGGCTATCTTTCATTGAAGAATACTTTAATTAGTATGATATAGATTATCGAAAGTAAGTTTTACTAGAATAAAACTGATAGGTCTTGTTAAAATTTGATGAACTTGTGTTGAAGGAGATCTAAGGAGGATGAGATACCCATCCATTGGCACTTGGCTAGAGATGAAAGCTAAACTTCTAGAAAAATATGTCTACCAATTATTACGACAAGTTATGTTAGCTAGAAATTATTGTGAAGTAGAATAATATGTTATTTGCTGACTATATGCAATACTTGAAGATCCAAGACAAATACTAGCAAGATTTAAATCTGCTTTAAGGTCTAACATTAGAAGGGAATTGTTACAACAACCCACCTACAACTTGAAGCAAGCTTTTCAAGTTTCTTTAGATTTGGAGGAGTATCTTAATAGTTCCAAGAGACCTGATACAACACTTAATTGTAGCGCTAGAATAGTAGCAAATCAACGTATCAAGACCAAGGCACTTGCTTCTAGTACTGTTTATCTTAGATAAAAGGGAAACAAATATTTCAAATGTGGACAGCCTAGTCATAAGACATATACTTATCCCAAGAAAAATTTACATTTTAGTGTGCAATATAGGAAAAACTAGATCAATAAAAGGAAGGGGACGAAGACAATTTCAACTATGAATCTATAATCTTGATGATTTGGAAGAAGAAGATGAAGTAAATGTTTCGGTAAATGCTGCTGTTAGATGCATTCTTTCAATTCCAAAAGAACCACATTTACACCCATACAAAGTGGTATAGTTTCAAAGTACTTCCATTCTTAGAACTCAATATTGCCTTATTTCTTTTTAATGGGGAGTTTATAATTATTCTACTTGGTGTGATGTGATTCCAATAAAAATAATACATATTCTTCTCACTCGTCCTTAGCTTTATGATAGATATGTATTTCATTATGGAAAAGAAAACACTTATTCTTCATATTAAATGATGGAAAAGTTATGTTGAAACTTATGACTATAGAAGAGATGGGTAAATATAAGATGGAAAAGCAAATTAAGGTCTCTAAGGACTAATAAAAGTCATTGCATATCCTTACCAATAAGAAATTTAAGTAGGAAAGTGAGAAAAGGTTGATTGAGGTTCAAGTTCTTCTACTACCAGATTTTTCAAAGAATTTTGAAGTTGTATGTAATGCATTAAATGAGAAAATTAGGGGCATACTTAGCCAAAAAGGACATCCTATTGTATTGTTTAGTAAGATATTAATAAAGACAAACAAAAACATTCTGTTTGTGATAAAGAATTTCAAAATTCAATCTGGACCTCTATGAGCAATTTTATGCTATTATTTGTTCATCGAGGTCGAGCTTTTCTAAACCAGGGAAAATTGATGCAGGATAGAAATAAAGAATTGATGCAAGATGAAATATCTTATGAAAATTTGTCAAGGAAAGCAAAACCAGATTTTAAAGCCCAAATTTTGATTTGGAATGATCTAAAATGTAAATGGGCTTATTTGGTATCTTTCAAAGATCTAAATAGCTTTAGTTTAATTTAATTTTCTAAGTTAATTAGAGATATTTTATTATTTTATTTTTTTTTATATTTTTATAAACTTTTATTATTTAGTTTATTTATTTAAGTAGGTTTTTTGATGTTTTAGTTTTTTTTTTTTATATTCTTAAGGGTTATATTATAAATAATAACTTTTATAACCTTTTTAAATAGTTAATTAATAATGCAAATATATTTTTTAAGATTATTTTATCTAACGGCATGTTTGGATAGAGGTAAAGATAGTGAAAATATAATTTCCTTAAAAAAATGATAATTTTCTTTTGTTTGGATGTTTATTGTAAGGTGGAAAAGTATGGATCCAGAGAATTAGATTTCCACCAATGTAGTAAAATATGTGGGAAAGTTGTTTACATATATATATATATATATACAGTCTATCTATGATGCGGACGGTCGGACTACAGTATTGGTGACAGTTTTTCATAGTATTGATAACGATTTTCTAAAAAACCGTCGTTAATATTATGAAAAATCATCACTAATACTACGGTTCTCATACGGACTGTACTTACCATAGAATTTCCATATATATATATATATATGTGTCATTTTTAGAATCCCAAAAAAATTAATTTTAAATTTTTTTTAAAAATATATATTTATCTTTAATTTATTATATAATCTTAAATTTAATTACTTGTAAATTCCAACTTTACTATTATTTACCAAACAAACCAAAAAAAAAAAATTAATTCTCAGAAAATAGAATCCCAAAAAATTAAATTCCAAAAATTATTTTATCTCTCAACTTTAACACTTTACAAACATATTCTAAATTTATACAATGGAAACCAAAACCGAAAATGATGCTTAATAATTTTAGAAATAATCCCTAAAATAGTGTAATACTAAGAGCCCCATTTTATTTCTGTTTTCCTTTCTTCTCTACCTCTTCTGCATCAAGCTGTCGTGACCCTCGCAAACAGGGGACTGATGAAAACGCTTCTCTACTTGATAAAGACCAGGTTCGAGCAAGAAACCTGGTTTTTGAATCATCTGGTCATTCAGACATGTTGATGTGGTTAAAGGGACTTGCCTTGAACCCTTTCAATTTGAAAGCGCCGCATCAAGTGCAAAAGTTACGGAATCAGTGTCTTAAAGTCAGGAAAATTTTGTTTGCGGAATCTGTTGGGAGTACTCAGGTATGCTGCAAACTAAAAATGCTGTTTTGATTAGTGTGTTGCTCTTTATTACAGTAAACTATTATATAAAGCTATTAGCCTGAATTGATTTTGGTTGGTACACTTTAGTTTAAGCTTGTTTTGCTTTTAGCCCTCTATACTCAAGGACAATCAACTGGGGATAAAAAGGAATGATAAGAGATAAAGTCATGTTATAGTATCTCGTTAATTTAATCCAATTTGAAGAGTTTTATTAAAATCTATTACGATAAAAATAAAAAAATAAAAAAATAAAAATTATCAATTCCAAACTAGATGGCTCCAAAATGAACTTAACCCTGTAAGAAAGGAATTTAACAAATTCAGTTCTATTGGGCTCCTAATGAAATTAGAGCATGAAAGATGTTGTAAAATTTGATTAGTAATGGTTGGCATCTTAAGCCCACTTAACGAATCTGTGAATGGTCTAAGACCACCACTGTAAGTTGATACTATTGTTAATAAAAATTTTAATTCAAATAATTTTTATTTTTTTTCAATTATTTCTTTGTTAAAATTGTCAAGGCTGTATTCAATCATAATTCGTAGATTGACTGCATGTTTCAACACTAATTTCATTTCATTTCGTGGTTGACTGCATTATTGCCTTGATCCCTAAAACCAATTTAGTTTCTGAGGAAATTTTGCTCCTTTGATGTAGATGAAGCGAAAACTGGAACAGTTACAAGAAGATACTGGTTCTGCAGTGGCTTATGTATCTGCTGAGAATGAATCTGACACTCCAAATTTCAAGAAGATTTGTGAAGAGAAAACCTCTTCTGCTTCTTCTTCAGTGAATTCTGGTGATAGCGCTGATGACAACAGTTATCATCTTGTCTGTAAGTTGCAGAGCACAGGTAGTTCATTGACATTGGAGTATAGATATCATGAGAAACCAGTAGATACCAATGTCACTATTGTGGATGGTGCAAAACAATATAGATATCATGAGAAACCAGTAGATACCGATGTCACTTTTGTGGATGGTGCAAAACAATCTGATCTATACAGCACAGATGGTTCTCGCTTAATTGAGACAGATGAATCAGTTACTGGTTTAAACCAATTGAGTCCTGAAATCTTGAATGAACCAACCATGGCAAATTTTGATGATTCTGTCCACGGTCCAGAGTTTTCAAGTACAGATGAAAATGATTCATTACTTCTAAAAGCATTGAAGCTTTGGATTTCTAAGGGTGATAATCCTTTAAAATCCGTTTCAATGGAAGACATCAATGGTTCAACATACAAATCAGAGTTGATTAGTGGAGAGGATGAAGATTTGAAACTTAGAAAAGCATTGAAGTTATGGCTTTCCAATGGTAGGTGTCTTCCAAAACCTGTTATTCCCACTGGGTCAGGCTTTCAGGCTGAAATTCCAGAATGGACAGGCTCAACCAATAGGGGAAATGACGACTTAAGGTGGTTGGGCACCCAAATTTGGCCTATTAAAGGCAAGGGTAAAGGAAATGTTGTGAAAGAAGTTGGAAAAGGGAGACCTGACTCTTGCTCTTGTATTTCACCAAGATCTGCTGATTGTGTCAAACGCCATATTCGTGAAGCTAGTATCTGTTTGCAGTCTGAAATTGGTCCTGCCTTTCTGAGTTGGAAGTTTGATGAAATGGGAGAATCTGTTTCCAAGTCTTGGAAGGTGAAAGAACAACAAGCCTTTAAATCTCTTGTGAAAATGAATCCGCTATCAAATGGAACATGTTTTTGGGAGCTTGCCTTGAAGCGTTTTCCATCCAAGTGCCAAAAGCGCCTTGTGAGCTATTACTACAATGTGTTTATCCCTAGACGCATGAGCCTCCAAACCAGATCTTCCCGGGAGGAAATTGACAGTGATGAGGACCAGGTAGACGATGAGGCTAACTAACTCGGCTTGCCGATACAATACTACATTAGCCTTTATACCCCCAGGTAGCTTGAAATTGACAATGAGCACGCAACTTGTGCCACTAAGTTGGGGTACAAACCCCATTTTTTTGTAGACTGATTTTGTCCAATCAAATAGCTGAGATTCTTATACATATCCCATACAGAAGCTGTTTCAGCACCAAACGATTTTTGATGATGATGTCCAAATGCAATATGAGATTCTTCATATGTTTGTTACGTTTACTGTGTTAGAGTGAATGGACTCCAAGAAACCATTTAGAGTTCTGGTAATTTCCACTTTAAAGCATGAACAGCCTGTTTAAATGTTTCAAGTATGATTGAAAGGGATATAAAAGTATTAAAGTTTTCTTTACAGAGTTTGGCTATAAATGTTAAAGTGCTTTTCGTTAATGAGTGTTTCTTTAGTCAAACACTTATTTGGTGCATCTTAAGGGACCAAATTTATTGAAGAATCACTTGCCACCAAAGTATTCCCAAATGAACCTGGAATAAGCTCTGGCTTCCAAGAAGTGTCGTTTTCTATATCACATTGCTAATAGTGTTAGAGGTATGTCCCACAGAAAAGGTTTAAACTTTTGAATCAAACTCGTTCACGTTATTGTTCCACCTGCATTTGTGAAGGTCCTGATTCATTTTCCCCTCTTTAGACATCTTAATGTGAAATTGACAATATTGGTTTCCTTGTTGCTTCTACTGACTGCCTTATCTTAAAATACTCGTTTCCAATTTGACACTTACGTCAGAAACATATCTTAGCTAGAGGGGGAAAAAGAAAGAATTTTTCAAAAGAAAACAATAATAAGCACAAGTCAAAAGTAGTGTACAAGGAGAAATGACCATCTTGCATCTCCTAAAACTTTTTCTACAGTGTGCATATTTTGGGATCCAAATATCAGCTATTATTATAAAGGCTATCTGTTTCGTTTGGAATATGATACGATGTGATTGAATTAAAATATTTAAAAGAAAAAGGAAAAAAGGAATTTCAAAGGGAGTGCTGGAATCCATGCCCAAATCCAATACATGATCTAGAATCCTAGATAAATCTGAAAGTATTAGAATAGAAAAACCACCTTGAGAACCCAATAAAAATTTGGACTTAAGATTTGCATTTAATATGGTCAGTACCCTAAAGTCACATGCTAAGGACAAAATTTTATAAATTTCTATCACATTAATGGTGATCACATTCTGTGTACGAGAAGTAAAAAATGATTAAAGAAGAAAATCAAAGAGTTTTGAGTTTGGCTAATATACAATTTGTAATATTAAAATATACAAAGCAATACCCAATGTAGAGGCATAGACAATGAGCCTACAAGCGTTGACAAATAAGTTCTCTGGTACCTTAAACAAATCATTATTCTATCCTCCCACTTCCACATTGAAGCTAATGTGTAACTTGGACATGGCATTGGATTATGAGCCCTAAGCTCTCTTTTTCTTTCCTTCTTTCTTTCTTTATCTCCATGAAGGAACATGTTGGGGATGGTTTTCCTCACTTTTTTGACTTTCGGATGCAAATTTTGTAGATCATGGTGCTTTTGCATATGCAGAAAAAAAAAAAAAATAGAAAAGCATAATCTCAAACTTAGAGAGTGAATGTGAAAATTTTGATTGGTTTTGATTCTTTCAATATCATGGTGGGGAAATAAGAATCTCATTTTGGGAGATACAATCATTGCTCAACTTGGTTGCTGTTTTTACTGATGGGATTTGAGCCTGTTTTTTTGTTCAAACAGCTTCCTTTTGAATTCTCTCATCCAATCTCATTTCCTTTTTTGCTGGGTTCAAGTACCTCAGTAAATTTTTACAATCGTTTTTATTGTGTTTCTTTTCTTTTACATCCTTTTGCTTGATTTCAGGAAATCTTTTTTTTTTTTTTTTTTTTTCCCCTTCAATTGCATTTTGATCTGTATAGCTTGAGAGATTGTGGTTGGGAGCTGTATCCACATGATAAAAGTTATATAATTGAACAACTACAAAGTGAGTAATATCAAGGATTCCAAGCGGCAGGAAAAAGCTAGAAATCAGATGCCTTTAAATAATTTGACTTTCAAAGTTGAATCCTAACCAAAAACCCAAAAGGGAAAAGAGATAAAAGTCTCCAAGCATTATAGGCAGACAAACCCACGAGAACACTTCCTTTTTTTTTCTTTTCTTTTTTCTTTTTTTTGTTTTTTTTGATACATGAAGAAACGAATCCAACCATGTAATAAGTCTGCGAAGGAAAACAAACAAAAATTAAAAACAACAATTGCCAGTGATATACTGAACACACTGAAATATTCCTGTGGTTTTTGTCGAGTGTTATTGTTACTAAAGATAGAATGTCATGGTAAATTCACTATCTGAGAGGGAAACACAGTCAGTCACCGCCTATCATTTTCATATTCTTCATTACATATGATATACACTGTTTATTAAAAAAAATAATAATAAGAGAGAGAGACAGAGACAGAGACAGAGAGAGAACCCGCCTTTCAAATTTCAATCAAGTTTTCAGTTAAAAAAATAAAATAAAAACAAAAATAAAAAAATCAATCAAGCTTACATTGATATTGCTTTCCTTTTTTTGTTTACTCATTAACATAATTGGCACAAAATGAACAATCTGAACAAACTAACCCAATGTCAACTTGTTTCTTTCTCAAAGTTCTTTGAAGAATATAGCTTTTATCAATTTTCTTAATCAGTTATCAATCACCACATGCATAGAGACACACCCAAACTACAAAAGACTAGAATAAAATGTGGTTAAAAAAAAAGGAACTGAGTTCTTAAACTGTTTTGCATCTGTAGTTTTTGACACAGTTGTTGCAGCATAGTCTGTGGAGATATATGTTTATTGCATTTAGCAGCCTCACCCATTCTCTTCGTCCAAGTACACACCTTGGAAACTTGTGTTTTAAGGAAGAAACAATAGGAGACTATCATTTCTCATTTGTTCATGTTCCGGGTTGCTTTCTCAAACTTCTAACTGAGCTGGCTAATGGAATGAACTGTACTAGACTTTGCAAATTAGATCAAATTGCATAGAATATATGTGTGGAAAAAAAATGCCATTCAAACTGCTAGTTGAAAGTAGAAGCAAATGAATGAAAAACCATGTAAGGAAAATAATAATGAAGAGAAAACCAGACACCACTATCGGATGCCCCTAATGAATTGAAGTTGAATTCATTCCTCTAAACAAAATGCTGAGCTGCTAAAAATGTATACGATATTCCTTTTGGGACTATACAAATCATAAAATTAAGTTAGGCAAAACTAATCTCTAGTAACAGTATAGAAAGAAACGTAGAAAATAAAGCATCATAACTAACAGAAGCTCAAATAGACATCGACAGAAGTTCAACAGATGTATAGGAGATTCACAAAAATTTAGCATGACCAACATGATTTGACGATGATGGAGAACATGGGATTTCAAGTGTCATTCATCAATCCAATAATGAAGATGAAAACAAACAAAACAAAACAAAAAAACTCACTTTGACCACCAAACAAGCTATGCTGAGGTCAATAGCCCCACCATGAAGCCATACCTGATTTTAAGTGGGGTATGGATGAAGCTCTTTTTGCAGTGTCGCTCTTCACATTCCATCGGATAACAACTGGTTTTGACAATATTGCAAACAGTAAATAATGTTGAAGAGGGATGAAGGCCTGTCTGCATCACATGCCACAAAGTTGATCAGTTGATTCCACCAAACGACGAGGAATCAACCATGTATTTACTTCACTCTCTTGCATCAATTAATCAGGACAAATAGCAAACACAGGTGGAATGAGCCCACATCACCACTTTCTTATACAAAGCGCCAAACAAAGCAGGAAGACATACTCTGTTGTTATTCCAACAACCTCACCAATAAGCCAAATTCTTTGGCAAGATAAAAAATAAATTTCAAAAAAAAAGAAAAAGTTGAAAAGAAAGGAAATGGGGTCCTAATACATTTCAGATTTTACACATTCAAATTGTCCCTAGTATTATTTTTTTTCAGGAAAAAGACCAAAAGACATAGCCAGAAAGAACAACTTAACAAGAGACAAATCATTAACAAAAACAACAACAGTATATGATTAAAAGACAAAAGAAACACTGAAATTCTTGGTATTTAATAATTAAAAGAAGGATGCTACTCACAGGAAAGAAACAATTCAAGATGCTTTTTTTTTTTTTTTTTTAATCCAACCAACCATCAAGAATACATAGGCATGTGTGGTTTTACACAACAAATGCAGCAAAATTAACTGACATTAACCCAAAAGAAACACTTAAAATTTGGACCTTAATTTTCTCAAATTCTTTTCTCAGTACAATCGCAGTACACTTCTGGCAATGGAATGTGCTTGATTGTACCTACTTTTCCCACCACTACTCCTCCGGCTACTCCTCAACGGAGTCAAGTAAAGCCTCAGGAGTCCATTATCAATGTTGTTCGGAGAATACCTTGCACTCCTATTCCTTTCCAAAACAAAATCATCTTTTTTCTTTCTTCCATGTCCATTTGTCTCCACAACACTGTTGTTCTTCCTCATGCTGCCAAAAGACCCACCACCAACACCACCAAATCCATTGGAATTCCTCCAACTCACACTGCTATTGCTCCGAAACACCTTCGGATTGAAACCCCCTCTGCCTTCCCCATTTCTCTCCCCTCTCAGCTCAGGCCAAGACTCAGAGAAAGACCTCTCAACAACCCCATTCGTTGCTCTACTGAATCTATCTTCATCTTCATCTTTATTACCACCTCTCCTGTGTATCAATCCCCATATGCTCCATGCTTTGCTCCATCGCCGCGACTTCTTTGATGATCCTTTCCTCTCCCCATTGCCCACCACCGAGGCCGAATCTCTGAACCCCATTTCAAAAGTCTCCGAGCAATCGTCCCTCAAAGAATTCGAATTGGAATCTCTCAAATCTCTATCGGGAACCACCAGTTTCGGCCCCGGGAAGTAATCAGCAGTTGCAGGAGACACCTTTGCATTCGAAACCGACTTCATTTCGTCAATCTCTGCCACCACCGCCGCAGCGGTCTTCCTTATCGAGTTGGACCTATCAAGGCTTCGCCGCCGGCGAGACGATGAGTCCGAATAGTAATCTCGGGTCTGTGCCGACCCGCCCGGAACAGTCTCGTCCTCGTTGATTGAATTCATGGCCGGCTCTTCGACTGGGATTTGGGTGTCGGACCTCATGACTTGGACCACCGGAGCATCCTCAACCACCGAGACCATGGTGGGCATTCTGGGAAAAGTGCGGCCAATCAAATGGCCGTCCCAGGAAGCACGTGGCTCGTCGAAAGAGTATCTCGGGTCGTCGAACGACATCCGAGCCGCATCGAGCGAGAACCTCGGATCCGTATCGCAGGAGCGGCGTCCGTATCCGTAGTCGGCGATCTCCGACTGGGTTTCTCTGAACTGCCTCCCGATTGGCTTCTCTACTGGCAATGTGGCCGACCCACCGCCGTTCCTGCGCTTCTTCAGCTTCTGCTTCTGCCTCCATTTCTGCAATTTCTTGCTGAATACCGAAGCGGCAGACCAGAAACTGCCCGCAATTTCTTTCAAATCTCTCTTTTTGGTTTGGGAATCGAGATCTATGTGGTCCTTCATGGGCTTCAACTCCTCCTCCAGTATTTGTTCTTCTTCCTCTTCCTCCTCTTCTTCCTCTTCTTCTTCCTCTACAATTTCGTGAACTCTGTTGTTATCTTCAATCACATTTGCTACAATGGGCGGTTCCTCACAAACCCTAATCCCGTCCTCGTCCTCTGCTTCCTCCTCTTCCTCTTCCTCACTCTCTTCCTCTTCTTCCTTGCTCTCGAAAACCGGACCTTGAACGCCCGAAGAAGACCCAGCTAAGTTCCTACTCTCAACCTCAATCTCTCCACCACCAACGGCACCACCACCACTACCACCACCACCGGCAACACTCCGAGACGCTTCTTTCTTACCGTCGTCTTGATTGAACAGCGACCAGAGAGTATTCCGAACCCTAACGTCACAGGATTTCCTCTGCGGCTCGAAAACACCAGAAAACCCCTCGTTCTTAGAAGCAGAGAAGGATTTAGTACGCCGGAGCTCCGGGAAGAAGGAAGTGGGTCGGTTTGGTTTGGAAGTGGGTCCACCACCAGCAACGGCAGAAGTGGTGGCTGTGGAGGAAGAAGAGGAGGGAGGCTTGAAGATGGCCTTAAGGGCAGCGGCGGCGGTGGAGGTGGTGGGGGGTTTTCGAGCAGAGGAAGAAGAAGAGGTAGACGAGGAGTGATCGAGCACGGCGAGGCGCTCGCAGAGGCATGAGGGGCAGAAACCGGTGAAATGCTCTTCTGGGTGTCGGTGGCAGGAGGTGGAGGGATGGTGGGGTTGAGGCGGTTGAGGCAGAGGCGGAAGCGGTGGTGGAGGAGCTGCTGCTTCAATGGTGGGATTCATCACCGGAGGGGGTGTGAAATGCCCTCTCTCTTGCTGATCATGTTACGCGCAGATGAAAATGAAGAAAAGCTTTCGAGACTTTCACTGAGTGTGTGTGTGTGTGTGTGTGTGTGTGTATTGGATGAGAGAGAAGACAAAAAAAAAAAAAACAAAAGAGAGAGAAAGAGAGGGCGTGTGTGGGGAACTGTTTGGTTCCAACGGACAGTGCTGAGAAAGTGAAAGAGAAAGCGAGAGAGAAAGAGAAAGAGAAAGAAAGAGAAATAGGATATGAAAAGAAAAAGAACGAGCAAAATAAATGGTGAAATAAAAAATTATTAAAACCAAAACAAAAATTATAAAAAATTTATAAAAAAAAAAATGAAAAATGTTTCTCTTGGGGCTACAGAATTAGTATACCCCACAACACTGTCTCTCTCTCTCGCTTTTCAGCTCTAGGGGCACTCGCCTTGGAGATTACTATTTTAGCCCTACTTCTCTATCCTATCGTTAATTCTTAGGATCTGTTTGGCAAGTCAGTTTTTGTTTTCATTTTTTTCTCTTTTGTCGCTCAGTTTTTTTTTTTTTTTTTTTTTTTTAAGTTTAAATGAGATTTTATCCAAGACAACATTTAGGAATGGTAAATTATTGATTTTTAATACTTAGATAATAATATGCATTTAAATTTGTAATGGCTATTTATTTTTTAAACTTTTAAAATTTTAATGAAAATTTTTCAAATTTTAAATACAAATATGTTTTGCTTCCTTATTCTTTATTTCTTTTGACATCAAAAATGATAAAAAAAAAAAAAAGACTAATAAAGATGCTAAGCAAAGAAAATTTCAGTAACAATTGTCGACAAATTCAAGGTATTGTGTTTTTTATTTACAAAAATGTTCTGATAATATTTAATAATTTTTCAGAATAAGAGAGTCTGAAAATAATTTTATAAGTTTTGGTAAAAGCTGAAGAACAAGAAAACACATAGATTGCAGCAAAACAAGGACACAAAAGAAATAGCAAAGGTGGGGCAGTGGAGTTTGAATAGCAAAAAGAGGTGGGGACAATGAGGTGCCCAAATGAGTTGCCTTTTTTGCTTTATTTAGAGGCATTTTTAATTTTTAATTTTTTTTAATTTCATGGTTAATTTTTTTTAAATAAAAAAAAAAAGAATTGGGTGTTCTGATTTGTGCTTTGGATTTTCAAAGATTCCTGTCGAGAAAGAGAGAGAGAGAGAGAGAGAGAGAGAGAGAAAAGCAAAAGCAAACCACGCCATCACAAATGGGGGTTGTGGCCTGTGACTGAGTGAGAGAGAAAGAGGAAGAAGGAGAGGGATATATGGTGGTGAGGTGCCTCTGTTTTTCTCTCTCTCTCTCTCTCCCCCTTTTCTCTCATTTCGCTTTCTTTCTTTCTTTTTTTCTTTCTTTCTTTTTTTTTATATATTTTTTTTCTCTCTTTTTCTTTTTCCTGTTTTTGTGTTTCTTTTTGTTTCTGGGCTTTCTTTTCCTCTCCCTCCCAAGTACCAAACACCACCGTCTTCCATCTTGTTTCTCTGGATTTTTGTAAATAATTTTGTAAAGCGCCCACCAATCAAACCAAATCATGTATTCATGTTCCACCGCTGGGTTGCACACCTTACAGTACTGCACCTGTATGCATGCATACATATATATATATTTATACACCATAAAATATTATATATGTATACACAAAACTGATACGGTGCGGACTTCACAATTATTTTATATAATTTATAATTTTATAAATGTAGATATTATTTGTTCAACGAATTTATTTAATTAATATGATTCTGTTATTTAAAAGCAAATTAATTTAAAGGTTGATATAATGTGTTGTTAGTTTAAAAATTATCATATCAATGTGTGATAAAACATTGATTGTATAGATATAGTCAATTTTATCAATGGAAATGCAATTTTTTTTCAAAACCAATAACTAACTTTATTAATAAATTTGAAAATTACAAGGGGCAACTTGTGGAATTTTAAAAGTTTAAAAAAAATTAAAATGGCTATAATTCGATAATTACCAAATAAGCTATCATATTTACTTATCGAGTATTTATACAAATATTAATAAACAATATATATAGTATTTATACAAATACTAATAAACAATATATATATATATATATATCAAAAGAAAATATAAAAATAGCATTGAGTAGAATGCTGTTTGCTCCTTTATTTCCTCTTCTGGTTGGAAAAATGGGACTTGAGCTTGGCTTGGCTTTAAGTTGGCCTGCCTTTTTGTATTTGGAAAAGGAGAGTAGAAGTGTGGTACTCTATGATGTGTGCCTGCAAAACCCAACACTCAAAAACACACTCACTTGCCAACATTCACAAATTTGGAATCATGGTGAAATGGAACCCCAGAGCTTCCTCTATCCATTTCTTCAGAAGGGAAACCTTCTGTTTCCAAATCAGTTGCTTACTTTAATTTTTTTTACCCTCATTGTGTACCAACCAAAGCATATAACAATTATCTCCTAATATGGTTTTCTACTATGTTAACTTCTTTGTTTTATATATCATCTAAGGGTTTACTTTGTTTTAGTACTCTATAATTTTATTTATTTATTTATTTATTCTTTTTTTGGTTAAATGATGTAAGCCTTCTGAATGATGTAATTTTGGACCATTTGCTGGAGCCCAGCAGGAGTAGAAGAAAATGTGTTACACACTATCATATAATCATCTGTATATATATGGTGTTAGTTTGTCTTATTTATATGTTTTCTTCGTTTTCAATAAAATTTAATTAATAAAAGCATTATTTTCGTTAAAGATACCTACACTTTACACTTTTCAACTATACTACCTTTTACATTTTCTTTTCTTAATTACAAAAATCTTTCATTGTCACACTAACTATTTCTGTCAATTTAGTCCAATTATATACCTTTTTTTTTTTTAATAAATTTGATAAAATTAATTGTTCATATTGTACAAAAATAAAATAAAATATAATAAAAGAATTCTTATACAAAATTATATGAGTTGTGTATGTTTATAATATCATCAAGTTATATGTTTAAGCACATAATTGAACTTAAATTAAAGTTTATAAGCAAGCAGTACAACAAAATAGTAAAAAAAAAGTAAAATACAAATACTCAAATTATATATGTCTGGGGCTACCTTCATTAATATTTGGAGCATTGCCAAATTTGGTAGTAAAACCTATTATAGTATTAGTAACAGTAATACATTATAGTTTATTATTTTATTTGTTTTCGTTGGGTTCTAATCCTACTACACACGAGTCATTTATTTCTGAATAGGCAGAAATCATACATATCACCTGAAGCTATTTAGTAGAAAAAAAAAAACTTAATTAATATAGTATTAAAAATTAAAAAAAAAAAAAAGAAACATATAAACAGCAAAAAGAAAAAGCCAGCATAGCTCATCAGAAAAATATCTCAAGCTTTTAAACAAAGCCCTTTGGGAAATTTGGCATCCAATGGAAAGGAAAATAAAGAGTTATGTAACCCAAAAAAAAAAAAATTAAATAAATAAATAATATAAAGATGTATAACCACCCAACTATTTGTTTATTGATTTAGAAAAAAAAAAAAAAAAGTATTTATAGGGTGTGGGAGAGAAGAGTGTTAGAATTTTGGTTAAGAAAAAAAAATAATAATTAGGGAATGAATGGCGCACGTGTGGACGTACGGATTACGTTATGAACATGCAATGTAAAATGTATTTTGTACACGTCATCTATGTGATTGCTGATGCGACAGATGCCGTAAGCCTGTCACACGTGCGTATGAGTTGGCACGTATTGATTCCTAATATCGTACGTAGGCCCATACTCAGTGTAGACGTGAAGGGCTCGCTCTATTCTTCACCCTCTGATTGATAATTGAAAGCCGCATCGCATCTTTCTCAAAAACCCAAAAAATATATATATAAAATAAAAAAAAAAATCTGAAATTTTCTGAGTTCCCACGTGCGGAGAGAGAGATTTAATATGACAGTTTTTTTTTTTTTTAAATAAAACAAAAATTTAATGTCAAAGTTAATATGTCGAATATAAAAACCATTTATGATTCATCTCTCTCGGTTTTCAAGAGTTAAAGTCTTTTTCACTTGCACTAATTTGCAAAATTAAATTCCAACAAATGCTTGGATATATATATATATATATATTGCTCATAATTTCTTAGTACCTCTACATGTAATCAATATTTCTCATATATATATATATATATGTATGTATAAAACGAACATATCGATTTAGTATATTGAGAATTAGAGCATCTTCAAATATATCATAAATCATTTGGACGTGTCAATACTAAAATATAATATTGATCTCTTATTTGGTGTTTTCAAAGGAAATACTAAATTTTGGGTGAAGTATTTGGTAAATTACATATAATTTAGCATAATGTTTAATAATATAAAAAGATCTTTTTTGTTTATTGGAATTTATATACTCATGAATATAGATAAGATGCCTAACTATTGAAAATATTTTTTTGTCTAAAAAAAAAAAGAAAAAGATATAATATCATCCAATAAAAAGTAACTAATAAAATACATAAACAGATGACATAAAGCATAAAAAGAGTGAAATTGGGTTGTGGGGAAGTTGGAGAGAAATAAATAGAAAGAGAGGAATATTGGTGGTTGATGGGCATGGGCATGAGCTAGCTCAGAGACACACCCCGCCGCTGTGTCACGAGAAAAACCCAGCGGCTCAATAGACCTGACTTCTATTCTATCACTCTCTCACGGGGTCCCTGGTGTTGGATTGGTGGAGAATATTTGAGGCCAAAAAACAAAAGGGTTTCATTAGGCCAATGTACATAGTGATTAATGAGTCTCTGTGTGTGTGTGTGTGTTTCTGCATGGGATGAGGCGTAAAGTGTCAACCTGTCTTCTCAAACTTTACCTTTTTCTTTTTTCTCATATTATATAACATTATTCAAATTATTAATATATAAAAAAACAAAATTGAGGGTATTGGGTTTTGTCTTTCTAGCTTGATCTTTTGTTTGTTTGGTAGGATTTTATTTTTTTATTTTTTTAGATTAGAATGTTTTTCCCATATCCGAAACTGGATAAAACATATATATACCATTTTGTAGGAATTTAAATTTGGGACAAAAATTCTCTCCCACCCCCACTAACCCCAAACTCTCCTTTCCTTTTTGTCGAATTGCTTTTTTGGGATGGATATATGTGTAGTTGTGTCCCTATTGTTTTGATTCAGATTTTATGATACAGTGACAGTCAGAGAGACCCATCTACCGTATGTACACATACATTGTATAGTCCCCACCACTTTATATATATATATATATATATATGTTCATTTAAATATATACTTTCACAAAATAAGACTGGTCCTTCTCAAAACAATCATTGTAAGGACTATTTTGTATTTGACACTCGTATTATTGACGAGTTAAAGTCTTATATATGACCATCTGCCCACTTGATAAGATTTTTTTTCTTTTCTTTTCCTTTCTTTTGGTCCCTAAAATTTTGGTGATTTGCTACAAATCATGAACATCTCTTATGTGGTGTATGCCAAATAAAAAGAATATCAATTTTTTTTTTTTTTTGGGTCACAAATTAGTAAAGCTCTTTCTTTTTTGCATAAACGGTGGATTCTATCTTATATAGGACCCACATACATACTATAGAAAATCAATATTACTTTTGGAATATGAGGTTTTTATTTTTGACTTTATTTTTTTTTTATCTAAAGAAGAATTTTAAGATACACAACAATGAAATCCAAGATGTGATATTAGCATAGGATAAGGTTAAAGAAAATCAAGCTTTAAAAAAAATCCAATGACATGAAGGGTCTTAACATAAAACAATATAATAGTAAAATTTGTGGTTTTTTCACTCTTCTTCAAGACTCAATGGTTTTTTATATTCAAATATATTAAAACAAAAAGTACAGTGAGTTATCATTCACTATTTTACTTTTGAAATATGAAACAAATGTGTAATTCCCTCCCCATGATCAGTTAGTTATGTTTTTTCAATTTTTTTTTTTTTTTCAAGACAAATAAAGCCAAAGGATTCTATCATTCTTACTTCACATTCCCTTTGTTTAATGTGATATCATTGTGGTGATCCTACCAAGGCTCTCTAGAGAGTAGGCTGAATATGAATATATTTATAGTGTGGATGTAGTTTTGGATATACATCCACAGAAGAAGATTATTGGAGGGTTTGGGGGGTTCAGTGTCTGAGGGATAGCAGTCTCTTGTGTCAATTTTTTTTTTTGGGGCCATTAGATAGATGACATGGAAAGGAGCTGATTGGTACTGTTGAAAGCATGCAAAGCAAAGATAATAGGATTGGTAACACTTTTGGATTGGGAAACATGGAAGAGGCAAATTTTTTTAGGTTTTGTTTTTGTGTTCTTCTGTGAGGAACTGAAGATTCGATAGTCAGACTAATAGTTTTGTCTCGCCCAAGCTTTATGCAGTGAGAATGAGCTTTCTTCACTCTCTTTATATTTTTGTCATTTTCTAAATGAAAAGCACAAGAGAAAAAATAATTAAATAAATAAATAATAATTCAGTATTTCACTATTTTTAAATACCCCCTACCCCCAAAAAAAGGGGAAAAAAAAAAAAAAAGAGAAGAAAAACCATGGTTGCAGAACATTATTATTAATGTTATCTAGCTCACATTTTTTTCTTTTGTTATTAAAATAACCACTGGCACCATGCTGATTTCGGTGCTACCTTATTGGGTTATATTTATATTTATCATTATCATATATGTTGATATTGAAATTATATGCATCTTCCTATAACATCATTGATTCATTATATTTTAAAATAGAATGAAGAAATTCCTAGGGTTACAATCTAATTTTTTGAACAATAATTTTAAGTTTGAATTACCATTATCATCAATATAGAAAATATATTTCCATTATCTCTCTAGGGATTTTGCTATCCAACACAGTTTAATATGGGTCCACAATGGATATCAAAGCTTCATAATAAAATTGATATTGATTACTGTTGTTTTCATATGGGTGAGTTTTGGGCCACCTTATCAAGTTTTTCACTTTTGAAAGAAAGAAAAAAATTAAAAAGAGAGAAAAATTTTCATGTCTAAAGAATCTCCTTGCTTTTACAGGTCTTAAAGAAGGAGATTGTGGAATATAGAAGATTTAGATTGTTGAAAAAAAATAAGAAAAAAAGAAAAAAAAGAATAGCATTTGTTAAAATGAAGTAGAACAATTGGGTAGGAGGCAAAATAAAATTTCCGGAGATATAAAGCTCACCTTTCTCATAAAAATCATTAAGATATATTAAAATTATTATAAACCACATCACAGCTTCTTTGTGGTAATCAAATAATGCAGACATAAACATGCGCAACCCATAGATTCCACAAATTTTCCGGAAGCCATTATATCAAATTATTGTGTCATGGATCATAATTGCCCACATAATCATGCAAACCATATTCACACCTAAAGTGATATTCTCTTCTCTAGTGAAAACAGTTCTAATGAGAATTCAAGTTTTTTTATTTTTATTTTTATTTTTTATTTTTTTTTGGCACCTCCTTCTTCTGCTTTGCTCAAACTGAAAATGAAATAAAATTAGCATGCATAATTGCACATACATGTCAAACTGTAGAAGAAAAGGGGAAAAAAAGAAAGTAAACCCATCATTACAAAAGAAAAATTGAAGGCAAAAGGACAATTTAATTGAGTCTACTTTACCCCACACGCATACAGAACATATAAATCAAAGGCTTTTCATTTTTCCCAATTTAAAAAACCAAAATGTATAGAATGATAGTCCACTTTAAACAAAAGCCTCCATATTGGACCCCAACATGCCTGTTAACAAATTTATTCACATTTTGCCTCCCAAATCCACTATCATCAACCATATTATTCTTCATAGATTATACCTCTAAATAACAATTTCCATGTTAATCATGCTTTATTTAAAAAAAAAAAAAAGAATTTTTTTTTCAGTGCATGTGTGACAAAATTAACAGATGATGTATATAATTTGCTCGATTTGATGCCGCTAATCACTCCCACATGGGTGTTATTTTAAACCCAAAGATTTTGGCTAAGAATATGGTCCAACCCTTGTGTTTTTTTTTGTCTTTCATCTTCTTACTTGGATTGCAGAAAGGGGGTTTGGATTGGTTAAGGGGGGAATTTTTTTTTTTTTTTTTTTTTTTGAGGCTCTATGGTTCCTATGGACCTGTTAGGAGTGGCTAAAATGAGCATGATTAGGCTAAGTTACAGCAATTAGGGGAGGCACACATGAGGTAGGTCTCTCATGGGTCAGTGTTTGTCCTAAAACTTTCTCGTGGGAAATTTCTATGATAGGGCTTTAAAAAGAATTATATATGATTATTCAAGTAGAGTGAAGGAATCCCAAGAAAGAATGTAGAGTTTGGCATGTTACTAAAGCAAGACAAAGGGAAAAGAAGCATACAACAGGGTAATTTCCTAGGCATACCTTCTTAGGGATTTACAAATATTCCAAAAACATATCCATAGGTATATGTTTGGGAGCTAGTATTATTCACTGGCATGCCTTGAAATTTACAAATTAAAAATAAAAATAAAAAAGAGATTGCCTAAGTAGTATTATATTAGAAAAATTGCATGAAAATCAGCAGTGGAAAATTGGTTTTTCAAGGGTGAACAGATAGGGTAAAAAAAAAGAAAAAAAAAAAAAAAGAAAGAAAAGATGGGTCTTTGCTTTATTTTTTCCCTTTTACTTTTTAATGTTAAAGTGGAGAGAGAGGTGGATGATTTTATGCTTGGAAAGGATGTACATAAAAAAGATAAAGATATTGTTCACATAAGAAAGACCTCCAATTTTTTAAAGTTTTTTTTTTTTTTTTTTGTTGGAAATTTCTTTTTAGGATGGAATCAAATGGGTTGATCGAATTGCCAGCCACAATATTAAAATCAAAACTCATTTTTGTTCACATTAATTTCAGATCTTTGAATTGTATAATGGGCCAAGTCTGGGCTTCTATTGGTACAGTTTTGAGGAACTTCTTGCTGAAATGGGTCTGGTAGGCCCATCCTTACCCTGAAATGGGTTCCTATAAGTTCTTGCTGAAGATGATTATTACCCAAAAAAATTTAAAAATAATACTTGTTCCCCAAATCTTATTGCGATAATTTTTGCTATTTATAGTCTATGCTTCTTCATAAGAGTTTTCTGAAACGTTACACTTTTTCCACTTGGTTAGAATTCTTTTTTTTTTAAGCCTGAAGATCTTCTAGAAAACTGTCTAAATTCTTTTAAAAGCTCCTTTTAAATCTCAAAAAAGTTAGAAGCAGCGTTTCAAAAGCCATACCAAGCACGGCCTAAGCACCAAACCTGAGAAAATCAATATCCATATGAGAAATTATCCAATTGACAAACATTTTAAACTTTCGAAGAACGACACTCTTGTTATATCAAAATGTTAGTTCATTACAGGATCCTTGGCTTCTTTGAAAAAAAACAATAGAAGCAAGGTTATCTTAGCATGGTTATTCACAATGAAGGTTATCTCAGGCTGCAATGTGGACTACTTTGTCAGGTTAAAATCATGTCAAATGGTGCTAAGGTTCTCCTTCAGATGATGTAGCTTTAGGTAGACACTGTTCAAGATTTGAAATTTTGGCTGCTCTCCCACATGGTTTTCTGCTTCATTGCACAATTTTTGCAACTGCATTGACTTTGTCTGCAATTGATGGAAGCAGTCTAGCTGCATCAACAAATAACTCAGCTCCAGGTCCTTTTGTGAAGTCCTCTCTAGAACCCTGAGTTTGTAATCTCGAAAATAACTGGAGCGCACTCTTTGCTGCAGCATCTAGAGTGAGGAGTGCTTCCCTGCATGCAGTAATCTTTTCCAGCATTTCACTTCCTTCTAGAAAACATCCCTTATCATCTCTAGCTTCCATACTTTCTGGAACTGAGTGTTCAGGTAATTCATTTTTCAGGGAATTATGTATGCTTTGCATAGAGTTTTTCAGGTCCTGCAGTTGGCATTCATATTTATGTTAGAGTTCCATTTCACTAGTGCATAAGGAATTATAACATATAGATTCAAGTGTGATGGCAAGAAGAAAAAGAAAATCTTAGTACCTCACTAATATACACATAGAGAACAAAGAATAAGGTTTCCATCTTCAACAAACAAAGTGCATCAATTTTAACTGTATGGGATTCACAAAGTTTGAAATGCCAAAGGCAATCATCAAGTTCTAGTAAAACCTTTGTTAACTTCTACGACGTATCATTTCTCAGAATCTGTTTAAAAAGAATGTAAGAGTGTGCCAGGTTCAGTTGCATTTACAGACCTGTCCATGTGAATCTAGCATTCGCTGCTCATCCAGAATCTGGTATGATGGAACCTCTAATGCTTGTTCCTTGCAGTTCACCATTTTACTACCACTACCTAAACCTTGAAAGGGTGAATCGAAAAGTCTCTTGCAGCCTCCAAGATAGTCCCGGTAGACAACATATCGAGCAGAGTGCCTTCTCCTGACTGATGATTTGCCACTTTCTATCTGTTGTCAATAAGACGTGCTAAACATCAGTATAAACAAGAAGTCCTCATAATGGTTCCTACTCCATCGAAAACCAAGTGTTCTTCTTTACTAAATTTCATTCGTCATTCAATTTTTCTCTATACTAGTTCTCCATTTTTTCACTGCTATGGTCCACCCTATTGTATGATTCAATATTATTTTCACTTCCATTAAATAATGTTTCGCTTGAATAATAATGGAAACTAAGCTCAAGATATAACTCTAACTGTCACCTTTCAAAGAATTATTTAGTCCTAACTAGCAATTTGAAAATTATAGTTACTTAAAAGCCTTTGTGTTAACAAATGAGAAGCTGAATCTCCAAGACTGCCAATTAAAAATGAAACCCTTATAATGATTAAAACATCAATACTTAAGATTTATATAATCGAAGTTCACAGTTGATAAACATCACTCCAAGTAAGAGGAGAATAAACAAAGTCTAATCTAAATTCACAGTTGACAAACATCACTCCAAGGAAGAGGAGAATAAACAAAGTACTGACCTTAGTTATGGATGACAAACTGCTAAAGTGTTTCTTGAATAGATCATTGTTTTCTGACTTAATGTGGCAGATATCTGCGGTCTCTTGAATGCCGCATCCAGTTTTATATGAATGCAGCTTCTCAGCCATTTCCATGGTCTCTGGAACATCACATCCAGGTTTATCTGAATGCAAATGCCCAGCCACATAACCAGCAACAGCCTCATGAAATGTATTCATATTATCCATACAATGTTGCTCATTATTCTTGCATATAGATCCGGAATCATTGGCACTTGCATGCTTCTCCAATATACAGCCCTTCCTGTCATCCATTACCTGGCTATCATGCCCATACAAGTGCTGGTCATTACTTGGTACCTCAGGTCCGCAGTGTACTGCAAGATCCAAATAATTCATGAGACAATGTATAAATCGTTTAGAACAAAGTGACATTATTATAATATCCATTCACAAACTTATGAATAGATGTTTCACTTTACATCGAAAGTACTAAAAACCTCAAGATGCTAGAAAGTAGGTCCAACAATGTGTATCAAGCTAAGACAATAGAAAGTAGATAGTTTTTACACTAATCGCCTAAAAATTCAGTTTCAATTATGTTGGAATGACAAATAGCCATCTTGTTCTAAGACCATATCTTAGTTTTCATCGAGTCAGAATACATGTTTTCAGGAAGAACATATGCTAATATGGATGGTATATAGCAATTTCAAAATTGTTATTCTCTGTTGTACAGGTTGTCGCAAGCTTGAGAAAGATGATAAATAAACACCATTCTCTCATATATATATATATATATATATAGGTTCATACCCAGGATATTAAAGTGCTAATTATGTGATATTCCTGGTGATGAGATCTCCTTAACCAACTCATGAATAGTGTAAAAGTATTCCAAACTGTTTTATCAACTAGGTTTTGATTACTATGGAAAAGAAGAGGTTAACATATCAGTTAGCCATATGCAGACGGCTCAATCTTCAAACCAAGCTAACCCATGCATAAAATGATGCTACAATGTTTATATGACCAAAAGTTAAAAGATCACATTTCTGGCAATTTTATTTTTCTCATTCATAAGATAACTTGTTACTTTTCTAGCAGTAGACTTTCTTCCATCAATAAAGGTATAGAGTTATATCACATAAATACAAGAGTTTGGCCTTACGCAAACTTTGGCAAGACACTGACGGCTTTAATTCCTTTACATCCTGCATTGCCGGGGAATTCAGCAGATCCAAACATACAGTATAAATCGAGTGCCAACGTTTGTCCATGGCAAAGCTGCTAAATTGTGTACATGGCACCATGAGTGTGGGAGCAGAGCATTCTAATATTCATTAAACAGAACAATTGCTAAAATAATTGAATGCATACCTAAGGGTTTTTTGAGGTATTGAAGAATTGTGATTGTTTTCGGAATCAGGAGAACTTCTTGACAAGCTACTAAGGCTTGTCTCACTTCCCATTTCATGTCTTGGTGGCATTTGAGCTTCAGGGGAAGAAGGAGCACATCTCAGACCATTGCCAACAGAAGGAGAGAAATCTTTCAATTCCAGTTGCTGGGGGAAGCAATTAGAGCATGACAGAGCATAGAAATAAAATACAATCAATGAAAAGCAATGCCATTTTAAGATCTAGAAAACTTACTACAGGAATTAACTACTTGTGCGGACACAGTGATCAATTTTATTTCCCAAAAAATTAGGTCATTTAATGCTGGTTAAACAATATGTTTACAAGGAATCTATATCATTTTGAAATGACATACTTTGAGCATTTCAGACAGTTATGACATTATAATTACCATTAAGGCCATTATTAACTGGGGTGTGTATTGATCATTTCTGTAATATATTTAATTGAATGATTCAAGCATACAGTTTTGCTTTCTAAGAAACATGCTACATTCTAAAATGCTGGAAAACATGTATTTAATGAAGATTTTTAGGGAAAATTGCAGAGTCAACAGTGTGCAGTGGCCCAATCTACTTAATGTTATAAAGAATACAAGAAAGGGATTCACTTTCTCTGTGGGATCAAGATTATAACGTATTATACCTGGGGTGAAGTCAACCCAAGTTTTCTTGAGACAACTTCAGAGCTCATTACTTTGGCTTGTGCCCATCGAGGAAGTCTTGAAACACTAAATTTGAATGCCATGGTCTCTCGAGGGTCCTTTCCTCCATAAACAACTTTTCGCCCAATTTGGTTGGAGATTTCTGGTAATGACAGATCCTCAGAAATGTATCTGTCTTCTTCTACACAAAGAAAGGCTTGACGAAGTGGCCTGGCTAAGCTTTTTGGAGATAATGGACCACAATTTTCCTTCATCCTCTTCTGCATTATGGAGGACAAAAGTATAGGCACTTTCCATATGAAGATACAGCCATCACCTCCTACCTAAATGGATCAAGAAGTTAGAAGTCCATACACGATAATAAAAAATAAAAGCATTCACACACACATACAGACACATTAAATAATACTCACTCGGTAATTGCATTCATATTCTTTTCTATTTGTACCACCATGATCTCAACAATATGCACCATAAAAAGCCTGAACCTCTGAGGCTAACCAAGAATACAGGAATATTGCATTTTCAAGCTTACACCTATCTATCGAATTTGAGATTTAAGAGTCATAGAAGCTTACAGAAATAATGTGCTTGCAATCAGGTAAGAAGATGACACCAGTAACAACATCACCATGCCCCATAGCTTGTGTAACTAACTCCCCAGTAGTAAAGTCATAAATGCAGATTGACTTATTAGAGGAGGAGCAAACCAAGTAACTACAGCTAGGATCCATAGTGACCTGTGTAGATGATAAGGTTTCAGCATTAGAAGTGATGATGGTATGCTGCCTTATCGACCGCTAATATTACTAACCTTTATTGGGTCTCCAAACTCTTTATCTTGCTTGAATGATTTAATCAGCTTCCCAGCAGTAATATCGAATGTGTTTACCTTCTTATCCTGGAAGTAGGGAAAAACAAATTGTTAATTGCCAATATTGTCATTACTGGTCAAATGATACACAGATTATGAGATGCAGTTGACTACTCAGGTAGGTTGCACTTGAAGCTAAATCCTTTCTCAGCACTATCTGATACAAATTAATCAACAAATTAAGTTTGGATAAGAACCTGCCCAACAGTGACTGCAACCTCCATTTTTGGATCGACAGCCATGTCATATAAGGTTCCATGAGATGCTGTATGATGATGATGACGCACAATTGCAAAACCATTGGATGTGATATTAACATCTCGAAATACCAGAGACCTGTAGGTAAAAATTGATAATCTTGTCAAAAAATGAATTTGAATGAAATATTGAAATTCATTTGTTTCCCATAGCAACAAAAATATCAAACCACATATAAGAAAGGTATCTCAAATATCTAGGAAACTAGACTAGTCATGTTATAAGTGAACAGAACTACAGAAACATAAATAAGCAACCTTTCAGAAATTTTAGAGAGAAATCCACCTAAATATTGCAATTTCAAATACCATGCAAAACAAGATAAGCTTGTCCGAATTGCAGTTTAAATGTATAAGAATCAACACATATATTGTTTTACAGGCAGACTCTTCTAACAATTTGTTCAAATAATTTGAATGGATTAAAAAAAAAAAAATCCACAATCCAAGTTCAAGCAAACAAATGGAAAAAATTACCTATCAGCACTGCAACTTAAGATCTTAGAGCCGTTGTAACCAAGTTTTATGGAAGTCACTGCACCAACATGGTCTTCAATACTTTCAATGAGATCAAAATTCCTGTTATGAAGGAAGCATGCTTAACACTCCAATCACAAAAACTAGAATAGCCCAAAAAAGCTATGAGGACAACCTTTGGACATCAAAAAGATGGATTTGTCCATCTCGCCCCCCAGAAGCAAGAAGATAATGGCTATCAGTAAATTCTCCAAAATTATCACACTTTTTCTTTGACAAGCTAAAGCTCAAACAGAGGATCTCTGCATCATGAGCACCCTGCCAGATGACAACGAATATAAAAATAAGATGCATATTTTTTTGTGCTTACATCAGTTTGTTTCTACAAGCAAGGATTTCAAACTTCATGAAAGTACCTAGACTAACCTGGAAACATGTATAATCAAAAGTTTGTAGATTATAGATATGAAGATTGCCCTTGCAATCTCCAGCAGCAAGGTACACTCCATCTGAGCTAACTGCCATTGACCGGAATCCTTGAGAGCTAACACCTAACTCAACAGCATCTCTTTCAAATGTTCCCGCACTGACTACAACAAAATCATAAAGATAGGCTACATATGTAATTCTGAAACACTTAAGAAATTGCTTGGTAACTATTTTGTCTCATGTAAGAGCCTAAAAATTTTTACAAGTTTTTCATGTATTTATTTAAAATTTTGTTTTAGGATCTAATTCTTGTAGTAATTAAAGATTCAAGAATTACCTAAATGTGCAGTGCCCATTGATTCAGTATTCAGAGAAAGCTGGTCTGAGTTATCATCTAATGAGCCTGGTTTCAACAAAAGATCCCATAACCTAATGGTACCATCTGCTGAGCAAGTTGCAAAAGAAACTCCACCAGAACAGCCTCTAGCAACGCAGGCAAGAGACTGATCATGCATGTTTTCACAACAAAGATTCTTGATATCCCATATGCATGCAGAATGTGAAACTAACACACAGCACCTTGTAGCCTGGAAAGATATTATTGTTTTATTGCATTTGGATGATTTTAAAAAGTAATGCTGAGCTCAAAAAGCACCCATATAATGATTTGAGTAACAAGAAAGTCACAAAAAGTTATAATAGTAAAGTTTTTTTTTTTTTTTTTTTTTTTCCCTCTCTCAAAGAAATGACAGTAAAGACTGGAACATAAGTTCCAAGTCCTGGACAAAGCAATCACCTGGTTCACATCATGAATATCCCATATATAGAGACTATGATCTCCATAGACAACCACTGCAAACCATGAATGTACGCTATTTTGAGCTAACATACAGATAAAAGTTGAAAAGCAAGGCAAATCTAGTCTTAAATACTCACCAAGCTTTTCTGACATCATGAACTGACAAGCAATAGCATCGGGAAGAACAGGAAGAACTTCAAAATCCTTTTCTGTATCTTTAGCGTGGGAAACAATGTCACTCTCCACACAGTATTGTTTGGATTTTGAATATAGTAGACTTCCGGCATATTTGAGAGTCTCAACGTTAAAGAGGCACACAATTCCATTACTACAAGCGCAAGCAATTAGCTTGTTGGATATAGATAATGCAAAACCTTTTCTGACCTGAAAATTATGTTTTGAAAATGGCGAGGCGATATAAAAGGTAATTATCACATAATAATCCGTAAAACAAGCATTGAGAAACTCTACTATGTGCCTAGGGGTTGAGCAACTTTGACTTGATGCAATGCAGCAATGGAGATAACTATGATCACATGACACAAACTTTAAAAATTATATCCATATTCTATTTTACTGAGAAAAAACAAAAAGATATTCATATGCTATTCATGGTTTCCATTTTGCTTTAGATACAGTTTGTTCTGAAATTGATGGTGAACCATATAGAACAAGTACAGTACCTTTAAATCCACTGACTTCCTTACTGACAACCTGGAATTTACAAGGCACAAAATACCTGTTAAAAAGGAAAGAAACTGTCAGTCTGAGTTAAATCTTTCAATATTAGTAACTTAGATTGACAGTGAAGTGCTCTACCTGCATCAGTCAATGCATAGACAGGAAAAAGATCACCAGCCTGGTCAGAATTAGAAATACTACTGTCAGTCCTGATTGCAGATATGACAGACACGAAAGAGCTTCCTTTATGAAGACCAATATTAACATCTTTCCCATTCTTTGCTAGTGAAGCAGCCCCTTTATTTAAACGAGTCTTTGGAGATGATCCAACAGTCCAGAACTTTAAGTGATTCTTCCCAGCAGTTACAATGAATTTTGCATCTGATGAGAAGCTAACCGATGCAACAGCAGAAGAAGATGAACTTGCTCTAAGCTTTGCAACCAGCATACACCTCTGCCGGTCCCAAAGATAGATGTATTCCCCAACGGATACTAGATATTTTCCTAATAAAAACAACCCAATTCCAAAAGATATTGAAATGTATAAAAATAGTAAAGAGAAAACTATGATAAGGCAACAAATCAGGTGTAGATGATTGTTTTTGACTAACCATCAGGTGAGAAAGCAATGCATGAAACCCCATATACATGACCTTTTAATTCAGATGCAAAGGCCAGAGTGGCACTGTCCCACACCAACACTGCAGCTTGAGTTCCTGACTGCAAAATCATATTAGATGCATACAGATCAATATATATATATATATACACACCACTGAATGCCGATTTTAGAAAAACTTTATAGAAAGAGTCGTTTTTGACTAGGCAATATGGGGGCCCGATGTTGCCTAAGTGCCTAAGTCTTGATTACAATCCATGGGATATTTCATCAGATTAGATGTAATCAGCTGAAAATGGCGCGATATAAGTTGCCCAACATAGTCCAATAGAATATTTTCCTATATATATATATATATATATAGTCTTGCTATAGAACACGCGCACGCAGACTTTATTAAATGCATGCACACCAAATTACATGTAATCCGTGGCATATATTATCTAACTATATGTAAATCATGGAATATAATATCTAGAATTACATGTATTTTGGCGTGCACCTGTTTGATAAAGTGGGCATCGGCACGCTTTCTATAGCAAGATGATATATAGTATATAATCTACAATATAAAGATATATAACAAAGGAAAAATGTGAGCAACACAAATCAAATTTGCAATTCAAGCTGTTGTTTACCCTCTACAGTAATCTTCAAACGAAGGCAAAGGTTAGGAAATATAAATTTAATATGAATCGAACAAATTCATAGAACAGTGTGCAAACGCAGTTATGTAGATTGGATAATTCTTTCAAAAACATAAACAGAAAAAAAAAAAAATTCACAAAATGGAGACGATATGGAAGTGATTCGTACCTCTCCAGCTGCAATGAAACGGCCATTTGAGGACAGCGCCACACAGCTCAGAGGTTTCGGCATTCGATGAAGCACCATGAGGTGTGATTTGGAGCCAGATTCCACATCGTAAACCACTACGACGCATCCAGCTACATATGCACATTTGGTTGTCGAGATATTGGAAGCCAATCCATTGCAGTTCTTCGTGGTCAGGCCGATAATCTCTTCCAGAACTAGCTGCAAGAGAGAGTTCAACGAAAACCGACAGCGTAAAAGAACAGAAAATCAGAGGCAAAAAAAGACAATTTCACGAAATGAAATTACTATTTGACTTTTTTTGTCTCGGGAAACAAACACAGGAGTAGTGGGAGGGTTAAAAATGTTGGGGGAAGAGGATGATGTTACCTTGGAAGACTGATCTGGTTTCTTGACCTTGCGGTTCGTCTTCATTTTCTGATTTAAACAGAAAAGAAAAAACAAAAACCCTAATTTGAGGCTTTTTCTTTTCTTTCTTTCTATTTTTTTCACTGAGAAACTAGAACTTCGTGTTGAAGAAGAAGAAGGATTCAGAGTTGTTAGCCGTTACATTTACTGGCAAATCCTCAAATTTCAAACTCACAAAAAGAGGGAAACTTCCAACGGCTTTAGATTTAGATTTTTCTTTTTTCTTTTTTTCTTTTTTATTTCCTTTCTTTCTTTTGGTCCTCTATCTTCATGGTCACAGTGCAAACACGTCATTTCAACTATAATTTGAAACCATTTAAAAAAAAAAAAAAAGAACCAATAATTTGAAACCAAACTAAAATCACGGGTTGCCAAATAACAATCTTTAGTACTTCAGTCTAATTACGTAAACCCTTGTACTTTGAAAGCTTTTCACTATTATTTTTGTGTTTTGAATTTCCTTTTATTTAGATATTTCTCTTCTAGCTTTCATAATATAGAATAGATAATTTAATTCTAATTTGAAGACATCATTTTTTATATATGATTTAAACTAACACAATTATGATAATGGAAACTCAATACCAAACAAACACCCTTGCCTGAGCACAACTGATTTAAAGAAACATCTTATATTAGTTTTAATTATAGTTTAAAATATTAAAATATTTAACAAAATTTTTAAAAAAAATTTATTTTTTAAATACATCAAAAGTAAATTTAGTTTTCAAATAAAAATAAATATTTATTTTATAATATTCAATGAAATTTTTAATATTCTTTTATAATTTTCATAAAAATTTTTGAAATTGCTATAGATTTCTATGGAATTTTTATAAATTTTTATAAAAATTTTGAAAATATCTATATTTTTTTTGTTAAATTTTTTATCAAAAATTTTTATAAATATTATTGATTTTTGTAAACTTAATATTACTAATAATTTTTTTAAGCTTTTAATTGTCTTCCAACAATTAAGCAAATAAAAATAATAAAATTCACATTTAATAAATAATGTTCAAAAATATTTTAGATAAGTCTACCTATTATATTTTTAGAAAAAATTCTTATCACTAATTATAAGTTTACATACCTATTATTATTTTTTACAATAATAAATTTAATATTTGCATAAATATTATAAGGTAAATAAAAGTTAGAATGTAGATAAAAATTGAAATATATATAGGAAATATATTTTCTACAAACCAAGGTTTAAAATTTTGATATCAATGGATATTAACAATTATATACAAAATTATCAAAAAAATATATTTTTTAATAATTATTTCTTACATTTCACATTTTAAAATGAAAATGAGAAAGATACAAATAATACCATCCAGGAATTTTTTTATAATATTCAAATAATATTTATAAAATATAATGTAATTTTAATAATTATATTATATATCTTAATAAATAAATAACTTCATTAAATTTGTATTTTTTATTTTTTTTATTGATATTAATATATTTTTAGCTATTAACTTTTATTATAAATCGATTTATTAAGGAAACTATAATATTCATTCAATGTTTTTACAATTTTAATAGTTAATTTGATAATTAATTAATTAAATAAGTTAATCTTAAAATTTCAATAAAATTTTTAATTTTTTAAAATAAATTTTCATCAATTTTCATTATTCTTTATAAATTTTTATCAATATTTCATAATTTTTGATATTTTCTTAGATATTTTCATATTTTGAACTCTCAATAATTTTATTAATACCAAAATTTTAAATCTTGATTATAATAATACTTTAAAAGATAGAATGATTTATCAAATTTATGATTTTGTATACAGAAGTGAAATATTTACCATAAAATTATTATTTAGTCTTGGTGGAAGACAACCCGTCAATGCAGGCTTTTAAGCTTGATTTATACTCATTAAATCAACACACGGTAATTCTTTTTATTTACTAGATAGAAGATTACACACTTGTCAAAAACAATATTAAACTACATTGGTTCCTGGAGGGAATCAATAAGGGACCTTCAATTGATTAAGAGAAAGAAAGGTTGAAAACTTTTTAGGTTGGAGTCCCATCAGATTATATCCAATTCAAGTGTTTGTTGATTCCACAAGGGCTGCCTCCCATGCATTTTACTCACTTGGGGGGTTTGAATGTTTGGTAACAATTTTTCAGAAACCTAACAAAGCTTGTTTTAGCAAACTTTTAATTAAATGGATTTTTTTTTTTTGGGTTGAAAGTTAAATAGATGTTTTTGTCCTTTTATAAAAGAAATTATATAAATATCTATTTAAAAAATAATAATTTAAAAGGATAAGAAAACTATAAAAAATCAAAACACAAGGATAGTTATAAAAAAAACTTTCAAACTACAAGTAAATTGTAAATTTATATAATTATCTTTACTTGTCCTGCAAACAGGGTTTTCAGTATAAGGTAAAAATTATGTCCATAACGATATCAAAATATCAAAATTATATATAGAATGCCCAATATTATAATAGAGGACTAACATCCACTGTAGCACAACTAGCTCTGCATGTTAAATTGTTGATATCACTTATTTTTTAGATGTTTATTTTGTTGATAATATATTTCTTTTTTTCTTTTTTTTATGAAATAATTTTTAGTATTTAAATTATGTTAACATCTTTATTTCACTTTCTACTTAAAAGTTTTTGAAATTAGGTCGTGTTTTGTTCTTTAATGATTTTTTTCTTTTCTTTTTTGGCAATGATTCTATTATACCCATTTAATTAAAACTATTATTGAAATGATTCTATTATACCCATTTTAATTAAAACTATTATTGAATAATTTTAAAGGACTAATAATCAGATTAAAATAAAATTATACTTTTACCTGTTCTACCCTACAGTTTATAAATATTACAATTGAAAATACAAAATTTCTGAGAAAGTAAAACATTTATTCTTTTCCTAATAATACTTCCAAAATAGAAATCACTCCAATTAAAGCATTAATATATATATATATATATATATATGTATATAGATTCTACAATACAAGGCTCCTTAAATACTTAATTGTTTGTTATATTTACATATTGATTTTTTTGTTTGTCATCATTTATATAATGATATTGATCTTTAAAATCCTGCTTTATTTTTAACAGGATTTTTAATATATTTCAAAACTGGCATGGTTAAATAAATGACATTGTATTAAGAATTGTTATTGACACAGTAATCCAATATTCCAAGCAAAATCCAACTACAACAATAATATATATATATATATATATTTATTTATTTATTTACATATTTGATACCCTATATTTTGAAATTAAAAATTATATATATGAAAGGATGGTAGGAGTAAGGGATTTTGAAAAGATAAACAAACTTTCCAAGAGGTAGAGATAATTGTAAGATTTGGTAAAAAAGAAAGGTAAGAGAGACAGTTTAACGCAAAGACTGTTTGAAAATTTGTAGGAGTGATTCATGCAACAACGGGTAGCGCCTCAGCAAACTAAATTCATCGCCTAAAATGGAGGAATTGCTAAAAAAATATATTTTTATGATATATATATATATATATATATTTGGTTCAAATATATTATATAGAGTTTGATAAATTAAGAGATTTGTGAAAAAAAAAAACTATAACAGATATGAGATAGCTATTATAATTGTAGAATCATAAAAATTGTGTACAAATTTTGACAATTATATACTTTCATTGTATTTTCATAAATTTTTTATCATATTATTTATATATATTATTTTATAAATTGAAAATTTAATATACAATAAATATAAATAATTAAAACTTTTAAAAATTTAAGAAATATAATTAAATATTTATAAACCAATAATATAATATTACATTTTGCTAGATTAATTAATGTCTTTAGCATTTTTTATATGGGATTTTAAAATACATGTGCTGATGGAACCTAATGTCTACTATTAAACGTTAATCTCGTGAAATTGGTCACCATCATGCAGTACCACATAAAAATAATAAGATTATACACAATAATAAAACTATGGTTTTCATATGTTTTATAGTAAAATTTTATATTTTTATAATATTAAATAAAAATTTTCGTTTACCTTGACTGTTTGATAATACGGAAATCACCTGAGACATAATTTTAGGGTGGGAAGCCTTTTCAAAAAAAGTCTTCCAAATTTATTATTATTATTATTTTTTTTTGGGAAATAAAAGTCTTAATAAATTAAGAATAATAGAAATGCAATTGGGAAAAATGGTGGGTTTAGACTCTCGCCAAAAACTGTGAAGTGTGAACAACACAATATCTTGCTCGCTTTGAATTTGCATCGTCATCATCAGAACATGGGAGTAGTAGGTAGCGGGCTGCCTAAGAATTTGCCAAAATCCAACTATCAAAATTGGGGTAGGTGATTGGTTCAAAAAAAAAAAAATGGGGTTGGTGATTGCAAACCGTGACAACGCGAATCGCCACGTAGGAGACTTTAAGTCTTCGAAAATACCGAACAGTGTACCCACAATTACCAAATTACCCTCTTTACTTTTTAAAATTACATCCCAAATCCTCCCCATAACATCGCCGTCGCACCAACTCCAAAACAGCCATATTATGTTTTGTCCTACTACCTCCGTCTCTCTCTCCCACCAACACACTCAAATAAATATATATATATGTATTTGTATATGTATATATATTTTATTTATAAAAAGAAAAAAATTATTCATCAAAACGCAGAGACAACGACTTTCTCTGCCGCTTCTCTTCATTAAATTTCATGGATTTCTAACACTAAAATATTTCCCATTCTCGTTCAATTTTCTGTTATTTTATTATCAATTTTTTTTTTCCTTTTCTATGATTTCCATGGCCGCGGTAACTAAATCACTTCCGCATTCTTCGAGTTTCTTCGATTCGCGGCGTTCGAGTTCGATCGGTTTCAGAAGGACGCGGTTGGGATTCGAAGTCGGCGAGAAGCCACCTATCAAATGGGAGGGAAGGAGAATCGGAGGAAGAACGAGGACGGAAGAGAAAAACTACTTGGAGAGGAATAGAAGATGGAGAAGCGTGAGGTGTACGGCGGAGGGGATAGAGAGAGGAATGGTAATGGGAAGGGGAAGAGGAGGAGGAGGAATAGCGGAAGAGAATGTGTTGCTGAAGAAGATGATTCCGGAGAGAATGAAAGTGGTGGGTCTTATGGCGTGTGCCATGTGTCTATGCAATGCGGATAGGGTGGTTATGTCCGTTACTGTTGTACCTCTCGCTGATCAATTTGGTTGGTCCAGTTCTTTCTTAGGCGTTGTCCAGGTACTTTTTCTTTTAGATTCTTTTTTTTTTTTTTTTTTTTTGGCTCTTTGAATTTTTCTTCTATTTAAATAATACTAATAATTAATAAATAAAATTCTGTATTCTATATTAATTAACAAGCTTTCTGGTTAACTTGGATTTTGTCAAATATATCCATATCTTTTTTCATTTTATAGAATATATAAATTTGTATTAATTTAATTGTATTTGATATTATTTATTAATTTTTTATTTTTAAATATCAATGGTGAACATAAACAATAATACCTATTGATTGTGCCTATTTAAAATGATTTTTATCACATTGGGTTAACAAACAGCTTTTTAAAAAGAATTTTCTTTGGTATGTAAAAGTTCTATTAAAATGAAAATGAAATGGTAATTAAAAAAAATAAATAGAAAATATCTAATAAATCTTTCACACATAAAGAATATATTATCGGTGTGAATTATAAATTAATCTTTTTTTTTCTCTTCTCATTAATTCAATCTTTTCTCTCAATTTTTTTTTCTCTTAGCATGTTAACTCATTTCATGTGAAATTCTAGATATAATCTCATAAATTTAAATAGATATTATCTATTTGATAAATACTATGTCTTCATATTTTTAATACTTTTCAAATTTTTTACCATATAAATTTTAATAAAAAAACTATTGGAGATATTCTCACCTATAAATAGCTTTATAAAAAGGTTTTATTTTTGTAAATTAAAATTTTAAAATAAAGTAATTTTCAAAAACAAAATGTTATTTATTATTATTGATGAATGATCACTAACTATTAAAAAAATTAACATTTTGATATAAAAACTAGTACTATAATTAAATATCACAATCAAAATTCGTCATATAAGATTTTGATATTTATCAATTTTGAAAAATAGTATAACTCTTTCAAAAATGTTTATATATATATATACTATTTTTTTTTACATTTTTAGCTTCAGCATAATTTTTTTTTCTTGAACGAAATTCTCAAAAAATTAGGAGCAGTAGTAATAGTCCTATCTTCATCTCCAATATTGACAAAAAGATACTTTATTTATAAGGATTTTGATCTTTTAATGTGATAAGTATTAATAGTTGTAATTACCAAACTCCATTTTTAATTTTAATTTATTAATTCATGAGGCATCTTTAGTATTTGATTAAAAAACTAAAACTTGTATTTACTATATTCGACTTATTATTAAAATTATTCTAATGTGGGCCAAGGTGATTCCCACTTTGTAAACGCTTAATATTTATTTTTCATTGGATATACGGATTATTTTTTTTAATTTAGGAATCTAATAAAAGATATGCAGTAGATGCAAAATATGCATTAGACGCTTATCAAACATGGAGCATCTTCCCTCACCAAATCAGTTTTACTTATTTATATATATATATATATTGCACCTAAAATATTTTTCCTTTTTTAAAAAATACAACTATTTTCTTTGTTTTCAATATAATAAAAATTCCATTATTGTAAAAAAGACTATCATATTTGTTATACATGCATATAAGCATAGTTTTTGGTTTATTTTATTAATCTATCTTTAGCTAAACATAAAGGAAAAAAAAAAAAAACTTAATACCTAAATTTGGTGGATAAAATTGAAACTTTCAATATTATCCCTATATTATTTATTGAAAGATAAATAATTTCTAAAAAAATGTACAAAGGGACGGTCTGTGAAGCTCGTAAAATATATAAACTTTTTGGTCTTTCTATTTATTTTTATTTTTTGAGAAAACTTTTTGGTCTTCTAAATTAGGATAAATTAAGAGCTGAAAATCATCCACGCGGGCAATGAAGGCTGTTCGATGGTAACATTTTAGTCTTTTTAAGTGTCCTATAATATAGTCGTACACGCTTACATTGAAAGGAAAAGAAAAACAAAATATAAACTTAAAAAAATACAAATAAAAATAGAAAAACAAAATATTAAAGAACAGAAAAAACGCGGGGTATTAATATAATATAAAGAAGGGTAGCTGGGGAGGGCGAGGAGGAATTTTGTCATAACGAAGTATCCTCAGTTAAAATTACGATTATACCCTTTAGTTGTCAGCTACTGGACCCCACCCAAATAGCGAATTCAAATTTTGGTAACCTTGGCCAGCTATATTTTTCATATGGTTTATTTTATAAATTTTTTGATATATAATAAAAAAAATGATTAATATAATTTTAAAATAATTGATACAATTTAATATTTTAATATTATTTATATATATTAAAAATTTGTATGCAAAAGATGATGATTTTATCCTTACTTGCTAATCAAAATCGGCAACTTTGTATTGGATTTGGGCAATGGGACCCATTGGGTTGTGCTAATATTCAGGTATTGGTCTTCTTTCCTTTTGGGCAATAATTGCCACAGCTCGTACTAACTGGGATTTGAGCTATAAATACCATAAATTGACGGCGAAACATTTAATGTTTCCAATATTTTATTCCTAACTTTGCCATTTGCAGTTGTTTAGAATTCAAGATCATTTTCTTATGGAATTAGATTTTTTATTTTTATTTTTTGGTCTCATGCTTTCTACCGTTCCACATCTTAATAAATAAAAAATTTATTGATAGAGTAAATCGAATCTTGAATAAAATAAAATTTATGTTCTTTCAAATACAAACTTGGTAGTAATTAAATTAAATTAGATTTATTATTTTTAACAGAAATTAAATAATATTTTAAGTTCAGTTAAAAAAAAAATGTCCTTGGAACTCTATTAAATGAATCAATCTCGATAAACTCAAGTTATAAGACTTACTTTATGGTAGATTAAGTTTTAAGAATGTATTAATGTATATGTTTTATTTTTATGTATTAATGTATATGTTTTATTTTTTCTTGTTCTGGTTAATATGCTTATTCTTAGAGATCTAAAAATACGCTTATATAATAGTTAATGTGTGCCAAGTGGGGCTTAGTTGGTAAATCAACTAAAAAGTATTTCAGGTTGAAAGGAAAAACTATTATAAATGATAAAAAAAAAAAAAAAAAACAAGAAGTAAGGTGTGATATTGACGTATGATATGCCTAATTCTTCATAAATATCTTACCTACCAAAACAAACTTTATAATAAGGATTTAAAATTTATTTTTTTTAAAGTAAACTTTAGAATTTAACGTAACAGAAAATTTAAAATGTTTAATTTGGTAAGATATAAAAAAAAAAAAAAATCAATTATGTATTCTCGCCATTAACATATTAAATTGTTAGACATTTCTTGGGTCGAATCCAGGATAAGCTCGAGCTTAATAGATTGGTTGATATAGTTTTGATGAAATTTGAACAAGATGCGTCAAACTTAATTTGCATTTAAACCAAATACAGTAACTCAAATACAAATATTACATCAAATCATTGGAATTCAAACTGAACAAAATTTGAGAGTATTTTTCTGTAGTAATATGACTTGCTTAGTTGCTTTCATTCTTATTCTGTTTTCATTTTTTTGCTTTTGCTTCTGTTTGTTGATTACATTGTTAGATTAATAAAATGACAAATAAAATAAAATGTGGTTTGGTTCAAATTTTGTGAAGTCATCGTTTCTGTGGGGATACATACTCTCATCGGTTATTGGAGGGGCACTAGTGGACAAATATGGAGGGAAAAGAGTGATGGCTTGGGGTGTGGTTTTATGGTCTTTGGCAACTCTACTTACTCCATGGGCTGCTAATCACTCAACAACAAGTCTCTTGGCTGTCCGTACCTTCTTCGGACTCGCTGAAGGTGTTGCTCTTCCTTCCATGACCACCCTCCTCTCGAGGTAATTAATCCTTGCTCAAAATTATGGACTCTAATTACATTCCGCTTCTTTAATAATATTTTATGCTTTTCCAGTTTGTATTCACTTCTTTCGTTGTATTTATTTAAAGAAAATGCAAAATGCATGATTAGAATAATATGAGGAATAGATATTGAATAGACAAGGTGTAATGTGAGAGTTTTTGTACCAAAATGTTGTGGTGGTATTGAACCGAAGTGAAAATTTTATGTTGATTCAGCTAAGGGTCACTTGGGACTAAAGAGTGACAATTAAAAATTTGTTTCCCATATGATTTTTTATTTTTTATTTTATTTTATTTTTTTGACAGATGGTTTCCAAGTCAGGAAAGAGCAAGTGCTGTTGGATTGTCAATGGCAGGATTTCATCTTGGCAATGTTACAGGATTATTATTGACTCCTATAATGTTATCATCGATGGGAATTTCCGGTCCCTTTATTCTTTTCTCGTCTCTTGGATTGCTCTGGTTCATAACATGGGCATATAAAGTCACAAATCATCCTCGAGAAAGTAATTTCATCTCCAAATTAGAGCTTCAATTGATTCAAGCTGGAAAAACTGATATACCTGTGAAAAGTGGCAAACTTCCACCTCTTGGACTCTTATTATCAAAATTGCCAACTTGGGCTATAATTTTAGCCAATATAACTAACAATTGGGTGAGTTTTCTCTAGCTTTTTGGATGGCTGAGATTATTAATTTTCTAATAAAAAACTCATAAAGCTTCAATTTTGAATCGGATACTTTTTTTAGTGGGCTGAATATTATGATACTTAAAGCTGGTCTATATCACAGGGTTACTTTGTTCTTCTCTCATGGATGCCTGTTTACTTCAAGACTGTGAGTAAATTATTATCATTATTTTTAATTTCTATACTGAGTGATATATTATCTTATTATGTTTCTATGGAAAAAAGAATGTAAATGGTAAATCCTTGAAGCAAGTTTTTTGTTTTCTATTGTTATGGATGTGCATATAGGCATTTAATGTGAACCTCAGGACAGCAGCGTGGTTTAGTGCGGTTCCATGGGGAACAATGGCGATTTCCGGCTTCATTGCAGGTTCAGTATCAGACTATTTAATTAAGGCTGGCTATTCTTTGACATTTGTCCGAAAGATCATGCAGGTAACTCTCTGAGTACAATTTGTTTACAGAAGCACATAGTTAAATTCAGAGTCTAATGCAGAAATGTTGCTAAAGTTTTATTTTAGCTCTATTGGATTTTCCTATACCCTAAAAATACTTAAAGATCCTAAACGTATAAGGTAGCTAGCTGATTTACAAAATATATTTCTACTACTCTGCTGATGTATTATACATATGAACAGTCCATTGGCTTCATTGGGCCTGGAGTGTCATTGCTCTGCTTGAACTACGCGACTACACCAACTGTTGCTTCGATACTCATCACAGCAGCCTTAAGCTTTAGCTCTTTCAGCCAAGCTGGGTTTCTCCTCAATATACAGGTAAGTTAGTCCATTCATTCGGTCATGACAAAAACAACATGTTGAAAAGCTGGATTATAACCCCAAATAGTCTGAGCATTGCTTTTGGATTAGATTTTAGCATCGAATTTTGATTTAGCTTGTGTGGTTTTTGTGATCAGGATATAGCTCCACAGTATGCAGGATTTCTTCATGGTATGTTTCATTTATCAATTATGCTTGATAAGGGAATTTGTTGTTTCAATTGCATTTTTTTTTTTTTTTCAAGTTGTTTAGTTTGATGACATTCTTTATCAACAGGGATCTCTAATTCAGCTGGGACACTTGCAGCAATAATCAGCACCATAGGAACTGGTTATTTTGTACAATGGTTGGGATCATTTCAGGCATTCTTGACTCTTACAGCAGCTCTGTATTTTGTAGCAGCCATCTTTTGGAACCTTTTTGCTAGCGGAGAGCGAGTCTTCTATGACTGAAATGTCGAGGCCAATTAGAGTTTTACATTAAGGAATTGATAATATGATTGCAGATCTCATAGGAAGAAGAAAGGAAATGAGATAAATTCTTTTATAGGAATTTTAAAATTTTGGCCTTTTATTTATTTATTAATTTTAGGAATGCTAGACTATGGAAGGAAAAAAAAAAAAAAAGAAAAAGAAAAAAAATCCTTTTTCTAGTCTAAGGACCGAGGCAAGAATCCTTCTAGTTCCACCGGCCTTGTCATTTGCTGTTTTCCAGTTCCTTTATTTGTATTGTATATATTAAGGTATAGTTGTAAGAAAGGAAAAGACAAGTGATGTGGTAAGTAGGGAAAAAATTAATTAGTAGTGTAAAGATTGAAGGGTCAAATCTTGTATCCAAATTATCAAGATCTATATTTATTCATTTATAATCTGAATAAAATAAAATAAAATAAAATCTTCGTCATGCTTTTATTTGTGATTGATCAAGGTATTTTGCAAGAGTAAAAAGTGCAAGGAACCATTTTATTTTATTTATTTATTTATTATTATTATTATTTTTTTTTTTGGGGGTTTTGGAATGAGTACCTTTCTGAATATGCATTACACAAACCTTTCTTGGATATAATCATTATATATGAACACATGTGAGAAGTTTTATACATAAATACAATTCAAGTAAATAAATTTTTTTTTATATAATAATTCAAGTAATTTGGATCATGGTGTATAAACTAAAATTGAAAAATGTCTAGCTACCAAAATAAACGAAAAATTTAAAAAAATTAAAAATAAAACCCAAAATTAAGGCTGATACCATGATGACGCGATGTCCACCTTGATGGCTCATGGCCGGCTTATTGACAAACAACTAAAGATTCCAAGAACCAAAACAACAAAATAATAATAATAATAATGGAAATAAATGTAATTTCATAATTTTTCATAACATATAGTCAAATTATCCGGGAATTCCCAAGTTGCTTTGTCACCATTCATCTTATCCAATCCCCCAAGCTAATGATAAAAATTTAAAATAAAATTAAAAAACAATCAAAATAATAAAAACCAAACTACACGTCAAAATTTTCATGGAGACCAATTCTTCTTCTTTGTTTTCCTTTTTTTTTTTTTTTTTTTTTTTTTGGCCCTTTTTTGGTGGTCCCTGAGATAATGAGATAAAATATATTTTTTTGTTAAATAATTTAGATAAATTATTTAATCCAATGGACATATGCTGCTTTGCTGCCAGCTTTGGCAGAAAGTATATAAGAATTTAAATAATGAAAGGCAAATTTTATAGAACAAATTAATTTTGATTATGTAATGGGAATATATTTTAAAAATTCTTCAATAATTTTTTTCTGTACCAATAGGAAAATTCTTTTTTTTTTTTTTTTCCCCTTAAAAATGAAAACAATAGTTATTGGATTTTATGGTTTTCGTTTCTTCATGCCACCAAAGGAAAATGGTGGCAGAAACAAAATGATAAGTTCAAAGTGAGTGTTGTGGAAGAGACGGTAGACCTACTTTGGTTTCAACACGCAAGCATCCATACAGAGAGAGAGAGAGAATCCACCCTTCTGAAGCTATTGAAGCCCAAATTCCAAATTCCAAATTGCACTCCTTTTCTATGTGACCCAGTGCTGTTTGATTGATTGTCAAACGAAAAATTGTGTGGTGAAAAAGAAAAACATTTGGCTGATTACCCAAATTTCTCATCCACTCTTTTAAAGATTTCTTTTGCTGAATCTTCAACTCAAAAACAGAAAAAAAAAAAATATATATATATATATATATATATATATATATATATATATATATATACATACCTGGTCTCTGTCCCCTAACGATGATTTCAGGCGTACCCAGAGACCAATTAGCCTCGAAAGCCCCAATTACTTGAGAATTAACAAAAATCCAGAGAGTAATTTTGGGTTTTTTTTTTTTTTTTTGGCCTCGTCAGGGATCCATAAAAGCTACCTGATCAAGATTTTTTTCATTTGGGTTTTTTAATTGTTTCGTGTTGTGATTAGGGTTTTCAAGGAAAATTCTGAAGTGGGGTTAATTTTCCTTTCTCTGGAAGATATGAATTTCAGGAGCTTGGATGAGTTCTGGGCCTTCTATGTGAACCAACACTCGAAACCATCCACTAGGCGTTGGCATTTCGTGGGGACGCTTATTAGTATTTTCTTCTTAATGTGTTCTTTGTTGTTCAGTTGGTGGTTTTTGATCTTCGTGCCTCTTTCTGGGTATGGATGTGCTTGGTACAGCCATTTCTTCATTGAAGGGAATTTTCCTGCTACATTTGGGCATCCAATATGGTCATTTTTATGCGATTTCAAGATGTTTGGATTAATGCTTACGGGGAAAATGGACAAAGAGATCAAGAGGCTTGGAAAGAGACCTGTATTGCAGGTCTTTTAGTTCTCTTATATTGATATAAGGTTTTTTCTCCTCTGTTCAAGAAATATTTGCTAATACTGGCTTTTGATATGCTACAGGTTCTGCTTTTATAGTTTTTTGATACTCTAAGGCCTCTCTTTATGTCAAGTCTTGAAACTTGGTTACTTTAAATTTGTCATTTTTAAGTACTAGAAACGAACAGTATGATTAGGAATCTGCTGTAAATGTTTCAAGTCTTTTTTTTTTGGGGATGTAAATACTGAAACCATTGCTTAATCAGATTACTTAGGTTCTTTCTGAAACAGAAATTTGCAACTGTGGTGGTTAATTACAATTCAGAATGCATGGATGTTCCAAATCAATTGCTCTTTGATGGTGCTTTAAATTTTGCAATCAGTTTCCACCAGGCCATGCTAATATTTGATACTTAAATGTAAGATCGTTGATCTGGCTCTGGAAGTGGCCAATGAATTAGAAAAAGGCAGCGAAAAGATGAAAAGTTTCTTTGGTTTGCATCGATCAGAGAGGCATAAAATAATCGTCATCAGCGACTGCATATCATTCAAAGCACCTTGGAAGCTTGGGTAGAATTCCCATTCACCAACCAAAGAATTCAGCTGTAGTCTCTCGATGGAGCGCCACATTAGCACTCTTATCGGTAATTAGCAGCCAATTTTTAGGAAACACAATTTAGATCAATTTTAGTGGCTCATTTGTGCCACAATCAGAGGAAGCAGCGGTTGGAATAATTGCTCGAAGTTCTATGGGGAAGTTGGTGTCTGACTCTTACTTGGGACTGTTTTTTTATGCTTGTGCTTGGGTGTTGTAGAAGAGGAATGCAGAAATTTAATCTTTGAAGACGACTGAAAGGAATTCATATATGGGATAAACACTGCAGCATACAGTGCCAGGAAATCTTTACACCATTGTTGATGGTATAAGCGTAAAAAGCAAATAGACAGAGGGAGCTTCTACTTGACTGGGATTTCAATTTCCATCATGATTTCCTGTATATTTTGTGTCATCTTGTATTCCGTCTCTTTGTTTAGGTATAAATACTTCATCGATTAAAAAGAAAAAAACAATGTGAGTCACGTAGCATAAACCAGCCGTTAAGTCTTGAGCGAGTCTCGTAAACATTTTGTAGTAGGTTGAAGTGTGTTCAAAAGTCTGCAGGAAGCGAATCTTTACCAAGCTTGGGACTTACCAAAGTTTGAGAACCTGAGGGGAAAAGGAGTTTATGTACTTTAACTTAAACGCAGAGACCAAATTTAAAATTTCTTGAAGCAAAGCCATTTAATTACATTTCTAATTTCTTTTGATGCTTATGGATTTAAAATTGCTAATCTCTGGGGGATGGGGTTGGATTTGATCCAGCTAATTTCATGCTTTTTCAAAAACTAAAATAAAATGAAACAGAATAAAAGGTGCAAGCTTTCCTAGGGCAAAACCAGTTTTAAAATCTGGGTGATTTTGACAAATTCGTAACATTAAAAATGAAAATTTAATAAAAAATTGATTTTATTATACATCGAAAACATTTGCCAAACATTCTAAGCAAGATAGTTATATTTTTAATAATTTGAGGGAAATGAAACTCAATTCCATTTATTCTTTTGTAAACGCTGGCAAGAAGAAAATATGAGAGATCGCAGAAGGTTATGTTACTATTTAGTTTATCTAAAAATGCTAGTTCGGTTCAGATGCATGAAGCAAATACACCCTCAACACGAGCAAATATCAAAATGGTAAATGCATAGCAAATACAGTATATGAAATTCCAGTTTATTTCCATTTTATTTTCATCAGCAATAATCTTTAGATAATCCATGGCACTTTTTAACTACAGAAAGAATTAAAAAAAAAAGAAAAAAAAGTTTTCCTTTCAATAAACTATTAGTTCCTTTGCTTAATACTCGAAATCAATTTTTGAGTGAAAAAAAAAAAAAAAATGTGGTATGAACCAAGAAACCATTTGGGACTTGAATTCATGGTTTATAACTCAAATTCGTCTATGTTACAACTTCCGACTATCTATCACCTAAATCTCAAATTCAGCTTGTCCCTACTATACTTTTGGGCCAATAAAGATTCATCCACGATGATAAAAATGGCAATATTTTCTCACCATGCTTTTGTCCTTGGTTGGATTGCAGATTTCTCAGATTCCATGATTGTCGGGTTTAACATCAGTTGAGCAAACATTAGTCAGTGTTTCTTGAGAACGATGGCAAAGGCATGGCCTCCTGTGGGCGAAGAATGACAAGCACGCCAAACATCCCAAGCATTGGGAGCACAAGGAGCCACTTCAACAATCTATAGTAATACATATGGAATGTGAGGGAGAAATCATCTGTGAAATAGAGTCCATTCTTGTCAACCATCTCCACCATAACAGTCCCTGTAGTCCTTACCCCAACAGTTGGGAGCTTTATTCGATGTGTTCCAGGACGATTTATAATCTGGTTTTGCGTTATCCTTCTCTCCCCTTGGTAATTACCAGGAACAAACAAGGTGGTCTACATAGAATTGAGAAAACATGAAAATTGACTTCCATTATTCAAGCGAATTTAATGAAAAACAGAGAGAGAGAGAGAGAGAGAGAGAGAGAGGATAAAAAAAGTCATCAAATTTCATGAAATTTAACTGGTAGTGAAGAAACTACTTACTGTGACATTATATGGTGCTTGGGTCCCAGATGGGAATCTATATTCATCTACTATCTCGATGTCCACCCAGAAGCTCTTGCCTTCCTCATCACGGAAACCTCTTGATGAATGTGAAACAAAGATACCTTCACGCTTGTACCGATTTGCCACATTATTTCTTCCTTGATTAGGTGATCTCCATGCCTGAAGTAGGATAATGATTAAAGAATAATTTAAAATAAATAAATATATATATAAACAGTAAAAAACTGAAAAATAAGAATACAAAAATATAGAAGTATCCATGGATCAGCTTCAGATTGATCAATCCTACATTCAACGGATGGTGAGGAGCAGGAGTTGAGAAACAAAAGACATTGCCATTCATGGTTGTCACAATTAGATCAAGATCATCTCCACCATCAACATTGTCTGCCAAAACCATGCTATATCTGTCATAAAAAGATTAATGAATTAGCTATAGCTTATAGGAAGAGGAAGGATCAACAGTAAATGCGGCAGCACTGAAGGATCTAAGAATCGCTTACGAAGTTTCACCAATATCAACAACATCCACACATGATGTTGCTCCATCTATCAGGTATAGATAACCATCAAATGACGTTGTGACAAGAGTGAGTCCCTTCTTGTTCTCGCCACGTTTGTTCAAATTAACAAGAAGAACCCGACTCATTACTCTCCCTTGAGTTCTATATGGATAAGGACGAACATATGATCCATCCTTACCACTGAGAACATAAATGTTCCCTGATATTGTTGGAACCACAACATCAGTATGGCCATCTCCATCAACATCGCCTATAGTTGGAGCCTGAGGAATATGAAGATCAGTTATGCATTATCCCACTTAAGAATAGAGAACAAGGTCTAGTTCAATAACATCCCAATGCAAATAGTATCAATATTAACGTTCAGACACATTAATCAAATGGAAACTTTAAAAGCATTAAAATATAGAATCCATGAAGTAAAACACAGAACCTCAGCGTTCTTAATAACTAGATACAAATCTGGGCACACGATAACTGATAGAGTCATTGACCAAATGGTAATTAACACATGCAGCCAAAAAAAAAAAAAAACACAACCAATATTTCCACTTAATTTTTCACCTTCTCTTGAGATGTAGGATAAAATTTGATTAAATTTTTTGTTTCATGCTATTTGCTAACAGAAAACTTATTTAGAATCTTCAATACAGATCCAGAACATATAAGCAATACTAATAATGCAACATTAAAAGGAATAGGACCATAAGGAAAATATCCAAGATAATTTTATTATTGATTTTGTTGAATTTCTTTGCTTGTAAATCTAACAAGGTTTTTCCGTGGCTAAAGTTTTATCAAGTTATGGGTTCAAGGATGGGAAAGTTTTTCTGATAACTTCATATATTATTATCATGGATAAAGGAGAATCATCTTTATTCTTTAGACATACTTCCCTTTGAATTTTCATGTTAACAAGCCTGCTCACAGGTACGCAACTAACAAGCCACTGGATCCTATTCTACTACCAAAAAAAAAAAAAAAAAAAAAAAAAAACACTGGATCATATTTCCAGAACTTTTCTATTCTTCCTTCGCTATTGTCCCTTTAGACGCATCCAAATCAGAGATTTAGACAGACTGTTCAATTGCATTACTATTCCTTCTCCTGGCTGTGCAAAACAGGGCCTTAATATATGTGGTAAGATTGATAAATACAACAATCTGCTACTGTATACGAGGAGTTGTCACCTTATATGGCTTGTATTATAACATATCCCATACAACTTAACAACGACATTGAAGGTGTAAATTACCTGTGGAACCATACTCTTAAGATGCTTTTCCCAAATCTCATCTCCTTGTGCCGTCCACGCAGCAACATTTCCATGCGTATCAGTAGTCACTAATTCAATTTTTCCATCATCATTAATATCGGCTGCTACAACCGCTCCTTGAATTTCAGCCATTTCAAGAGGAAATTTAGGCCTTACATTTCCTGCATGCGGGACACAATTAGTGTACAAATTGCAAGAGGAGATATTTCAAATTCTACCACGTAAGGAAATTTAAGAAATTTAGAATGGTGGAACTAGTGGAGGGGGGGAAGTGCATCCTTCCAATATGGACAAATACAATTAGCCAAAAACATCTTTTGGGAGAACACCATGAATGCACAGCTCTTGCAGGAGAATGTATTTTCAATAATAAAAGTAATCTATCACCCATATTTTCCGGGACAATATGGAAACCACAGAAAAGGCATATCAAGGGTGTGTTATCCATCAAATAAAAATCAATTATATGAATGTTGAATGTATAATTCAACAATGCTCTTCTATCATCACATGCAAAGAGGCCTTTTTATCTAATGCATATAACCATGAACAACACATGGTTCACTAATTTTAGAAGTTTAAAAAATGGACAAAACTTTATGAAAAAATGAACAATTTTACAAGGCATAACCTCCGCAGCAAAATTTACAGCAACTAAGCCCTGGTGATTTGATTAAATTTACAATGGACAAAACTTTGCCCCATAACGGCAAAAATAGAATACAAATAAAATGACATAATCTGAAGACACAGGGAAAAAGAAATTAGTATGCAATTACAGGGAATTACCCTTGTGATCCAAGACATAAAATAAGCCAAACGAAGTTCCAACAAGAATGTCCATATACCCATCGCCATCCAAATCAACAACAGTTGGAGAAGAATATATAAAGGCACGGAAGTCTCCAGTATCAGTACTCAGATCTAGTTCAGATGTCCACTTTACTTGTTTTGTATCAAGATTGAAAACAACAATTGACCCAGCCACATATTTTCCGATGTCAATGTCACCCAAGTCCTTCAAGTGCTCTGAGTTTCCATAGTACCTGTCATCTTAAAGGACACTAATTACTTTTCAGTTCAACTCATTAATACACAGTATAAAGAGTAACTATCTAATATATGTTACATATGGAGAGGAAAAAAAAAAAAAAATCATTCAATCAATTTTTTCACATGGATATGCAGGACAAACCTAGTCATGTAGAACTGGTCAAATTCAGGATGCATGCAGCTAAAGATGCTCAATCTAAGCCCAGGCTGCAGAAAAGTTCATATCGTAAAACTACATTCCCCACCCACCCCCACCCCCATTTCTAATAACTACATCATAGTAGTATTATGGCTAAAACAAATACTACTGTACTTTAGGATAATAATTATATTTATAAAAAAAATAAAATAAAATAAAAGCCCAACAACAATAATTCCTTAAGCTGAAATAACTTGCTGTTTATAAATTGTAAGCAAATATACTAATAAAATCCCGTCTCCAACAGGAGTCCACATGCTAACAACCACAATCTTGATGGCCATACCGATGGTTTAAACCAAACATTAAATGATATTGATAAGGTTATTGAAGAGCTAACTTTCCATCATTAGAATATTTTCAAATATGAAAAAGCAATCAGAATCTACAGAAAAGAACTTACTCATGATCAAAAAAGTAAGAAACGGCAACAACCATTTCTGATACCCCATCTTTGTCAATATCTGCTATGACCTGGTGAAATTTCAAAAGGAAAAAAAAAAAAAAAAAAAAAAAAAAAAAAAAAAAAAAACAGAAGAAATTGTCAAGCGCATCTAACATGCATCTATTGACCAATAAAATCTGTCTTAACACATAAATACAAGAAACCAATGCACACAAACAGAAAATCTATATATGCATGCAGATACAAGGGAATACATATATTTTGTAACTCACAGAGACCAACAGATCATTTAACTCACAGGAGTGCACAAGATGTGAGAGTCAACATTCACAAAATCTTCCAATTTCTCGTGTTGCACTTCAGTCCAATCCTCATCTCCCCACATAGAATCATCTACGTAATCATCATAGTCATAACTGTATTCATCAGCCAGTTCATCACTATCGCGTAAAAGCTCAAAAGATGCATCTGCATCTGCTTCCAAAGCTTCCTCATTCTGCAGATTTGCAGAAGGTACATCCTCATTGCTACTGCCCTGGGATTCAGAACCACCTTCCTTCGATTCTGAGTTTTTATCTTCAAGAAGCCGTCTTCCAGTGCTTACTCCATGATCTGCATGAACAGTTCCTGCAGAAGAATTACCTGCACTCTCAGGTAGCTTGATGCCTGCTCCTATTTGACTTCCATTTGCTTCTCCCTGATTCTCTACAATTGATGCATTCACCACGCCAGAGTGATTTCCCGCTGAAGTGTTAGAGTCATGAGTGTTTCCACTTGTTTCTACATATATAACCAGACACTACCAATATGGTTAGTTATTATTAGCAGGAATATTTCTCCCAAGCATATAAAGCCAAGATATCTCTCAGCAGGCTCATATTTCTCCTATAAAAATCCCCTAGAAATAAATGATAAAAAGAAATAGAAGCTGACAAGCTAGAATAAGATATAAAGTTTACTTGAACATGGGTGTGACTTACGAAGTTTTGATTTCGCATTAGCAGCGTCCTGGATGAGTTGGTCATCCTGAACATCTGGCTGCGAACGATCCGCTGGATCTTGATGCAAACCCACATACCAGTTCTTCTTTATCTTCCTACGAGGTACTATTAGTTTGTCTACCATCATGTAGCCTGACACCCTAAAATGAATTAAATTGAGATTATGAGTTTGATTCTCTGAGTACAAGTAAACAACCATTGGAAGAGAGAAATATCACAAGGCAATTTTCATGCATATAATGACAAGTACCTGAAAAAGACTACTTCACCGTTGTAAGTTGCCAAAGCAATTTCTCTTACACCATCCTTGTCAATGTCATATAGTATAGGACTGGCATGCACAGTTGACTGGTGGAAAGCAGGCCAACCTGACAAACCATTTAGTAATTATAGGTCTACAGCACCAAACTCAATGCAGCCACTAGTAGAGTTTTTTACTTTTTAGGGTTTTTTTTTTTTTTTTTTTTCCAGTAATCTACTTCCATACATTAGATCCTCTTCTTATGCTTCTAATATGAATAACATATACAACTGATTGATAGATTATTGGCATTTCTCAGTGAATAACATATACAAAAGTTGGTTGGATATATAGAGTTTAACATAAAAGATAACCAATAAAATTATAAATCAAAAATCAGCTTCCCACCGGATGAGATAATAATTTTGTACCTGGCAGTTTGTCTCCATCAGAACCCTCCAGAACTTCCAGGTAATGAACAAAAGAGGGTACAACTATATCGAGCTTCCCATCACTAAAAAGCAAAAGGAGAATAAAAAATGAAAGCCCAGGAAATTATAGAGAACTGCAATAGTACAAATCACAACAGCTATATTGGACTGGATTGCTTATTACAATTGATTCCCCAGGTGGTGTAAAATTATAATTCTCAAAATGCATAACCAAATTTTAAAAAAAAAAAAAAAAAAAATTATATATATATATATATATCAACAAAATCTCAAACACCAATTCCATGCTATTAGGAATGTGATGAGGTCTTTACCTGTTAATATCGGAGATCAGGGGCGTAGCATAAATACTAGAACTAACTTCAGTTTGCCATCTTAGCTCCAAATTCTTAGGGCAATTCGAATTCAACAAGGAATCCTCATCTCTGAAATTATTAAAAATAAAAAATAAAAAATTCGAAGAGAAACAAAATATTAAAAAAAAAAAGCAAATCAAAATCTCCTACTACTGAAATCCCAACAATTACATTTTTAAGCCGAAATGTAAGTTAAAAGAAGACTATATAGAATCATACACGTTTGGATAGCCAAGGGCATCGTCACTGGCTTCTCGTTCCCGGAACTTATTTTTCTTCGCCTCCTCGCCATGAGAGAAATGCAAGGCAGTGCATAGAATCAAAGATATCACAAAAACCTTAAACCCCGAAGATTTCATATGATCTTCCTTTAAATACTTGAAACCAGTTAGAGGTATTAATTGAAAAACACTATTTGATAACACGGAGAAGCAAATTCTTTCACAATCGGGTCCCAATTATGTAAACCCCTAGCTAGGGTTTCATAAAGACCTCAGCGGCTAGTTTGGGAGTGACAGAGACACGGTGAGAGAAAAAGGTAGAAAATTGAAGCTGAAGAGAGAGAGCTTAAGACATTGATGGCTCCAGTCAACGGATCGAGGACTCGGAGTGGCCCTTAGAGGGGATGTTAAAGGCACCGCCTCCGGTGACCGGTGAACTGGATTGCGGAGAGTGGGAATCACGCGCGCAGTGAGAAATGGACCATTTTGCTAATGTTTGCTTCTGCCAAATTATGATGACCAAGCTTGGAATGACAGTAAACGGGGTTTCGAAAATTACTCTGCCTTTGTTTGGATTCTGGAAAAAACCAGACTTCTTTGCAAATTGCGCGTAAGTCCCCACCGAATTGAATTATTCGGTTTTCTCGTCATCACAATGGGCTAAAGAAATAGTATTAAGTTTTTTTTTTTCTGTTTTTCTCACTAAAAACTTTTGGATTAAAAATGTTAATTTTTAAATTATATTTATAACTTTATTCCCAAATAATTTTATTTTTCAGTAACAATTTTTTTTTTTTTTTTGGCTCATAGTAATGACGTTATCTTACATACTAAAAAACATACTCAAAAGATAAACAAATATTTATAATCTCCACACGAAAAAAAAATATTTAATAAATATTCACTGGAATTTTATTTAGAATTTTTCTAGTAATTAAAAGATATAACAAATAAACTAGTAATTTTTCTTTTCGAGTAATTAATAGATATAACAGATAAACTAGTAATTTTTTTTCCTTTTCTTTTTGAAAACTAGTATTGTTGAGCGAATTTATTTTCGTTAATTTTTAGCCAAAATCCAATAGACTTCGTAAAACATAAGTTCCATTGGGGTCGCATTATGTACATTAAGAGAGACTAGCGTCGTTACCCCATATATTCAGACCAAATAAGTTGTTTACATGAGATTAAAAGTATACAATAGACAAACCCATTTGATATTTTATAATATAAAAGATATTTTGTATTCGGATCGTATTGTAAAAAAAAGATAGAATAGCGTGGTTATTCAATACATTCTCTATGAAGAATGATATTCTAATTTTATTAGGTCGCTAAAGAAACTTGACAAACAATAACGACAAAAAATTAATAATAATAAGAATAAAATACAAAAAACCCACAAAAAAATAAATTTAAATAAATAAAAAGATACATCACAGTACTATGAAGGCAAATGAAGCAAAACCCGGCCGGCCTCCATTTATATCAGGCAGTAATATTTGCACCATGCTCAGTAAAGCACATATATTGACAGAAAAGCCGCGCTTGCATACTTAGATCCAACCTTTACCATAGCTACAACCCCAAACAACAGCAACATCACAGTAAAATCCAAATTACAGAAATTATACGAGTAGAGCAGAGAAGAAAAAAATTCAGGCGATAGAGAAGAGGCATTCGAGGTTTTTTGGAAGTTATATTCACATTGAAAGGGAAAAAATAAAAAATAAAAATAAAAAAACAAAGGCGAAAATAGGCATTTTAGGCAACTTAGCAATGACAAGTCATAATATTGACATACATGGCTACCCTAATTCCTACTTGTGATTCTGATCTGATCTGGATAACTATCATAACGAAATAATTTGGCCCTGATTCTGACGACAAGGACTATTCAAGGGTACCAACTGGATCTATATAACTCACCAGCACCGCACTCACTACAAATTTTTTTTTTTAGCTAGGCGTAGTTAATTACACAAAATATCTCTGTGAACCCGTCCCATGATATATGCTGGAGACAAACCTAATCTCAAAAGTAAAAATAACTTTTATTGACCTGCACTGGCAGTTGGGAGGGTGCACTTCCATACCGAGCTTTTCTAATAAAAACCTTGAGAGTAAATTTTGGATGTTGCTCGGCCCTCTTTATCACCTTCTCCGCGCTAAATTCGCTTTAGCAGCTGCAATCATTTTATTGTCATTCTGAATCCTATCAGCATACATAGGCAGGCAAATGATCTCTTCAATCTCCTGCAACAAGAAATCCTCTGTGATGTTATCCTTTATGCTTCGCATGACCTGTTTTCACAATCAGCAAGAGCCAAGATAAGTCCAGTATGGTTAAGAAGACTAGTGACGAACCATACAAAATTAAAGATGAAAAGAACCTTCTTGTAAGTGTTGATATCATTTGGAGTCGATTTATCCGTCCTGATCCGCATGCAGCACCATTTCTGTTTTTCAGAATCCCAAGAACACTCAATAATTTTCCCCACATAGAAAGATGGATCTGAACCACCTGCAATTGGAATAAGCCATTTATAACATTTAAAAGTAGTCTAAAAGCTGGACCAAATCAAGATTTTCAAAAATTACTGTTTTAGCCATATGGCAGAAATAATAATAAGTTTCTGATTACTTTGAATATCAGAACATCAAGTTTCTCTTGGTTAGAATCATATGAAAAACAACAGTTAGAGGTAGCAGATAATCAGCCATAAAAAACAGTTTCAACCACATACATGCATGCATTATGCTTTTAAATAGGTGATGGTGAATGATTCCAAATCATTATAGGATATTATCCTATGAATGCAAAGAGCCTTCCAAGCCACAGCTCCAGCTAACATTTTTGTTGAATTACAATCAGTCAAAAAGCTTAAGTTATTAAGAAGTGGGCCTAAATATAATTTCATCACTCCCTCACATGTAAGCCATCCCGTAAAATTTAGGCTGAAGATCAGCCCTAATATTGTGGAACAATAAATTGACAGGCAGTTGCTGAAGAATTTAATACCATGTTGAAATACCACCAAAACCTAAAAGCTTAGCTAAAAGTGGGTTCAACCATGGTTTTAACAAATTAAATGCAATAAACAGCACTCTTTTAAGATATGTGCTGGTGTTCATGAACCGTATCCCAGTTTGAAATGACCGATATTTGTTGCCCTCAACCCAGGCAGGCCGATAGAAGGCAGCTAGAAAGATACAAGGCAACAAGCCTGATAACAAAAGATCTTAATACGTTAGCAAGAAGGGATAAGTACAAAATCCTTATGAATAATTCAATTCAAGTTCACAAATTAATATCTGTAGCCATACCATTAAGTTTAGAATATTCTTTTATCAGAAAATTTGCCACCTAATAAAGGAAGAACTGAGATAAACTCGTCACCCTGCTAATTTACATCAATTCTCACACGTGAGACTTGTCTACTGTCTAAAACCACTTACAGAAAAAAGCCACATATTTGTGAGTTTATACAGATATGTCATTTCCAAATAAGTTAAGAATGTAATTTATATAGGAGGAAGTGCTTGATCAAATTTATGATTTCCAACGAATCTCACAATAGATGCAGATAACAAAAAGGCATAACCTGGGAAAATAAAGAAAATTTACATACCTTTAAATTCAACCCTATTTCCTTCCAGCAGTTTTTTCTTTCCTCGTTCATAAAGAAACAGTAACTGACGATCGTCATCACCTATCTGTGCACATAAGAAGGTTCATGATAAAAGCGAGCATCAGAATTAACTTGGTCTCAATATGAAGATAAAAAGAAAGAAAGAAAGATACCAAAGGCAATAGCTAAAATTAACACAACATAATAGGTAGCACTACCTCGAATAGAAAGTCAACCGAGTTCAACTCGGCATATTTCCACTTTAAAAGGCCTTCATGAGTACGGGGAACATATGGATCATCCCAGCCCTGACAGAAGAAGATTATATGTAACAGTTCTGTAAAACCATACGACAGAGCAAAATCTTAGCTTTTACATATATAAACCATGGTGGTCGCCCTCATATGCCATATGCAGGATTTAACATGTTCCATCCGTCAACAATTTAGAGAGATAGATGCAAGAGTTAAAGATTAAAGATAAAGGAATCACAATGGTCGTGTAATATGTAGTAATTGAAAGGTCACCTATACTAGCGCTGACTTGAAAACTTTATTTTTGTTTTTAATCCTCCCTTTTTTTTTCTTTTTTTTTTTTCTTTTTTTTTTTTCTTTTTTTTTTAAATAAGAAACAACCTTCCACTGATAGAAAATCAATATAACAGGTAAATCAGAGGATAAAAAATCCTCAAAAAGCAAAACAGCAACATTAAGATAATAGCAAAGACTTATAAACACATCAACCACCTGTGAGATCTTTCCAATTCAGAACAATCAAAGAAAAAGGGAAATCTTTGAAGCATTATGTGTAGAGACTTGAAAACTTTAAATGAATGAAAAGACTTCATAGAATAAAAAATTTCTGCACAAAGGACAGCATTGAAAAGGAAGCAACTTTCCAAATCTAAAAGTTATCTGCATCCTAAACCACCTGAAAAATAAGACCATCTGCGTCATGTGATAGCTTTGGAATGAAATCCTTCAAAATTTTGCTAACGGTTGGTAGATACCAAAAATTCTTCCTTCTCACCTGAAAAACATTTTCAACCAACCTCAGGGGAAAAGTAAATAATAACATGAGTTATATTGTCGACAATCATGGATTATCAATGCATACCCTGAATGGCTCCAAATCATATCTATAAAAATCCCTAAATAGGCTGCGATCATATTTACGAGGTTCAATGACTTCTTTCTCAAGCATCATCCACCGTTCGTAGAAAGGCCGCTGCACCACTTTCAAGATATCAGACCAAATAAAAGAATATGTAAACCATGCAGGGAGCAATCGAATTTTACAAATAAAAAGTTCAACAATATTGTTAGAACAAAGAGATCATGTGGATCAGCTACATTAGGAACACATTGATAAATCAAACATGTTAAAGCCATCAACCTACCAACAAATAGGTTTAGAACTTAATATTGTGTATGTATTCCAGAAATTTTCAAGAAAAAAAAAAAATTATGAGAAAAGAAATAATTTAAGGACAAAGATTTATCTGCATGTATAATTATACTGGATTCAGAAAGCCATCTTTCAATAAAAATAGTACTTTGTTCACCAGGGTGAAAACAGCACTGCTGCACTGGTGTGTTGGTCAGCCCCAAAACATTATAGTGCATTCAATTTAACCTTTTTCCATGACAGACTCACCACCAATAACTAGACTGCCACTCATGGTGTTACTATCACAATCAGTGTCAAATAGATAGCATTTTCAAAAGTAACGTATCATGGATTTTGAGTTCCAAAGACATATTCCTAGAACGAAAAATACAAAGTTCCAAGACCATAATGTAATTAAGACATTTTACAATGAAAAAAAAAAGAAAAAAAAAGGAAGTATATTTAAGTTCTTTTCTATTATATTACTCTAATGAGTAGTTAAAAAAATATGAAATATCTCATAAAAAAATTAATGTATAAAAAAAAAAAAAAATTAGAAAAGCTGAAAATGCTTACCGGCAAATATTCTAAAATAAATCGATCTTGAAATTCTTTTCATATACAGATTTTTCACAAACTAGGGAAATAAGACTAATTTATGATCCTACAAAGGCAGGCAGGTGGAGGATAGAGTAAATAAAAAGAAAGGCCCGAGATATGAACAGGGAAATCAAGTGCATTTTTCAAATATGCCATAATTTTGTAGCTGACAAACAGCAAACCAGCACAGTTCACACAACTTATTCCACAATTATAGCAAAAATAATAGCAGCAGCAGCAACAAAACATACAATCATACGAAAATAAATATACTGAAAGCAACACCCCCCCCCCCCCCCCCAAAACAAAAAAAAACAAAAAAAAAAAATTGTAATATGGATGTGTGGCAGAACAATGTTACAGGAGCTCATCTTGACACCAATTGAGGGCAGGATGTGTGTGTGTGTGAGAGAGAGAGAGAGAGAATCAAATTATTAGATAGAAAAAGAAGATATCTAGAAGAGTTGGAGCTAGTCTAACCCCTGTTATCTGTAGACCAGCAACTGATCGGAAAAAATATAAAATAAAGGTATTCAATTAAAACTTAAGAACTCAAAAGTGGAGTAGCTTGAAAGGAAGAGCATTTATGATTTTGTTAAGATTTCAACAGAAAATGTGGCTTGGCATCTGATGACAAGGGAAAATGCGGCTTAGTATCTGATGAAAAAGGAAAATGCATAGAATGATTCAAGTGCTTTAGAAAGGGCAGCCACATTTTGGATGGTCAAACAGTTGTGAATTGAGCTCAAGGATGCTTCTGCAGGTATTATATCTTGGCACAAGAATTATGCTGACTGAGTAAAACCAGGTTCTTAACATACAAAACACCAGCTATACACGATTAAAAAAGCCAAGCCAGATCTTAAAATTCTGCAGCACCTGCAAAAATAATAGTAACGCATCCGAGAAATGGACATACGTACCTCTATTACAGATTCTTTGTTAAGAGCCATCAGATCATAGATAAGGTATCTTCTCTCTTGCTTCTGTGATTCTGGTAATGTATCAATTATCATCTCCCCATCAAGTAATGTAAAATGATGAATCCTCTCACCTAAACCCTTACAAGCCAAAGAAAAAAGGTCACTCCCCGAATGTAAAAGAAACTCCATATTTAAAAACTCTCAAAATATGCTACTTGCATAAAATTTACAAACATACTTCATTTGTGTATTTGCAAGGAAATCTCATCTGAACCCTCCTAAAGTTAAAATTCCTATCAATCAAATAGCACCCATCCATAGTAATTAGCATCATATATCTTGTCCCATCAGCTTTCCATGTGGCATAATAATAGCGTTGCCTCAGCAGTTGTAAGTTTTCCCTACATGTATCAAAAATATAGTCATCAAAATAGGAGGGTGGAAAAAACCTTTAAAACATACATATAATCCCATTTTCAATAGCAGACCACTTGCATTGCTAATCTAAGATAATCAAAACATGAGTAAATATGCAACAGTTAGAATAAAACTCCATAAATATCAGACCTCATTCCATTGGACAACAATAATACATTTATATTTTCTTGCACCGAACAAGATCATCTTGTAAGTTATAAATAACACTCTAAATACCACACCACACACAAAGTTAGTAAGACACAACTATACAATGGCCATAAGTTTCGAAGAAACTACACACCCATATTTTGCAAATCAGTTCGAAAGAAGAATATGACATTAATTGAAATCATCCTATACCATCTAACAAAACCATCCATAAATTAGTATTCTCAATCCATGTATGGTTTCAACTCAAAATTTCTGTTTCTAATGTTCAACATGCAATATTTTAGGGTCTTTTTTAAACTTTCAAGCATTTTATCTTAAAAGAGTTAACAATTATTTGCACTGACTGATATTGCAGCAAGTCCTCTGACTCCACTAAGCACTCAAAAGAAAGTAGAGAGAGAACAGGAAAATATTCAAGGTGGCTACCTCTAAATGACTAGCATGTGAATATAACATCGGTTACTATAATTAATCTACTCAAATGCAGAATAACAAGATAACCTTCGGCATACTGTGAAATAAGTTATACAATTAGCTGTAAACTAAATGTATTGAAAATTACAACATTACAAAATAAGAATCAGGATACAAACAGTAGAGTATGTCAAATATGCATTTTAATGACCACCACACAGCATTATCAGGACCCCATTGAGATACAAAGTCAATATACAAGATGCTATTTTGCATAAAGGTAAATAACACTGACTTCTAATAGTACGACTTAACTTCAACAGAATCATAAATGTAACTCCAATCTATTGCTATAGCAATTCTTATAAATATCATACTAATTATTGGACAAGACAGCAATATGGATAACACGCTTTGCCCATCAAAAATCATAATACATACATCCTGAAATGCACAGCTATAAGGCCAATGAAAAAACAATTATATCTCATCAAGAAACAGTTCTTACTACTTCTTTAATATGAAGTATAATAGCAAAATGCATCAAACATAACAAAAGTTTGGCAAGTGCAAAACATATATATATATATATATAATAAATGACTGCAAACACAGCTTTGTAAAGTTGAACCTGTTGAGAGAAACTGGGTGTGACCCTGGAAATTGAGTGATTCCTCTTGCCTGAAATTGAATATAATAAGATCAAAGGGCTGTAGAATGTTTTTGCATATTAAGAAAATGATATATATAAAAAGACAATAGTGCTTCACTCAAAATAGATTATTTTTCTACCAGTAAGCAGAATATTATTCACTGTTTCTCAAATTACCACGACTAAGAAAAAAAGTTGTTAGCAAGTGGGTTCAACTATCTACATTATGCCAAGCTAAAATTAGTAGCATGTATAGTAACTTTTACCACTCCTCACACTTAGGCCCCCATTAACAAAGGAGAATTAGGACCATCCAAATGCACAACAATTACATCATTGGAATGCGGGTTAGCAAGTTAGAATAATCCAAATCCCATCTCTCTAAAGAAAGAAGTGAGGATATCTACATCAAGTACCTACCCCAACAGGTAACTTAAGTGTTTGATAGCAAAACCGCCGGAATGCATCTTGCTGGTCCCATGGTATCTCATCTCCCAAAACATCATCATTTGTCATTACTACATCTGACTCCTGTGGCCCCTGAAATAATTGAGGCATGTTAAAGCTGAACTGCAAATATGTAAGTCATCTATGGAATGAGTAAATGACAACTAAAACATAGCAAACACTAGGAAGCAAAGCCAGCCATTGGTTTCTAACAAATAACCAAACCGAAAATATATGATACCTTCACTATGATAAACAAGCAAAGAAAACCAATTCTAATGAATGACTAGCCCGCCCATACAGACAAGTGTGTGAGATAGATTTCTTATTACCTGTTACATGGAATAAAATGTTGGTAGTTACCCTAAGATAGTCACTCAAAAGTAGTAAAATATTTGATATTGGCTGACAGACATATCAAGTTAAAGCAATAGTCTTTGTAGTTTGAATAATAGGATAAAAAAGTGGAAACAATTTTATAAACCTATAAGAATGGTTTTTTTTATTTTTTATTTTTTCACTTTTTATACTTAAGCTATAATTATAAAAGAAAAACTTTCAGAAAAGCAAATAATAGGCACCAAGATGGGTAAATAGACCATCTTAATCATGCAGTCAAACTCTCAATTGGCCGCCCTACCTTTCATGACAAACAATTGATTCCTAAAAATTTATCAATCCTCTAGTAAAAATGTTGTTATTTTTGTATTTTGAATTCCTAGTTCTCAAAAAAGCAGCAAAACAAAAATTGAAGATGTTAAAGCTACCATCTACTACTGTGGAAGCTTCATATACGTAGTTGGGCTCACTTCCTAACATGAGCTTAAGCTATTGGAAGTAGTGGTTGCTAAATATGGTATCAAAACCTAGTTATCTACAAGGACTTGTATATGAACTCCACCAATACTTCAATTGTATTAATTTGGATTCTAGAGATGTAAACCCAAATTTTGTCCTCTATTAATGGATGGGCCTACACATCAGGATAAGTTGTAAAGCTAGAATCTACTTTTCTCTAAGCTTGATATATATAGACCCCAAATCTTGTTAGCTTAGCTTTAGGGAACACAATGTATTCCACAGAGATATGTAAGCAACAAAAAATGACATAGCTCATAAAACTAACAATATATGAGAAAAGTATAAATGGCTTGTGAATATGATATTATTAATGATCAGAAAACTAGAAATGAAACTAGTAGTACTTCAACATGTAGATGGAAAGTGAGTGATACAGAAATATTATCAATGCCCAGAAGAAAATATTAGCTTGAACATGTTTCTTACCGATGACTCAAACATAACTTGCATAACCATGATAAGAAGTAAATGAGATATGGAGGTTGACACCAGATAGAGAAAATAAGTACTATTAAAGAAAGAAATGTCTCTAAACGGCACAGTAAAAATGCATCTGGAATACAACTCACTTCCACATGTCCAACCAATTGCAAAGGGGAGACAAGACTGGTCGGCAAATTATAACAGAATATGAATGCCTTTTTTATTACTACTATTACTAGAACATATTTTTTCTCCACCAGAGAAAAAAAAAAAAAAAAATCATGCATGAATCAGTAGCTTCCATAATTATCACAGCATTGATTAGTGGGAACTAACATCGGTTACTATGACTAAGCAACATTTTGAAAGATTATGCATACATGCGAAGGAGAAGCTGGAACTCCATCATCATCATCATCTGCCACTGCTTCACCATTAAGATCAAGATCAGAAGATCTCTTCCATTCTGGAGTCGGCGGGCAAACAACCATTTCAGGCCTTCTTTCATGATAAAATGTATATAATGCATCAATATAGTCTGGTTTGTAGATTCCGGGAGGGCGTGCTTCCGCAAAAGTTTTTATTGCCTGTGGAAAGGAAAAGCAATAAAAAATAAAAAGAAATAAAAAATAAAAAACTGAGAGAGAGAGAGATAGAGAGAGAATGTAAATCGATTGATTGAGGCTTGAAAAAAATTACAACACTAGTAAATAACAGCATAACTGACCTCAGTTACTGACATTAACCGCGTTCGCATAAGGTAGTGCACAATCATATATCCTGTACGATTGTGCCCATGTGTACAATGGACAAGAATGTATTTCTTTGAGTGTTGCTGACGAGATATAAATTGTAAGACCTGGAAAAGTCAAAAATAAAAATAAAAAAATAATAACAAGAAGAAAAAGAAGAGTAATTTATAACTAGAAACTTCAGAGGCAAATATATATATATATATACATATATATCCAAATCCTGAACTAGTATATATGCACAAACACATACATATATGTGTCAAATATATTTCAAAAACATAATTTTGACGACAATGACAAAGTGAAAAAAGAAAAGGAATAAGAATTAGAACTACTTGAAAAGCACAAACAACTTTGACTCTCACAATCTCACCGACGACTGGAAAAGCAATCAAAGAAACTATGAAGATGAGAAGTTTTTCCATTCCTGAATGTTTCTATCATTTAAGGTGGAGAACTGAACCAAGAATTCTTTTTCTTTATCATTAATATAATCCTTGTTCGGCATCCAGGATCCTCTTATCCCATCAATCCAATCCCCATTCTCGTTTTTTCATGTTAACTCATAATTAATTTGAGATATCAACGAGGTGAACACTTTGCTTGTTCAATACTAAGCATATTGAGCATAAATTTCAAAATGCATTCAACCAGGTAAACAGTCTGCAACAATTGCTTATTCATAAAGATATAGAATAACTAAGGGTAACTGAGATATCAACGAGGTGAACAATTTGCTTATTCATTAATATAATCCTTGTTTGGCATCGAGGATCCTATTATGCCATCAATCCAATCCCATTCTCGTTTTTTCATGTTAACTCATAATTAATGTGAGATATCAACAAGGTGAACACTTTGCTTACTCAATACTAGCCATATTGAGCATAAATTTCAAAATGTATTCAAAAAAGTAAACAGTGTGACAACTGCTTATTCATAAATATATAGAATAACAAAGGGTAATGGAGATATCAACGAGATGAACAATTTGCTTATTCAGTACTAGGCATATTGCACGTAAATTTCAAAATGTATTCAACCGGGTAAACCGTCTGGCAACCATTGCCTATTCATAAAAATATAGAATAATTAAGTGTGTACATTTCTGGGCAATCAAATGATTAAAAGATAAAATCCATGCATTAAAAGAAAAATATGCTGATAATTCAGTCCATAAATTTGCATTTGTATCCTGTCTTTTGTAAATCAAAGAAAAAACAGTTTGGAAAGATTAGGTATAACATAAAAGAAGAAAGTAAAGCTACAATGAAAAGATGGTGCATATGTGCATATAAACATACGAAAAACAAAAGCACATCTAGCTAATCAGAATGTACATCCAATACGTAGCAAATAGGTAAATCATTGCAACTCCATCATATTAACAAACAAACAAACAAACAAAAAAAAGGTTAATTAATTAAATAAAGTAATGAACCAAGTTATAATAAGCTGAAAAGTCTAGATGTGCATCATTTACAGGTAACAGTTATAGAGAAAAACAAACCTCATACACAAACTGGTTAACAGATGAATTTTCAGGGACAGAGTCCCGGCCTTTGCACTGAATCTGGATCACAAATGGAATTTGGAAGAAGAAATGCTATAAGTTGCAACGGTAAGGAAAGGATACCAAAGAGAACTAGATCCTCCTATAACTAAACTACTGACCTTCACATGTTTAATAGCATCTTTCTTCAGATCTTGCGTTGAGTAGTAACGTGTAGTATTTGTCAAATCAATCACTAGACCTAGCTGAAAAATGAATGAAAGATGATTTTAAAAAATTATCCCAACAAGGGAAGAAAAAAACTCCTTTAATAATACTATTCTATCTACAAAAAGCAAAACCAAATCCAACTGCATTGCAATATTACAAAAGCTAGCTTCTTTGTTCAACTTTTGTGATTGAAAGAAATAAAATAATTTCTAATATCAATAGATATTTAATTGACAGGTCACAGTTTATTGGGAGAAAATCATACAATCCAATGCAGAGAAATAACGAAAAATATGCAATAATAAGTGCAGCGTGCTTACTTTTCTTCCTAAAACCCTTTGTTGGTGAACCACCTGTTTAAATGAGTATCTTCGACCAGGAGGAATACTATCATTATAGGCCTCACTCAGTGGAACCTTTGAAGGAATTATGTAAGCTATTTCTTGACCAAATGCAGGACAATCCAGCCAACCTACATTGTAAAAAATGAATGATATAGAACATTAACAAAATAGAAAGCCACTTCAAGGTTGATATAAAATGAACTAATTGTCCTTTGAATGTAAAAACAAAAAATAAATTCAAGACTTTTAAAGCGGTTAACTTATAAAATAAAAACCAACTTTTCCATGTCAAAACATTTCCAGTTTCTTCATTTTGGTCGAGTAGAAGTTCTAAAAGTCTTTATTAACATAAATACTCCACATTAATCAACACAATGACTTTAGCAATGCAACAAATCCTAAATGCTGTTCAAACTTTGATAAGCATGATCTGGGTGATATAGAGCTCACTTGGGAATCTTATATGATAGTGTAGGAATTAGAAGATCAAAATTAAGAAAAGTTGTCTTCAGTTTAGGTTTGATGAAAACTAGCCAAGTTCACTAATAAGTTCCCTATAAGGTATTCCTCAAATCTTCCTAACAGGATTATGGATAAATATCCATAGCCATCTTAATTTCTTTCAACATTACATGCCTTGTGTTTCTTCTTTGAAGCATAATGATCGATTTTGGTTTCAAAAGATACACCTCTCCTAATGAATGAATGGAAATATTTTCTTGATAACCACCACTTGAGACCCACCACCACAATGTGAAAAGGGAAGAGAGAAAGGGGGGGGGGAGTAAAATCTAAAACACCACAAATCTCTCAGTGGCACAAAAATATGAAATTCTACTATTATACAACTTTCTGTCAACTAATAGTAGAAATTGAGCATATTAATGGTTTTAACTACCACTTCTAAGCGCCAAAAAAGGCAAATTGACTTACCAGGGGGCAGCCTACTTTTATCATACGATTTAAGGGTTTTTGTTTGATATGACTGATAGTCATATACATGTGGTTGAGAAGCATGCATTGGCCTGTCATCTGAGCGGTCTCTTTTCAGTCTCCTACGCCTTTCTTCACGCTCCTAATAAATGAAGTATGCCAAAAGTAACATTCATAAACCAAATAAAAGAAGATGACCAGTTTTCAAAAAAAATTGATGGGAAAAAAGTTATGAGGACAACCTACTAGAACAAAAAATACATATTATTTATGTGATAATATTCATACAAATATATATTTATACATTTAAGATTTATATAGATATAGAAATTCACACATATAATATATATATATATAGAGAGAGAGAGAGAGAAAGAGAGAGAGAGAGAGAAAGAAAAAGGTTGCTATGAATAAAAAGACCATAAATTTCCCACAACCCTCATAAATTATATAAAGATAGCTCTGGAATTACGGTCCTTATATAACTTTACAGGAAAAGGAATTCATCCTATAGCTATGAATAGTCATTGAATCAATAGCTGAAGCAATAGCATCCAACACAACAAAGAGTCTTTTAGGAGTAAGTAACTTCATTCCCATTGAAAGTCCAAGTTCAGTTGAAGATTGCCAAAATTCAGGTTAGTAACAACAGTTAAAAAAAGAGAGAAATCCATCCAAATACCATGAACAGGACCTATGTAAAAGACTAACAGGAGAAATACCCGACGTGCTATATCAACTGCAGTCTCTACACGTTCTTCAGGTGCACTGTATTCTTCTATATGCCCTTCAAAAGTCTCGTCATCTTCTTCAGGGACTGGTGAGGCATTCAGGTCCATAGCAACAATCATTCATAATCAACCACAAAACATTCACCAACAAAAATTCTAAACTGGCAACAAGACTTTCTTTTCTTGACAACCTGTTACAACCTAAACAAAATAACAGTTTTTAGTAAGATCGCAGGCAAAGCAAATGTGAACAATGTCTAAAAATAGTCAAAAACATAAACATATGGTCATGCAGAAAACCTTAATACACACAAATAGTCGCATGCAAAGCATAAGTGAAAGTTGTCTAAAATTAAATGACAAAAAACATATATAGCAGGACATGCAAGAATTCTGATACACATACAAATATGTATCGTTATCGAAGAGACAGGCAATTTTAAAACGCAACGTGAACACTTATTCTGCTTAATCTGACAACAACTCAGAGAATAAAATTTTTTTTTTTTCATCATATCAAAATAAATACATTCCAATTCATTTCTCTCTTACACAACTCTCACAGCAGACCAAAATAGTACAAAAAGTAGCAACCCGAAAACCCTAAACCAAAGAAAAAAAAAATTCATAAAGAAACTAATTTCTGTATCCCCTCCACCATCTAATTACAAAAGCGAGGACAGAATCATAAAAAGCTCGAACCTTTAAGCAAATGCAATCGACGGACAGTCCCGAGCTTAAAGACGATCCACCATGGCCGAAGACTAACAGAGAGGTTCTAATCCTTCGCCGAAAATGAAATTACGACTTCCACGATCACAAAAACCCGAAACAAGCTTCTTTTTATTTGCAGCGTGAAAAAAAGTCCGAAGAAAACCCTACAATTTCTGTATTCGTCTAAAATACTATCTCCTTTTTCCTAACAACTGGGAAGCCCCTGTTTACGAAACCCTAGAGAGAGAGAGAGAGAGAGGGAAAAAAAAAAAAAAAAAGAGTGTTTGTTGGTCGAGAAAGAGACAGAAAATGGAAGAAAGAGAGTGAAAATTGTGTATGAATCAATCCATTTCGAAAGAGAGAGACAAAGCAAAGAAAAGCGAGCTTCAGAGGAAGAGAAGGAAATTGCACGATTCGCTACGGTGTTTGTAGAAAAATCAGTTTAATAAAATGCCCTAATTATATATTTATAAAAATATTTTTGTAAAATAGATAATATTTAATAAAATTGTGGAATATTAAAAATGCCCCTATGGGGAGGTGGAGTAAAATAGTTATTAGGGGGAGTTCTCATTTGGGTGTTTTTATATGGGAGTCTTTATTTGGGATTTGTGTCTCAAAACGAGGGTAGTATTGTCACTCCATTAAAATTTAATGGAGACAGTTAAAGAAACTTCCTTACTTCCATTACAGTAAACAAACTGAAAATATATATAACTTTCCGACTCGGAGACGACAGAGACGGTCTCGTGAATTTTATAAAAGATCTTTTTTTCTCTCTCTGAAAAATCAAAAATTCAAAAAAAGAAAATGGATTTTTTTTTTTTTTGATTGTCAAGAAAATGGATTATTAGGGCAAACAATTTTACAAAATAAAAAGTAATTAATATATTTTCTCGAAAGAAATTACACATGGAACATTTAACTTTTCGCATAATTTTTATATACATGCATATATAGATATATAAAAATAAAAAAAAATAAAAAAAAAAAACTATGCTTCAAACATTCTTAGTAGTATTTAATTTCTAAGAAAATGGAAAATAGCTGTAATACCATTTTCTTAAAATCTAAATAATTTATAATTTCTTCAATAAAGCAAGGAATTTTAAATTTCTAAAATATGGGTTTGATAACAAAAAAAAATAATAGTTGAAGCATGATGATCTAATATAAATAGACAGAATTTTCAATAAATTGTTTCGTTTTGTTTTTTTTATCAATCATGTTCCAAAAATAATTATTAAAGCATGAATTATTTATACGAACAAACTGCCTTTTGTACATATCTTATACAGACTAGAGTCAAATATTTCAAACTCTTACAAAGAAAAAAAATATATATATATATATATATATATATATATATCTTGTCATAGTTAAAAGAAAAAATAAAAGTTAATATTAAGACATACCTAAATAAATTTTGTAATAATATCTCTAACTTATGAACGGCATGTGGGTCGCCTGTTTCATATACAAAGTAAAACACTATTATAAAGATTGGTTTGGAAACTTTTAACATACTGGACTAAATTATTTAAAATCTACCCAAATAAAATTTTGAAATTTTCATAATTTAATTCAATAAAATCCAATGCAATTTAAAATCCCAAAAATGTTATAGACTACGAAGCTATGACAAAAAAAAATATTATCTTCGAAGGCAATTCGAATGAGCTTAAAATATATTATTTTAAATGATACCAATTTATTTTGTATATTTACTGTTATAATTGATGAAATAGGAAAATATTTACATCAATTTAATTATGTAGATTGTATTTTTATACCGAAGGAAATGAATAAAGTTGTGAGAACAGTTTGTTATTTCCATGTCAGGATGTTATTTTGCTTTTAGCTTTTGTTCGGATACTGAAATATGATTCTGGTTCATGCAGTATTTCTTCTATAAAATATTATTCTCATTTCTTGGTTGAAAAAATAAACAATAATTCTGAGTTTTTTTAAGTGAATTATCCATCTCGTATTAAAAAATTATAATAATAATTAAGTATTGCATTTTGATTTTTGATTAATACTTGAGATTTTTTAAAAAAAAAATAAAAATAATAATAAAAAAGTGGATAGTGTTTTGAAAAGATGATGTATTCACAAAGTTGATGATAAAAGCAAAAAGGTAAAATTGGAAGATGGGAAAAAGGCAAAAAGCGAGGCCACGAGGAAATGACAAGGCCTCAATCCTCAAGGACTCCAGAAAATTAAAGTAACAGCGTGTAGAAGTTGATGACCGTAATACCATCCCCTTCGTGGGTTGTTAATGCATCATACTCCCAATAGAATTATGTCAAGTGGAATAATTCTCATAAACGAACAGATCCAATTTTGGATATTTCGTCGCCTTCATCCACACTGTCTCTTTCGGTGCACACGATTAGCATCCTCCCTCTGTCCACGCTCACCTTCTATTTAACCTATTTTAACCTATTTTTGAAAAATATATTTCAAATAAATTATTTACAATTCCACAAAATAATATATATAAATAGAGGAGACTATGACACGATCTGTTTGCATGTGCCGATATATTTTTAAAAAAATATAAATTTTATTATATATGTATATATATTTATATACAATAAAATTGATTTTTTAAAAAAAATATCGATTTTAGTATGGATTTATATGCGAATGGACTGCACTGTAATATTTTTTTATATATATTTATATATTAGCATTGAAATTATTGTTCTGTCAAAAAACTAAAAAAGAAAAAGAAATATAGTATTATTTTTGTTTTATGCCATCTGAATTATATATTTTAATTCTTTTAAATTTGCATATGGGTATAAAATAACAAAAACAAAAAACAAATATTAAGAACGTGAACCCTTTTTTTTTTTTTGTCTACATACGAATAGAAGGATTCGAACATAATTATTGTTTGAAGTGTTTACTAATAACCAATAAAAAACTTATACGTGTAAACCAGTTATAATGATGTAATTCATTTACTAGTTCCCTGTGTGATGGTAATGGGTTCTTGTTTACCTCACTTTTACAGTGAGGACTTGTGAATTCACTATTTCCTGTGACGCTTTTGTTAATCCATTGGAATAATTGATCTATTATCTATTGCAAAACCCTATTATGAATCCAAAAAGATTAGTAAAATAATTGTCTATTTAGTAAATAATAATATAGTAAATATTATATTTCATAAACGTATGAGAATGAGATTATGCATTTAGCACATGACTTTTGTCCCAAAAAAAAAAAAAAAGAAAAGAAAAAAATACAAAGGTGTGTCCATATGATAATAAATGTTTTGAGAGTTAGAGCTTTTTATAAAGTTTGTGTTGATTGAGAAACTTGAAGAGAGGGAGTGAAGAGAGATGGCTGAATCAATTGGAACTATGCTGTCAGGCAATAGCATTGAAAATGAGCATTATGGCATTAGGATCTTCAGTTGAACTTGCTAGTATCTTCATTAACACCTAAGTTTTTATGTATGTATATATATCCATGAAGATCTAAGTTTGGATCTTAGATAGTTTTTGGGTAATTCATTAACAAGTAAGTTTCTATGTATGTATATATATCCATGAAGATCTAAGTTTGGATCTTAGATAGTTTTTGGGTAATCTAAAATTTTCTAAGTTTTAGATAAAGTTTATACATACACTCTAAAGATGTAAGCTCCAAATAATTTTTTACCATCATTTTTACATAAAATATCAAATTATTCTGACATATTGTGATCAAATCTAAATTCACGAATAATAATTTTTGTTTGGTTGAATTAGTAATCATTCTCTATCAATAGTATATACAACTAACGGTCTATCATATATCCTATATTTGGTTATAGAAATTCGTAGAGAAGTAGTTTTAAGAGCATCACATAATTTATAAAATTCTTAGATAAACAATGTGCCTATATATTAGTGTATGGAAAATTTATAAAATTTAAATATGAATAATTAAGTTTTTTTAAAAATGAATAAATGAAATTCAATAATAATAAACCAATTAAAAATTATCATATCATATGATATTTGGTAAACAAGTTAAATATTTTCAATATTATTATTATTAAATAATAATAATTGATTAGAAAATTATATATTTTTTAAAAATCATCGTTATACTCCCGTTTATTGGTTCCCAACCCTAAATTTTATTAAATAAAAGTTAAAATTATATTTTGACAATATTATTTAATTATAAAATATTAATTTTTAATAATCATTTCAACATTTAATTGTTGAAATTAATTATTAAAAGCTACCAAAGAGTTATACTTTAATAAATACAGAAAACTAAAAAAAAAATAATAAATTTTTTTTAAGCTCAAATTTAAATAAAATTATAATAAAAATGGGGTAATAAATGAAATTTATTCTCAACAATAAAATTGAAAAAAAATAAGATTTTATCATTTAAATCAACCCAATTTAAAAGAAAAAAGAAAAAAAAAAAGAAACAATTTAGACCGATGTATAAAAGAAATCTAACTAAAATTAATAAGGAAAAAAAAAAGGGTATTAAATTATTGAAATATATTACCAAATTTCAGTTCAAACAATTCCTAAATTGTAAGAAAGGAAAAAACATTGTTGGGAACAAAATCACAGGACCAAAAAAAGAAAAAAAAAAAAAAGGGGTGTATAAAACAAACAAAAAGTAAAGATACGATAAAAATAAGGTGGCAATAAGAACAGTTTTAAGAGTATGGAGCGGCTGGCCATCGTCCCACTTCCAGTGTGGCGCTGGGGATTTGACTTTCATTCACAAGAGACTGGTGACGTTTCTCTCTCTCTCTCTCTCTCTCTCTCTCTTCTTTCCTCTTTTGTGTTTTTTTTTTTTTTGGCGAAATAAATTTTGTATTTTTAGTTGGATTCTCAGTGTTGATGTTGCTGTTATCATCGACATCCTTGAGTGTTTCAGTGAGTTGGATTGTGAACGATTTTTTTTTTTTTTTTTTTTTTTTTTTTTTTTTTCAAATATGGGTCAGAATTTTTATGATTATTGGATTTTCACGTTTACCTGGATATTCTTGTTTGAGTTCGGTCTGTTATGTGGGTGTTTAAATCATGGGTTGTAATTCGATTTGGGGTTTGTTAACTTGTTGCCTGAGAATGCTATATGAACTGGGGCATAGTGTATTAGGAGAATCTAACTCTTCATATTCTGAAACGTGCTCTTTTAGATTGGTATACGTTTTGCAGTGTTTCAGTTCCTTTTTGTTAAGAAAAAAAAATATATATATATATTTACAACAATTTTATTTATTTATTTATTTTTCAGTTGTAGCTATCAGTATGATAGGCCTCTTGGCGAGAAATGTATTAATAGCTGGATGGAATTTGTATTTCATTCTCACTCCATATTGTTTGGTTGTCGAGAAAGTATATGAAACTGAATTATAGATTGTATCTGGATTGTCTTCTTGCTTCATTCAGTTGAATCTGTTAGCTTTATTCTGTGGTTTCTTCATGCCACAATTTTAATTTCTATAGACCAAATTATTTATTACGTTTGTACATTTATACTTTATTGGCTTAGTGCAAAAACCGACGCATGTAGGTCGGATCTGGAATTCTGGAACTCGATGCAAGACGAAGCATAAATAAGATATTCATGGTTCCATGCTCAAGAATGGATTTTATTGGTGATAGTAGACTAGAAGACATGCCTAAATGATGATTGAGAAAGGAATTTTCACACAAGTCTAGCCACCAAATGAAATCAATCAAATTTATGAATCTCACCTGAGCTTAAGATAGATTTTTCTTAGCTCAGGTATAGCAAAGACAGAACAAACTACACTACTGCGGTCATCATCGGATGCTTGCTTAGCTGTTTTGATTTGCTTTGGGAAATTCACATTGCTAGTTTAGCTCGTCAATCATTGCTATTTCTGGTGATCTAATGCACCTGAGAATTTTAGCTGTTTTTTGGGTATGTTCAGTTGTTTGGAGGGAGCAAGATAACCTCAATTGTGCATTTCAAAATACTTGGCACGACTTGGTTTGTTGAATAAGTGTGGTTTTGTGGTTTGCTAGGTTACTAAGAACTCTAGGAACCAGAAAGAAGTTAATAATAACTTAAGATTTCTTTTTCTTCGGAGTTAATGACAAAGGGTGGACCCTTATTTGTTTAAAAGGAACTCACTTGTATCGATTTTTATCTTGTACAGAAATTGTGATTCTGTGTCTTTATTGGGATGAATTGTGGGTTCTTTATGTAGAAAAGATACAAAACGTTGGACATACTCCTTCAATCCTGCATATGTAATGGTCCTGTAAAGCTTGATTTGAAGTCACTATTGGTTTCTATATGTCCCTATATCATTCCTTGCTCCTTATGGTTGGTCTGTCAAGCGGGTAATCTGTTGGTCATACTTTATCTTTTGTCGTGGCGATGTGGCCTAGTCTGAATTTTTTTTGCAAAAGTTAAATCTAAAATTCAGTATCTTAGTTAAAAGGTTCAACTATTTTTAAACATTAACAGTATCCTAAGTCTTGTTTTTGTTTCTCTATTTTGGCATACCCAGGGGCAGTTGCAAATTTCCATTTTCCACTTGATGGTTCACTTCTGTTGTCTCAGCTTGGGAACTTTTCTTGTTTCTTGGGTTTGGAAATTAGATGGAATAAAATCTAATCTATATAGAAAGAGCCATGAGAGTGAATCTCAGACAACTGACTATGCGTTCTTGAATTTTGCCTTTGGTTTTGGAATGAATTTAAGCTATTTTGAGTGCAAAGCTGGCTTGATAAGTGAAAATTGGTCTCCTCAACTCCTTCTACATTTTTAATCTTCATCTTCTTGAATGTTTACAGGATATACTCTGTGGATTGGATATGAGAAGACAGGTGTAATTTGGAATTTTATTAGTTATATGGGATCTCACTAGTAGGACAGACTGAGGAATAAAACACTGGCAAATTTGTTTTTATCCAAAATTTGATAAATTATTTGGTGCTTGTAGCATGACTATTTTATATTTGCTATTGAGTTGCTTAAAAATAAGATGAAACTTAACTGCCTAATTTGAAATGTTTGCTTTATGTGAATGGATACTGACTGTTGGATTAAAGCCTAACTGATAGTTGATCTTCCCTGCCAAATTTGAAAGGATTAGCAGCCTTTGACTATATCGTCTGATCTCTCTTCTCTCTCCTGTTGACCATGCCACCAGCAAGGTTTCTCACCTTTCTGATAGGGGTGTATGGCAGAAGGGACACCTTTGGCTAACTTGCATCATTGTTTGATCTCTCTTGCTTTGAGTGCTTCTTTTATCCTCATATAATTTGTTTTATGCATTTAGTTGTTGGATTCCAAATAAAATGTTTGATACTCTCTCTGTTACATGGTGCTTCACTAACACTCTCCTTTTTTAATCTGTCATGCTGATTGTCTCATAATAGCCCATCGTATTTTCTGAGGTAACACTAGCATTTATATTTCAGGAATTGGATCAATCTAACCTGCAAGGTTGGCACAGCTAGGAAGTTTTCTTGCACAGTTAGTGCAAACGCAGACTGCAGCAAAAAATAAGAGTTTCATTAGATCCACAATCAATTTATCACTGTTTCAGCAAAATCATTGGGATTGACTCAAAGATTGGCACCAGGATGGGCTTTTCCATTGCTATTCACAAGGTGCATCAAATTAATACATCAATATCCTCACAGTAGCATAAAATCCAAACCATGCATATTCGCCTTTTCATACAGCAGTTCACCTACTCAGCATTATAAACTTCTTCACAGCTCAAATTGTATCACCAAAATGGGCTCAGATCATACCTTCTTTCACTACAGCCTCCTCACTCTCTACTTTATTGGACCACCAACCTTCATCTCCCTAAGGTTTCTCCAAGCCCCATATGGCAAGCACCAACGTCCAGGTTGGGGCCCTACTATGTCCCCACCCTTGGCATGGTTCCTTATGGAGAGCCCTACCATCTGGCTTACGCTCTTCCTCTTTCCCTTTGGCCTCCATTCCTCTAATCCCAAGGCTCTCATTCTTATCTCCCCCTTCCTCCTCCACTACTTCCACAGGACCTGCCTCTACCCACTCCGCCTCCATTTGAATACCAAACATCGAAAAACAGCCAGCGGTTTCCCGGTGAGTGTGGCATTAATCGCATTTGTGTTCAATCTTCTAAATGCATATTTGCAGGCTAGATGGGTATCTCACTACAGAAATTATGAGGGAGATTACTGGTTTTGGTGGCGGTTCTTAGGTGGATTGGTGATATTCTTGGGTGGCATGGCAGTGAATATCTGGTCGGATAGGGTTTTGGTTGGGCTGAAAAGGGAGGGAGGGGGTTACAAGGTGCCAAGGGGAGGCTGGTTTGAGTTGGTGAGTTGTCCAAACTATTTTGGGGAGATCATGGAGTGGTTTGGGTGGGCAGTAATGACATGGTCTTGGGTTGGCCTAGGGTTTTTCCTCTATACATGTGCAAACTTGGTACCTAGGGCATGCGCAAACCATAACTGGTATCTAGAGAAATTTAGGGAGGATTATCCCAAGGCCAGGAAAGCTGTTATCCCCTTTCTGTACTAGAGCTAAATTTTCTCTCGTTTTTCTTGTTTGGTTTTCTCATTGGTGTTTTGCTTTGGTGATCTTAATGTGTGATTTGGAACTAGCTTCTATAGTAATTCAAATGAGGTTTGATATGCATTGCATGTAAAATTGGTTCCATTGATTGTCTTGAAGGTGTTCTGTTTCTTGTATATTGCTAGTAACAGATGTTTCAATTATAGTGGTTGGCACTTTTACGGGCTCACCAGTGCTTTGGTGCTTTTTAGTTTACTGAAGTAATTTTCCTGTTTCTTTGTTGAAGTAAATAGATCATATTGACTCACCCCACCACCAAAAAAAGAAAAAGAAAAAGAAGAAGAGAAAAAAAAGAAAAAAAGAAAAAAAGAAAAAAAGAAAAAAAGAAAAAAGAGTAGGTAAAATGAAATTAAGAAAAAGAAATTAGACAATTTTAGTGAAAATAATTAGAACATTTTTAACTCTATTTTTATTTATTTATTTATTTTTGGCTGGTGAGACTTGAACCGTGCCTCTTACCACAGGGCTACCACGCGGCCTCAGAACATTTTTAACTCTATTTGTGTTGATAACTTGGAGTAGGCATTTTAACAATTGCCATTTTAAAATAGAGAAATGATGACTTGAAAATAGGAGTCATATATAAGTTCATGAAACAGTACCTCAGCTCGATATTGGGGGAAAAAAAAAAGACCAAAAAAAAGTGCATAGTAGCTAAAAATAACTGACTCATTATCATTATAGAAAATTATAAAATTTCATACACCATGCTCAATCAACTCCCATGTATAAACTTATTGAACTAAAGATAAATTACTACGAACTTTTGGAAGCAAGTTATTCAACTCTCATGACACAACTATACAAAACGTTTCTGAGTCTATAAATAGAAAGATAAATAGGAAGTGTCAAGCGTCTAACAATAGGAAAAAAGCACTAGATCCCGAAAAAACAAAAACAAAAAAGGCACATGAACTCTAACAGATTAAGAAAATCTAAATTAAGTTGAAAAGCTCAGGCGGGAAAGTTTGCAGTTATGCTTATATTTCCCATTTGTTCCTGCAACTGCAAAAACTTGTGCACCATAACTGGACATGTCAACGGATGCTAAAAGGACAGTATCAACGACTCTACGTTGAGAAGTATTTCCTGGATATCTTTGCACTCTGAATTTGTCTTATCAATCATCTCCATCTGTCTCAGACGTTCTTCACCGATGGCACTGCCAACAACAGCTGATAAACATAGTCCTCAATCTCAGCATACAAGGAAAAAAGGAAATAGAAAGATATAATGAAATAGGAGTACTCACATCAAGACAATGTGTGATTTGCCCCTATCTCTTCTCTTGCTTCATCGGTTGCAGCATTCTCTGAGTTTTCAGTTTCTAAATCTCCAGATGATTCGGTTCTTTCAGAAATCTCTTCTGTCAGCTTCTCATACTTATCTTTTAGGTTTGAAGAAGCCAGGGAAGCTTCAAGACTCTGTTTAATTTCCTTCTCCAAGGCCAAAACTCGATCTACAGACTCCGGATCAGTTGAATCTACTGCCTTTGCAAATTCTGACTTCAGTAGCTCTATTTTGTCCTTCAGATCTGATGAGTGTACAACATTTTCAATCCCGTGGTTAATTTCTTTCTCAAATTCTTCTAGCTTAGCCTTCAATTCGGGGGCTGGTTCTTCAGTTAGGTATCTTGGATTTGGTAGGATTTCCTCAATCTCCAAACCTAAGCAATCTAGAACAAAAGCAAACTCAAATTCTACCTCTTCCCTTAGTTTTAAAATTTTTTCTTTCAGCTGGGGTTCCAAATTCTCAAATTTAGTCACTCCAGAATTCTGAACTTCCGCTGCCAGTGACTCATATTTCTCCTTTATATCCGGCCGTTCCAACACCTCCTTAAATTTTGTATTAATTTCCTCCTTCAATAAGGCAGCCATTCGATTTTTTTCTGCGAGGTTCTGGGCTTTATATAATTCCTTCAACATGTCCATATTATCCTTCAGGGTTTCATAATTGGCAAATGTTGGCAGCTTCTCACTAAACTCATCCTCGAGCTTTTGAATCTTTTCTTCTAAAGCTGGATCTAAAGGTTGGTCATCTGAACCTGTATTTAAAATTTCCTCCCACAATGCCAAAAACCTGTCCTGCAGGCCCAGAGCTATAACTGCCATGGAAATCTCATCATCAACGTCCTTTTTCAGTTTTTCTATTGTCTCATTAAGATTCAATGTTGGAGGCTCACTGGAGGATCCACTAGCATTCAAAATTTGCTGTTTCACATTTTCAACATCAACCTCCAAGTCCAAACGCCTCTCAGGAACATCTTTCTTTTTCACAGCCCACTTCCTTTCTGGATCTATTGGGATTCCTTCTTGAACTCCTCCAATTTTCCGGTACTTAAGCATGCGATGCTGTAATAGCTCTTCTGTCTCCATCTGGGTAAGTTCCTGTAGAAACCAAAGGCCTTTTTCAAGAATATAACTCTTTGCATTCAATTTATTTATATGAACAAACTCTGAGTGCCACTTACATCCATTGCTTCATTAATTGCAATTTTTATCTGTTGTGAGGTCCATGAGGGATCTGCATGTGCACCACCAAGTGGCTCCTATTGAAGATGAAAAAATTCATTTGAGATGCCATAAAAAGAGAACATACAGTCCTGAAATGCTAAAAGCAAATTGGAGAGGCAGTAGCTATTAAGGTAACACTCTAGGATTATAAATTTATGGTGTTCAATTTCAAATGTTAGACACCAATCAATTGCATAAATCAAACATTATCTGATCAATGACTTTTCTAATGATGGAAAGGTCATTAGAAATTTCAAGAATATTAGCGTGTTCAATGACTTTTCTAATAGTGTTCGGTTTCAAGAATATTTGCAGAATGTTCAATTTCAAGCATATTATGGTGTTCAATAACTTTTCTAATAATGTTCAATATCAAGAATATTCGCCTCAAACAAAAGAAAAAATAGTAAGGACGATTTCATGAAGATGCCCTTGCCCCCATAGGGTGTTATGGTATTTAGATATATGATTTGCATATTTCCATACCCGTTTATTGTTTGAAATGTGCATATTATCTTATAAAGAGAGAGCGGATGCTTACAGGTATGATACCATCTGCAACCTGCAGATTGACCAATTCTGGAGCAGTAATCCTCAGCTTCTCAGCCGCCTGCAGACAAAAAGAAAAACCAAATTACAACAATCTAGAATCAATTCATAAAGAAAGACAAGCATAGTAGTGGTTTATGTACAAACCTTTGGAGCAGCTTTGGCAGTCTTCCACAAGATTGCTGCACATGCTTCTGGACTAAACCGTGACAACAACAGAGAAAAATCAGAAGAGAAAACAGATTACATCATGTAGCTAGTGCTGCATGCAAAAAAAAAATTCAGACAGGTTTGGTAACAGCTAATAGAAAACAAATTGAAGGATCTAGCTATAAGGATTCTATTCCAGTGTAATACTTGTCACAGGGATAAGAGGGGCTAACAGTACTCCACTTTTGTCACAGGAATAAGAGGGGCTAACAGTACTCCACTTACTAATGTTGAGAAAATGGAGTAAACAAATATATATGTATATCTTAGATATATAGCCTAAAGCCACTTCCTCCTTCCAGGTCACTAACAATGTGTTACCATGCAAAATATTTGACTCTTATTTTAAAAGTACAATTTAAGATAAAATCATAAACATTTTAAAAGTACAATTTAAGATAAAATCATAAACATTTTCCAAAGCATAATTGCAGTCCTAATATTAGCCTTGTTCACAACAACCTCGCCCACTGATAACCAAGTGTGTTGAGCAGGAGAGATTTAACAATCCAAATTTAATCCTATGTGCTTGGGACAATACCCATGATGCTGGCTCATGGTCAACCTCAAAGAGGTCAGTTGTACTGTTCCCCTACAGTGCACAAGCCTTTGATCAGGTTATTTCTGATACCATACAAAATGAATATTCGCCTTAGCTAAATGTGCTAACCAACAATTTTGTATCATAAAGCCCAATCCCTAACATAGGACTCACAGGTTATGGAATTGCACCGTCACAGAGTTGTAAAGAGAGCAAAGCCAAACTCAAAATTACCTGGCAACATAGAAAACTGCATTTTCAAGCATTAACATTTTGTTAGCACAGCCGATGGCAAGAGCCCCACCAGAGCCACCTTCTCCAATGACAATAGAAAGAATTGGTACTTTCAGACCAAACATAGTTCTCAAATTCTGAGCAATGGCTTCACCCTGAATGTATTGAAAGCAAACAACTCAAATGTATTGAAAGCAAACAACTCAAAGGACCAGGTATTGAAAGACAGCTAAGAAAGATTTAAAGTACAGTTGCTCACATACTTGGCCTAGTTCCTCAGATTTAAGGTCTGCATACGCGCCAGGGGTGTCGATGAAAGTTATTATAGGAAACTTGTGGTGATCTGCATAACGCATCATGCGCAGCGCTTTGCGGTAACTGTAACGATATAAAACTTATCATTATTGATCGTCGATAAAATCTAGAAAGTTTAATAAGTTGGAATAACAAATTGAATTTTTTTCGTCATTCCAGCTCAAGGCTAATGGATTATCTTGTTATTAGAGAATGTGGAATCTTATATCATTTGACATACCCATGAGGAGTAGGCATCCCAAAGTTACGCTGAATGTTTTCCTTTGTGTTTCTACCCTTTTGGTGACCGATGAACATGTACCTATTACCATCTATGGTTCCTATACCAGTAACAATAGCAGGATCATCATAACCTGCCCGATCACCATGAAGCTCCACAAACTGGATGTATTAAGATAAAAGATTTATTAACAAAATTGTTCTGAGCACCCATAAACTTGACTGAATACCACATTGACAATACAAATAAACTCCACGGTAAGACAGATAATGAGTACCAGACCTTGTCAGTAATGCTAAACACGTGATCAAGAAAAGTTGGCCTGTTAGGGTGCCGCGCAATATTCACACGTTGTATGGGAGTAAGATTCAGGTATAACTCCTTCAAAGCCTGAAATCAAAACTAGAAAGTCTAAGAGGACTTGAAAAACAAAAATATGATAAAATGCTAAATTAGGTAATTGAAAGCCACATATTGGCATAGTAGTCGGACAAAAATGCTATAGAGATGTGCAACACTATCCATCAAATGTGCAAACAAAACATTTTGGAAGATGATGATATAAATAGAATATTGTGGTTAAATAAATTTCTGGCCGGGGCTGGGAAAGTTTATCCCAATCCCATCCCCTCCATCACCATCAGAGGAGTACCTGACCCAAATCTCCGTGTCAATTCCAAATTTTTCATCTTATACCGTCAATAAAAAAAGAATAGAAAACAACCCATCATAAACCATGCATATACTCGTCAATTGTCAAACCTGTTGATATTTATTCTCTAATGAAACAATCTGATCGGTGAAGTCCAGCCCAGTTTCATCTGCCATCTTCCGAACCTATCATCAACAATTGTTCAATTAAATCAAAAGATTGCAAATTCTGAAATAAATCAACCATCCAAATAATAATAATGATGGTTTTACATCAACGATCTTCTTCTCGAGCTCGAGAAGTGGCTTCTCAAAATCCAAAGTGACGGGCTTCTGCTTCTCTTCCAGCGGCTTGAAACTGGATAGGTGAAAAAGGATTCCGCCTTTAACATTTGGATCCGGATTCTCTGGCCATGGATAGTCGTGCTTCTTCACCTTCTTAATCTTAGCTGTAACTGAGATATTCCCCCTTCTAGTGCTGAAACAGGCTCTCCCAAGGGTTCTTAATGGCACGCCATTCACACTATTACTCGAGCTCCGAAGAAGATCCGAAGCCGAAGTTCCACTAAATGCGACTGAAGAATGAGCTATGGAAGCCATTCCTTTTGAATCCGAAACTAATCGCTCCGAATTCTCAACCAAATTCCTCCAATCAGATCTTCAATCCTTTTTCCCAAATTTAGCTCCAGATACTGTGACCGCCAAAAATTGCCACATTAGTCTGAGCAAAGTAACAGTTCGTATTGCACATTTCCCACAAAAAGAATACTCAGTTTAATCGCAAAGGAAAAGAAAGCACGAGAAAAGAAAGTAAAGGAACAATTTTTTTTAAAAAAAAATTAAAGCAACTTTTCAATTTTGATAAAAGCATCAGCCTTGAATCAATTCCTTCCATTAGTAACTATCCACTTAGCTTAAGCATAGTACTAGTTTCCAAAACTTTCTCCATTTTTCTCGGCAGTCAAACGACCGAACAACGAACAAACAAACAAACCAAAACGAAAAATCGAACAAATCAAGCTGAAAAACCTAACTAAAACGGAAGCAGATTTCCACATAAAAAAAAAAGGAAAAAAAATAATAAAATAGCCCAAAAATTTTCCTGAGAAAAAAAATTACCGGAAAATGAAAGGGGATTTAGCGAGGGCTAGGAAAAGGAGGAAAGATCTGAGGAAAGAAGTAGAGGCGAATGGGGAGATGATTATTAAGCAGCAAATGAAATAAGAGAAAACGACGGAGCTTCGTAGAGATCGTCCAAAAAGAAAAAGAGAGTTTATATATGTGTTTGGCTTGGCGATACTTCTTATGAGAGTGAGATGGAGGATGTGTGTGTGTCATAAATTAGCCAGCTTTTTTCGGTTTGGCCGTTAAAAGACGAACTCTCTCTCTCTCTCTCTCTCTCTCTCTCTCTCTCTCCCTCTCTCAAATTGCTTTGTGATCCTCTTCGTCGTGGCACGTGTTAACCTCCCTCTAACACACGTGACGGAACTTCGATGTCTTCGATGTTCTTTCTTCTAGGGCTGTTCTCCGCCAAAACCTTGACCAAAAATGATCAAAACGACATTCATTTAAAAAATAAATAAAAATGACATTTTTATTTTTTAAAATGCATGTATTATAATTTTAATCCGTCCATGAGATATCAATGAATTATTAAATGTTTTTCTTTTAAGAACCATGAGTAACTCTAGGGTTTACCAAAATGGAATAAATTTATTTTAATTGGATTGATTGACTGACCCTTTCAAATGAGTGGGAAAATGATATGATTTGTATGACTTTTTTCTCAAGTGAATCGGCGAAAAGTGCCGTGTGTTTGTTGGGTTTGGTGGTTTGCTCATTTTTGCCATTTCTTTTAAAAAAAAATTTAATATTGTATAATTAAATGAAAAGCATGTAGATTTATTATCATTATTTTTTTAGGTAATATGAAAAGAATGTAGATTTCTAAAATGTTATCAACAATATTCCTTTATTTGTAATATGGACCATGATGAATGTGAAAATACAAAATCATTATTTCCTTGAGGGGGAAAAAGAAAAAAAATTGCACACTTCATGAAAACATTTTTGCATTCAATTATGTCAATGGATAAGTGTTAATTTGTTCGGGTAAAAGTCGGAAAAGGGGTGAGGTAGAGTTGGAATATAACTTTGACATAAAAATGTTTGTTTCCATTTAGTTGCACCTACTTTTTTCTTTTTCTTTTTTTGTTTTTTTGGCCGAATAGTTGCACCTACTTATATAATTTTAGTTGCATCATTTTCATGTCATTTATCATTTGGTAATCTTTTTTGAAATATTCTAAAGAAATAATAATTTTATCAAAAAATTGTCATCGCAAGCATATCATTAATAATGTTGAATGGTTTGTAGCTTCCACAAAATCTTATTATATTTACCTTTATTGACATAAATAATATTAATGGACTGAAAAGTAGAATTTATTTTTTCATTTTTTGGTCTTCAACTATGATATAATATTGTTATAAATTATGAGATATATGTCAATAATTTACTAATAATTTTATCACTAAATTGTCTTCACAAACACATCATTTAATAAATTTTATCATTGCATCTCTTTAATACACAGGTGAATTTGGCATACAATTTTACAAAGAAGGTACTTAAAGGTATACTTGGCAATTCGGGTTGGTGGGTCGTGTTCGTGTCAACCCGTTTAATAATTGTGTCAAAAATGCCTAACCCGAACACGACCCATTTATTAATCGTGTCAGGTACCTAAAACACTAACCCGACCTGTTTATAAACAGGTCAACACGACACGACCCGTTTAACACGATTATTTTAATGGGTCGTGTTGATCTATTAACCCGTTAACCTGAAATTGACCTATTAACCCGTTAACCCGAAAATTAACCTATTAACCCGAATTTTTTTTTTATTTTTTTTTATTTTTATGTTTTTGTTTTATTAAAGATGTATTTTTTGTTTTTAAAAAATTAGTAATAGAAAATTATTTTTATAAAATTTTTAATTTATAATATTTTTTAGTTATTAAATATTATATTAGTGATAAAATATTAATTTAAAATTAAATTTAAATGGGTTGTAATAGGTATATAATCGTGTCGGGTTGAAACTGACACGTTTAATAAATGGGTCGTAACGGGTCAATTTCGAGTTAAACACGTCAACCCGAAAATGACACGATTAATAATCGTGTTAAACGGGTTGACCCGATTATGACCCGAACCCATTTATAATAAACCCAAACCCATTTATTCCGTGTCGTTTTCGAGTCGTGTCGCCGTGTCATGATCCAAATTGCCAGGTCTACTTAAAGGTTAGATTTAGTATAAGGTTCACAAGACCATATACCTTTAACAGCGAAATAGAATTTCAGCAAAAAAAAAAGAAAGTAAAATAGAAAATCAATTTGGTACAATTTTGCATATTTCCAATGGGAAAACTCACATTTTTCGGATATGATATGACTTTATATGTGCACAGAAGAATACTTATCTTGCATCTTATTTACCTATGTGTTAAATAACCAAATTCTAAACCAACAAAAAAAAAAAAAAAAAAAAATCCAAGAATGATCTATTTAATATTATTATTTAAATAAATTAGAAATATTATTTTTTTGAGAAGACAAGCTTATGATAAAAGTTATTGATTTTTCAAATCCTTTGTCTATACTATAAACGCGAAGAGATGCGATTTTTTGTCATTTTTTCCTATTCATTTTGGTTAAAAAACGGCACTCCTTCTTTGCCAACCTTTTTTCCATGTGTCAGGAGAAGATTGCACATCCCCACATAATCTAAACAACTAGTTTTCCTGCAACTTGACAGCCTTTCTTGTACTTACAATTAATGCACAAATGTGTTTCCGTAATTGCAGTTTTATGTATCTCATTTAGAAGACTGTTGCTTCCTTCATCACCATGATTTGCTACAGGTACATTTTTTGAATCACTAACTTGATTCTTTTCTACATCATTCCCATAAAAACTACTTCGATTAACCCAATCTGCAACAATTTGTCAACCATATTACTTATATTACTTACCACATCATTATAAACAGAATGCAGCAATAAGTATCTCATTTTCTCTGGCTATCCACCATCTAATTAACACATAAAAATACATCTACTAAAATAAGCTTTGCAGAGATAATTGAATAAGATTTACACGTGGTTGTGATATTCACATAACTAGGACATTTTTCACTTTTCCCAAGGCCCAACCACCCCCCCCAAAAACAAAAAAAAAAAAAACCATGAATTTGAACCATTACTGTAGGGCTTGGACAGAAACTACTGTAATCAGGCCGAAAAGGTCTACGAAGTGAATACCCATTCGGTTATTCATAAAATAAGAAGCTCCACAGGAAAAATATATATATATATATATATATGGGTATTTAAAGCGAAAGACAATGAATGGGTGATTTTTACCTGCTGATTTGCATCTGTTAAAAGAACTCCTGGAAAATCAATCGGCGATTTTTTAAGAAGAAGAAAGTGGGAAAAATAAAAAAGAAAGATAGAAAGGAAAAATAAAAAACAGAGATTAGAGATAGTAAATTAAGGACCTTTGATTAGAAGAAGCGTAGCGTCTGACAAAGTTCGCTAAATCTGGCTGAGCTTATGGTTGTGATCGAGATGATAGAGGTGTAGGATTTTCAAGCATCTCTCTCTCTCTCTCTCCTTCTCTCTCACTCTCTGGATTTCCTCAATGGGTCTCTGTGTGAAACAGAGTATTCCACTCTACCCACCAAAGAACTTGGATTCACCTGAAATGAAAAACCTTTAATTTTTTATTTTTGCCCATTTTTATTTCTTCAAGTTCGGATTTTGAATTTTATTTTTGACTTAAATATATATATATATATATATATATATATTATTCTTTCACTTTAAACCGGAGTTCAATTCTCTATTTATTTTATGAATTTTTTTAAAATTTTTTTTGTTAAAGGGTAGCCATGACTTTTCCACAAATAAAAAATGTAGCCGAGGGTTGACTACATATGCTATGCTAGGACCTTTCCATTTCATTTTCTGTCATGTTTTTCACCCAAAACAAAAGAACTCATTATTTAAGCTCCACTCAAGCATGCACTTTCTTTCTTTGAAGAAGAAAACAATTGTATCATTTTTGCGAACTATTCACTGATAACTTCTTGTTTAACTTTGATCCTCTTATTAGAATTTTTTTGCAAACTAAAAAATCAGAAAAGGATAATATTAGAAATAATAATAATAATAATGATAATACATTTTATTGGTTCAAAGGAAATGATAAAGACCTATCAAGTGATGACACTCAATTGATAGATAAAAATTTTTGCACCAAAAAAAAAAAAAAAACAAAGATTTAATAACAACAACAAATAAAAATAATTTTTTATGTGATCTAGATTTTGTTGTATTATTTTTGCTTAAATTTTTGTTAGATATTAGAACTTTATTATTATTTTTTCCACAAAAAAAGTGGCAACTGTAGTTTTTTTTTTTTTACCTCCTTTTTTTTATTTTTTATAATTACATTATTTATTAATGTTTCTCTATAAACAATTTTTTTTTAGGTGTTTGCTGCTTTTGCAACATAAATTTGATGTGGCTTTTGTTTGTAGTGAAGTTTGGTAAGCTTATATGTATGTTTGTTTCTTTGCTAGATATGTCTTTTCAAATTTTTTTAAAGAATTTATATGATTTAAATTTTATTGAGTTGTTTTGTTTGCAAATTATTATTAGTTGATAGAGATAATCAGAATGTAAATAGTTTCATATTAATATTAGTGACAACTTTTTACTATTTTTTTAATTTAAAATAATTAATATTAGTTGGTTTCTTTATTTTCAATTAAAAAAGAAAATAGATTATAATTGTTAATAATAAAATATTCATTAATATTTTTATATGTTTGAGTTCTTTTACCTCATTTAATTTTTTGCTTATTAAAAGACGTCCTATTTTCCATAAAAAATAAATCACTTTTGATAAAATATTTTATATAATTATTCTATTCAAACAAATTTTTTCTTTTCTATTAATATAATATTGAAAAGATAATTAGTAAATAAATACTTTTTCAAATATCCTAACAATTATAAAATTATTTTAATTAAAAATATTCAAAACAAAAAGTAAACTATTAGATATTTAAATTTAACATTAAACCACGTGCCGTGGCCACACCTAGTGATAATAAAACAGATGTGAAGGATCATTGATTCACCAAAAAAAAAAAAAGAAAAAAAAAGGAGAATGTTTGAATTTCAGATTCTAAAAGGGCCGGGCATGGGCTTAGAGAGTTTCTTTTTTGGATTTGATGGGCTTCTTATAGTGAGAGTGCTATCCTTATCCGTACGACCCCTTTATCCACGTAGTTTGTTTCAGTTCACGTCCGCGGTTCTTTTCATCGCCCTATCCATTTCCATGGCGAGCAAACCTTCAAACGGTAATCTTAAACCTCTCTGACTCTCACTCCCATATATATATATATGTTTTCCATGTATATATTTATTTTAATTTATTTCAATTATTATTCCATTTATATATTATTTTTCTTTATCTTACTTATCAAACTGCATTTATGAATATTTTATTTATTTTTAATCTTCGCTAGAGGTTATTCTGGAGCAGCTGAAAAATGGAATTGCTGTATTCGAGCTTTCCTCGACGCCCGTTCGTTCAATTTCAACAACTTCAAATTCAAATTCTCTGGCATTCCTGACCCCGTTCATCGAAGACTGTGGCCACCGATTTTTTGCTAGAATTGGACAATCACTGTAAATTTTTGAGCATATATATATATATATATATAATCTAAATTGAGCAATTAAAGCTTGGACTTGAATTTCTGACTTTTTTGTTTTCTGGGTTGTATGGTTTGATTCAGCGGAGAAAGAGGGTCACCGGCCATCAGGAAAATTGAGCGCTACTCGGTTCAGAAAGTTACTGGGGATGGTCGCTGCCTTTTTCGTGCTCTGGTAGTATCCAATTCTCATATTCTCTCTCAAATTAGATGTAAGAAATAATAATAATAATAATAATATTAAAAAATAGAGCTTAAATAAGAGTTAATATGGTCAGGTCAAAGGAATGGCATTCAACAGGGGAATTTCTCTTAACCCACGAGAAGAGAGAGAAGATGCTGGTATGCTGGATATATACAAGAATTAATAATGCTTCATTTGGGTTTAAAGAATATCTGAGTTATCCATGAAAATCCTTTGTGTAAAAACAATACAGATCTTTTTTTACTTTATACAATCTTAAAGTGTAATCAAACTGCTCTGAGGCGTCAAAATCATTGACAATTCTTTTAAGTTGTCTATGTAATTGACCTGTTGTGAGCTTATTTTGTATGACAAGCATTATAAATGAGCTCAAAAGAGGTTTTCCTTTTTATTTTTTAGAGCTTCAAAGTTCAAATTGGTTTTATTTTTTTTAATCTGATATTATACTTGAGGTGTGCTTTGTTAGTACTTAGTAGAATATATAATTTATTCAAATTGGTTGATCTTGACCTTTGATAAGAGTATATGAGCTGTTCTCATTTCAAATGCACTGCATTCTGCTATTATCATTGCATCATATATTCTTGTATTCTTGTCACATAGTAGCTAAAAATGCGTATGTGTTGTTAGACTGTTAGTGCAAAGAGCTGAGAGATCTTTATTTATCTCGTCAGTAATCCTTGTTTTCACAACTCACTATATGAGTTGGTTTGGTTGAGTTATAGATGAATTACGAATGGCTGTAAAAGAGGTTATATGTGAAAATGATGGAGAGCGCCATCAATACGAAGCAGCACTGGTTGCCATTACTGTTGAAGAGTCTTTAAAACGGTAAGACCTTTTTATCTTTTTGCAAGAATAAAAATTTGGTCAGAATTTTGTGTTATGATGTATGCTTTAGCACATATGTGGTGGAAATTGTTAATGTATCTTAACCCTCTTTATAGTTACTGCCAACGCATTGAAAGACCTGATTTCTGGGGAGGAGAGTCCGAGCTCCTGGTTAGTATTCTTTTGTGCACATTTGTTTCATACCCACCTTTCAATCTTTCTTTAATCTTTCCCTTTTTTTTGGTTGTATTTCATATTATTGGTGGTTACATTTTAGACTGTTGATCTTAATGATCAAGGAGGCATGGATCTATAGGAGGTGCGTTAGGCAAAATTTAGTCTTGAAAAAAATTGGCATTTGGTACCCTATATTTTAGGTTTTTCATATGCCCATTCATTTATGTTACCACCCATCTTGGAAGAACCTTGCATTTAATTAGTTTTGTTCTTCTTCATCTTCTCGTTCTTCTATCATTTTTCCCTCTCTTTGGGGAGGGGTAGTTAATGAGAAGCAGCCATCAGAACTCAACATAATTCTTAATCTCTTTCCATAAAAAGAACTGATTCATATATGGTTTCTTAGTTGTCAACTCACCAATTTCTCTCTGTTGTTCTGCTTTTAACTTTAATAATCCACCAGGTCCTATCAAAGTTGTGTAGGCAACCAATCACTGTATACATTCCCGAGCACGAGGTATAATTTTTTTTTCCCCTGAATTGTTATTTTTAATTGATAGTTGTCCTGTCTATCTATCTGATTGTGTAGGTAACCATTGATTGTAATACAAACCAGAGTATGAGTTTTACTGTTATTCTTGCTCATTGACCATTGCTGGTGCATCCCACCGATGATATAATCAGGGATTTCTGTGGCACATTGGCTAGTTAGTTCTTTTGATTATAGGATGTGATTTAGGAAAGAAGATAAGGGCATGAAATTCCATTCATTAAAAAAGCATTTATTCTCTAAAGTGTTTACTCATGAAATGCATTTAATACACCGATTGGATCTCACTCTCGGACTCTATGCTGCTGAAGCTGTTTATTGTTATTGCCATGTCTATATGTCCTTTACTTGGGTTGAGCTTGTAACCTGGTTTTCTCACATGTTACTTCCAATGTTTGTTGCCTCTTTGTTTTTCAATTGCAGCATGCAAGAGGTGGATGGGGCTCCGGTTTTATACCCATTGCAGAATATGGAGCCGAGTTTAATAAAGGTTTCCGGAAAAGGAAGTCCAAGAATGTTGTGAGGCTCTTATACAGCGGTAGGAATCATTACGATCTGCTTGTCTGAGAACTGAGAAAGAAGCAACATAGAGATTCCATTTTGTAGCTGGATTCGAGAAAAAATGTAGAACCTTTATGGATAAAATTGATTTACACACATTTCATTAGATATATGCACAACATTTTGTTTATGGCCCATATCTTCTTGCTCATGAAGGTACTAAAATGCATGTACTATGTAGATGTCAATAAAGAGAAAAAAATTTGTTAAAAGAATAGATATTTGGGTTTACATTTTTTTACTATATGTTCGGAAATATTTCATCTAAACCTTTTGAAACTTGTTCTAATTATAATTTAATATTTAATATTTTGAATATTACAATTAGCACCTCTATAAAAGTTTGATGATATTATTTTAAAATGTGTAAATGAAATAATATGAGAGTAATATGATGGTTTTTTTAAAACCTTAACGTAGCAATATTTTTAAAACAAAAATGATCAAATTGTATTAAGTCAATTTTAAAAAGAAGATGATGAAATTACCCTTAAATTTCCAAATTTTTGGAAGTACAAAATTTCTCAATTACATGGCACTGTTTGTTTGAAAATAATTACTTTGGGAAGAAAATTACTTTTGTCCAGGAGCAACAGATGCATGTTGCGTGAAATGTTTCCTTGTGGATTCATTAATGTTATCGTGGGACTTTCTTGACATGTGGTTTGAATTTTGAGCAGATATTTTTTGGATGATAACTCTTAGAATAAATTTGATGAAGACTTTCCAAACAGTGTAGAGACTGCCACAAGTGTTATTCACATATCATTGTTAAGATTTAGTGTAAAAAGATTACAAAACTATTTTTTAAAAGTAAAATTGCTGATGTCCAAGACAACCTAATGCTAAAAACTAATAGTTTATTTCAATAAGAATTAAATATGTATATGTAGTTTTTCTTTTTTTTTTTTTGGGGAAATATATGTATGTGTAATTTATTAAAGATAGTTTATTTCAATAAAGATTTTATTAGAATTGAAATTTGAAAAAATATAGAATTTATATAAACGTAAGAAGCAATCACAATGCACAAAACAATCTCTCAACATCATTCAACTTTATAATCCTTTATTATTATATATTTTTTTGGTAATAACCTTATAATCCTCTATTGGTAAGGTAATTAAGAGCCTTTCATAATTACTTTTTATGCACTATTTTGTTTTATTTTATTCTAAATAATTCCAATATAGAGTGGCAACTTTAAAAAAGCACATTCATGGTGTTTTTACAATATATATATATATATATATATTAATTTATTTGGTACTTTTTTTTGGTAAATAATTTATTTGGTACTTTATAATTCCTCGTATAAGTTTCTAACATCGCTTTCCTAAAGTCGTAAAAACCAGAGCAGAGCAGACCGATGAGAGAAACGTTTAAACGTTGAAAGGGAAAGCTTTTTGTCTTGTCTTGGACGCTCTCTTTGAAAACTTGAAACGTGTCGGTCAGTTACCGGCACGTGCTGACTTGTAACGTCCCTGGGAAGACACACAAACAAAACGTAATAATAATCCTTTTAAAAAAAATAAAAATTAAGAAAATAAAAAAGAAATAATGAAAAAAAAATCAGTGATATTTTTCATTAATTTTTTCCTTCTCTTTCATCACCAAAACAATATCAAAGCAATACAGAGACAGCGAAAGAGAGAAAGAGAGAAAGATTCTAGGGTTTGTTGGGGGCTTTCGAAAGAGAGAGAGAGAGAGAGAGAGAGAGAGATTGAAGAAGAAGAAGAAGAAGAATGATGATGATGGAGGGAGCGAGCAATGGAGGGATGTTGTACCACGAGGTACAAGAGTCGAAGCTCTGCGCCGTGCATTGCGTGAACACGGTGTTACAAGGACCTTTCTTCTCCGAATTCGATTTGGCCGCACTTGCTTCAGATCTCGATCGGAAAGAGCGCCAGATGATGCTCGAAGGCGGTGCCAGCTCCGGCGATTTCCTCTCCGAGGAGTCTCACAATGTTTCCTTGGATGGCGATTTCAGTATCCAGGTTCAATTTCTATGCCCTCCCCTTCCCTTACTTTTAGCTTTATTAAAAATTGTGTTTATTTATTTATTTATTTTTTATTTTTTTTCATTTCACTGGATAAGTCTGTGGATTATCTTATAATTAATTGCACATGAAATAAAATTAATATCTTTTTTTTTTTTTTTAATCCAGACTATCATGTAGCGTAGTGTAATGGCAGATTTGAACGTGTGTTTTTACGTTATTCTCGATGTGAAATTGGAGTTTCTGTTCGGGTTTTGGTATGTTAATGATATAGGAGTAGTATTCCCAATATATAGGATAAAACAAAGCAGTGTTCAGTTGAGTTGAGATAATTGAGGTTCAATGAAGCTGCCCTCTCAGTTTCTTTGTTAGGATAGAGGTTGGCTTGTACCCTCGTAACCCCAAATGGTGGACCCACACTAGTCGACCAGGCAATCTATTCATAGTTCTGACAGGTATGACTACGCCTTCGACCCAGGCAATAGTGGGACTTGGACCTTTTAGTGAGAGTGTAAGATCCTTACCAATCTGTTTGTTAGCATCTGGATTGGGACTGTTTTCCATTGGTAATATGGGTTGTGATGCCTATAATTTTTAACCATTTTTCTGATAGATAATTTAGATTAAGCTTTAGTGGAGTGTTTTTCTAATGCAATGGCTGGGGATGAGTTGATGATTAAGGAGCCGCTTAGTATATTAAACTTGCTTTATTTGAATGGTTTGCAACTGAGGATACATGTAAGGAAAATCAAGACAAGACAAATTTAAGCACCAAATAGAAAATCAAAAACAAGTTCATAGGGTAACTTTTTGATGTTTCCTAAAATATACTTTCCATGTATGGTAGCTTTCTAAAACTGGAAACTTTTCTAAAACTTTATTATCCTTATCTGGAACCTAGAAAATTCTGCATCATACGTATAGAAGCCACTTGTGGGCATCTGATTGTGATCAAAAATTGATTATGGCTCAGCTTGATCAAGTTTTGTCGAGAAGTTTAGCACTTTCAATTGCCAAGAAATTGAAAATCCCCCTTTTGCAGGAAAACATTTATAAAGTGCAAGGTTAAGATCTTGAAATTATGTTGTTTCTCCCTTAATTATTGACATTGATATCATAAATTATATTTTTTCTTTAGTAGGGACCTAGGGTTCAAATATGATGAGGAGCTTGCATGCATGGTATTGTGGATAAAATCCGATTGAGACTGAAGTTTTTTCTCTTTTCATAAAAAAGAAAAAAAAAAAAAAAAAGATGACTGTCTTTTTATAACTCCAACTTAACTAATCCTGTACGTAGAATTAATTAATTTCTTAACCAGTAGAACTATCATCTGTCATGAAACCTTTATTTATTTTATATTTTGCCTTGTCATAGTCCACTTACATTGTATCTTGTTGTCTCTTAAGAGGAAAGGTGAAGAATATCATGCAGTACCTATGGCTTTCTTCCCTCAATACTTATTATGTTTGTTACCCTTATAGAACTAAACTTTTATTCTTCATTGGTTGTGTTAGAAGCCGTAAAGTCATGAGTATCCCACATGCTTCTCTCTTTCTATATATATATATATATAAAATATATTTTTTATTTTATTTTTTATTTTTTTATTTTATTTTTTTGGTGTAGACTAATAGTTTTACTTGTGCTTGTTGCATGTGTGTGTGCTTCAATAAATTTGTGTGATGTCTCATATGTTAATCGTTATGAGTTCAATAGTTTTTAATGTAATTTGATGATTAGATGTTGGATTGCCTTCCTTTTTCTTCCCCACTGGTTATATCACCCTCGATGAATTTGTGTTTGCCTCTTATTTTGAGAATTTATGCATTTTTCATAATTTTTTTTTAGGATTAAGCTACATAATGGATTCAAAGTTAAATCCTAGTTTTTTAGGAATATTAGTGGGGGGAACTCAAATAGTGGGAACTGGGAATGATAGAATGTGGAAAGGTGTTGTTCATCGTATAATGTATATGCAAAGTTGTCTATAATATTCAAGCTATCGATTGTTTGAAAAATTTCTTCGACAGTTAGCCTAAATGACTTGGAATGAGGTGATATATTCTAGTGATTATAAGCTATGGAAGTTTAGAATATGCATTGAGTGCTTTTCAACTTTCTTGAAGAAAAGCCTTGGAAAGTGAATGTATAAATTGAGACTTTGTCAGATGTGTCTTGTAAGCCTTGGAAAGTCCCATTTGAAAATGCACCTAGTGAATGATGGATGATGGATGATGTCTGGCTTCCCTAATTCTTATTCTGGGAATTCCATAGGATGACCATTGCACAAACCAATATACCATCTTGAGTTGATTGAAATAGTTCTTGGTGTTGGATCCTTCATTCCTTGGCCTATGTGCTTGTTAGCTGCATATGGCTTTTTGAAGATGTATATTCTTTTGCATCTGTTGGTTTACCATGATATATCTTCCTATTGTGAATTGATCCTTGGGGAAGAGTTTTTTCTTTTTTGGTAAATAATTTTGTAGCAAGTGAGTTGGTTATATGATCTCAGTTTCTTTTTGTTTCACTTTTGATGTTAGAATTATATCTACACTACCACTCTTTTTTTGAAATTACTTGGTATTGCACTCCAACATTTTCCCAATTTGGATTATCATTTACAGGTTCTACAAAAGGCTTTGGAAGTATGGGATCTTCAAGTCATCCCTCTTGACTCTCCAGTTGCAGAGCCTGCCCAGATTGACCCCGAGCTGGAAAATGCATTTATATGCCATCTGCACGATCATTGGTTCTGTATTAGGAAAGTGAATGGAGAGTGGTATAATTTCGACAGTTTATATGCGGCTCCACTTCACCTCTCCAAGTTTTATCTTTCAGCATACTTGGACAGTTTAAAAGGCTCTGGATGGAGTATTTTCCTAGTCAGAGGAAACTTCCCAAAAGAATGTCCCATGTCATCGTCTGAAGCTTCTAATGGTTACGGACAATGGCTTTTACCTGAAGATGCTGACAGAATAACTAAATCCTGCAACTCTACGGAGGCACCACTGCCTCCGCCTCACCAAACGAATTGGAGTCAACAGTCTTCTGATCCTTTTAGTTCATATTCAGAGGCAGATATTTCAGAAATGGAAGATGAGGACTTGAGGGCTGCAATAGCTGCCAGCCTGATGGATCCATCCCCAGCCATGACAAATGCTGCAACAACGGCCAGCCTGGCAGATTTATCGTCTCCGGCCATGACAAATCCTGCAATAATGACCAGCCTGGCTGATTCATCTCCAGAGGTGACCAGTGCTGCAATACCGGCCAGCCCAAAGGATTCGCCTCCAGCTGTGACCAATGCCGCAGCTGGCACCCCTGAAATTGAAAATAAAACAGGTGAAGGTGAAACAGCATAAAAGAGGAAAGTACATTATTTATTTTTTTGTTTTTTGAATTCATAGTTACTGGTTGAGGGCAATGATCCATGTCAAGTTGGAAGGTTGAACTCGCCCTTGGCTCAAAGGTCATTGTACTTTGACGAGAATACATCTGCCTCATTTTATGAGGTCGAAATTCAAATTAATGTAAAAGCTTGAAAAGATAAACTCCCACCTTCACAATTAGTTTATCCTTGTTATTTACCCAGAAAAAAAAAAAAAAAACTTATCCTAGTTTGTTCCTTTTTGACAATGGTTTTTACGTGTTCCAGATGTTAAACTCAGTAATAGCATTTTCTTTCAAAAAATTTCTCGAAGGGCAATGTCTCGTTTTCTTGGTTAGTTAGAATATTGATACGAGGAATTTAAAGAAACAAGAAATGTGCCAAATACAATTTGCTTATTCAGTCAAAAACAAAAACCCCCCCCAAAAAAAAAAAAAAAAAAAAAAAGGGGATAGAGAGAGAGAGAGAGAGAGAGAGATGGAATATTTCATGTAGTTTTGTGGACAAAGAACATGTGGACTTTGCCTTCCCCTTTGCCTACCTTATTCTGACTTTGCTCGATGTTTCCAAAACTGCTTTGGCCGTCCAACGTATAATTCTTTACAGCATTTTGCCAAATAATCGCTGCCTAAAATTATTATTATTATTTTTTCAAAAAGTCTCATTTAAACTAAAGGACGAAAATACCTTCGTTGAAACGCCAAAAAAGAAAAAAGCATCAGAAAACCCCCATTGGTTAAGCTTTCCCTTGAACGACTGTGATGCCCTTGACAGTTGAAAGTTCCAAACTCAAAACTCATTGAAAGTAAGAAAAAGCACAGCATCACTGGTGATGTAAATGTATTGTCCTTCATTCATGCACTTCTCTTTTTTTTCTATCTTTCGATGTATGTATATGAAATATACATAAAATTATCTTTTATATATATTTATATATATATATATTTAGTGTGTATATATGGGAAATCAAAAAGCAAGAAGAGCCATGAGTGGGATACCGCTTTTAGGCTGTAAGTTGTGACCACCACCAACCATACTTTTTTAACAGTTTTCCTATATATAATTCTTGTAACTAAGAAGGAACAATAATAATTATAATAATAATAATAATAATAATAATAATAAAAGTTAGGATAAAAAAGGGCCATGATAACCCATTGGTTCTCTTTCTTATTCTGAAAGATCATCTCAAAACTCTTTTCTTTTTTTGGTTTAGAGATCTGAGTTGGATTCAAGGTTCTATATTTTGGATTTCTTACCAAATGGGTTCATCGGACCGATTGTTTAACAGGCAAAGACGTGTTCATGATATCCTCGGAGCAGGTCTTGGTAAGTTGAATTTGATCATCTTGTATGAACTTCTGCAACTTCTTTTTAATCATGTTTTCTTCTTTTTAAATCCCTATATTGGAGTTTATCTATTTCAGTAAACTGTTTTAGGCAAAATGAGTTTGCCAAGTATTCATAGTTCATCAAGTTAATTTGTGTTTTTTGCAATAATGGTAATATTTAATCTGATTGTTGCTATGGATTTTGGTTTTTTATGGTGTTTTGAACGTTGTAACTTTTTTTTTTTTGGTGGTTGTGAACAGTTGCAGATGTGATTTTGTGGAGAAGAAAGAATGTGACAGTGGGGATACTTCTAGTAACTCTGGCTGCTTGGGTGGTTTTTGAGAGATCTGGTTATACTCTCTTATCCCTTGTTTCTAGTGTTTTCCTCCTCCTCATTATCATTCTCTTCCTCTGGGCCAAATCTGCAGCAATTCTTAACCGGTAATTCCTACTTCACTTTTCAAGGACAAAAAACAAAAAATAATAATAATTTGACCCTTATTATATGTCATTTGGCAATGCATCGACTTCTATGTACATGATAAAAATCACTGGTAGACGATCATTTGAGGAATTAATCATCAAAGCAATCTGCATATGAACTCAGTTTTTCTTTATTTATTTACTCTTACTTTTTACCTGGTTTTACACATGGTGGTCTTTTCAAGTATTAGTTCTTCATTCTGGTGTAAGCGTTTTCGAATTTGATTGCATTATTCACAGACAGCATTCATTCATTTTTCTCACTCCATTTTGTGCAAAATTCAGGTGATTAGATGTTCATCAAGTCGTTTTTGCAATGTATTAAACATACTGCATAATGGTGGGGATTTTCCATGGTAGATGTTGTTTTTGAAAAAGAACTCGGACATCCAACTGATGAACTGAACTCTGTCTTGGGAAATTTAATTTCTTTTGAGATTATTAAAGGTTCATTACTAAGCTTTGTCTCAAAATTTAAAAATGGTGGACATTGAATGTCTAAGATAAGTATATAAGGTATACTTCTGAGCAAAACACAATCTAGCAGGTCACTTTCAAAACAATGGTTTCAGTTAATTTTCAAGTCTGCTGGTTGAAGATGATAGTTTTGAGTTCTGGTTGATCCTTTTAGTGTTTCTTTCTAAATTAGCTTTTCAGTATTCAGTAAGACTGCAAGTACACAAACATTTTAACCCTTCTCTTTCCCCCCAAAAAAAAAAAAAAAGAACGAAAAAAAGGCTTCAACTATTAGTTCTAGTGCATAGATTAGTAACATTTGCTGCAGCTTTTGCTTTCTGATTTCCATAGACAAAGATAATTCATCATTACCTACTTGTTTTGGGAAGTACTATTAGTTTCCATAACTACAAGCTGCTCAACTTATTTGCGAAGCTTATTTTCAGGTCCATATAATATGGTTTCGTTTCTTCTCAAAGTGTTACCTAAAAACTTTGCCATTTAATTTTATCTTCCATTTCTCTGAACAGACCAGCTCCACCCCTGCCAGAATTGCATTTGTCAGAAGAAATGGTAAATGAAGTGGCCGCTATGATCCGCACTCATGTAAATAATTTTCTCTCAGTTTCTCAGGATATTGCCCTGGGTAAGGACTCAAGGTTGTTCTTCAAAGTTGCTGCATGCCTGTGGCTGATTTCATTTGTTGGTGGCTTGACTGATTTTCTTACTTTGGGTTATGTTGGTGAGTTCAATTTTCTCATTTTTGATTATGAGAATATTGAATTATTAAATGTTGAAAAATGAGTCATTTTCGTGGTTTTTCTCTGTGACAGGCCTGGTCATTATTCTTACAATTCCAGCACTATATGAAAGATATGAAGATTATATTGACAAGTATGTCATTATGGGATACAGAAAATTGAGGCAATTCTGTGTTTTAATAGATCAAAAGAGTCTCATTAGATTCCAAAATTTGGATTTGGAGAAGAAAAAACTAAGTTGATCATCTCTTTCTCTCTCAATTTCAACTATTTTTGAAACCATTTTTTTTTTGGGGGTTATTTTTGTGGATTTTGTTTTAAATATCTTGTTTTTTTTACAAGATCATGGGAGTGCTAAGGGTGCCATTGGTAGAGGGAGTGGGGAAGAGTGGCTCTTTCATCTTCTTATTTTTTTCCTTTCCGGAAAAAAAGGGAAATTTCTATTTTCTTTTAAACTTTGTCATGCTCGAGGGTTTTAGGGTTTACAAGAGAGAGGTAACAGTTTGCCGTCTGTAAATTTCTCCTCGTAGTCAAATCATACAAGGAGAATGGTTTTGACATTTGAGTACATGCTGTATATCATGTTTTTACTGCCTGGTTAGTGCTATCCAAAAATGCCTTCTTTCTTTCTTTTAAATTTTCTTTGGGTAACTCCAAAATGTCTATTTTATCTCTGCAAAAACGTGACTTATCAACAATGAAAAGAATAATCACAACTAAAAAAGAGAAAGGAAAACATAACAGACAGCATTGCCATCTTTCGTTGCAAATTTGGTTAGGTTGGTACCTTGGTTACATCAAAAGGATGTCCAAAAAAGCACCAATACTCGGTAAAAGTGATGAAATTAACTGTACATATAAATATTATGAATATGATTTCCTCAAAGGATGCTTCAGTCCATTTGCGTATTTATCGGTGCTACCAGAAGACAATGAAAAAGGCTCTTACATGAGGGCCGAGAAAGCTAAATCCATACTTGGAAAAACAAAACAAAATCAAACCAACAACAGAGAGAAAAAGAAGATACTTTAAAGGGAAGACCATAAGCTAATTTTGATCACCGTATCTGTGAAAAAAAAAAAAAATTAAGGATAATATGAACACAAGGAAAAAAAATTACATCAAAGACCAAATCTTTTCTAGTCTTGGCCAGTTCCAAAATTTTCGCGGTTCTCATGCTGCCATCCAAAGCCCTGTCCATCTCGACCCATATCGCCGGAATAATACTTGCGTTTGTTCTGAGATAGGTGAGGTGGCAACGGTGGAGGCGGAGGGAGTGGCATGGGCTGTGGAGCTAATATACCTTTCCCATCCCTGGGATCCATAGCATTACCCCCAGGCGATGGTTCCATTGGCTTGTTGGCTGAAGGTGGGGGGATATTTATAGCCAAACCTCCAGGATTCCGTCCAAATTCTCCTTGATAAAATGGCACTTTGCCTTGAGAATCTGGCGTGTTTGTGAAACCATCTTGAACTCCTTGACCCCCTTGTGGAGGTTCAAAAGGCATACCAGCTTGTCCTGCATTCCATGGCTGAGGATAATTAGCTGGGAAATTCATATTGCCTGCAGGACCTGGTGGAAAACCCAACAAAGACCCCTGTTCTGATCCTACTTCTTGTGCTGAATCCTGACGGGCCATTTCAAAGGGAGCCCCATAATATGGTTGAGGTCCATCAACTGGGAAAGGAGGATAACCAAATGGAAGGGAGGGATTCATCATTTGGTTAGAATTAACTGGAACCATGTAATTAGGTGGCTGAATGGAATGCATGGGTGGATACTCAGCAAAGGGACTGTCAGATAAAATTCCCTGTTGCTTGTCTGAATACTGGCCAGGTTCCTGCTTTGGAGTGCCAAGGGAGTCAAAGCTTTGTTGTTGGAAAAGGTTGTGGGGACCAGGTCTTTCAAATCCTTGGGATCGGCTGTCTAGTTGGGACTCTGATGGGTTATTCTGCGCCTGCCCAAATCCTTGAGGTGGTTTGGTCTGTATTAATGGCCTTGGAAGTGATTGTTCTCTTGTCTGCTGACGACGAGCTTTATCTTCCCTATCATGAAGCTGAGAGTTTGAACTGGGGGAAAAGACTGGCCTAAGTGGCGCTCGGACAGTGGAATCAGGTGTAGATTGTTTGGCACTCTGAGCTTCTGATTCATTATTATCTTCTTTCTCGGCATTTGGCTGAAGAAGGTCAGCATGGCTCTCATGGATGTGAGATTCAAACTCAGTCTTCTTTAGGAAAGACTTGAGGCAGTGAGGGGCTGCACAGATGAAGATCCCCTCCATCAGTTTGATAGTCTGAATCTTCTGAATCCGATCATCACAACTGTTTTACATGATAAACAGATATTAGGTCATTTACCAGTTATATCATTTGCCTATAAATAAATGAATAACTTATATTATTCTTTTGTTTAACAGAACTATCAATAACATGTACTGCTTCAAACATAGAATGGGTAGAGGGACTACCACCTCTGTATGTAAAGTTATCTACTAAACAGGATCTACAATCCCCACAATGCAAAATGAATAATTTCTCAGGTACTAAATTATGTCAGAATTTTAATTTAGGCTTTCTAAAATTAAAAGACGCACTAGATTAAATCAATAAAAGCTCAGACAACTTACAGAAAGCAGATTGAATCACTCCTAGCACAATCCAGACAAAAGGCATGCTCACAGGGACTCTGCAATAAGTTAAACCTGTCAGAAATTCCATACCATCCACTCAAAAACTAACTTCTACAACGTACACATTGTCCCCAGCTGAAAGACCAAAGAAGAGGACAGCCCCAATTTCGTTTCTTCTTGATGAGCAAGATAGAAGAACTCTCAACTTTTCACAAAACAATCTCTTATATATGCAATATGCACATCTTAGAACACACACAATGTTCCATCAAAGAAAGTAAATAACTTTTTAGGAACTGTTGAGAGAGAGAGAAAGTAGAAGACAACATGATATTGAAGGAAAACAGATACTTGCCCTAGCAATGAAATCTAATTGTAGTGTACCAATACCTTTAGAAATAAGAATAAATAAACATTGCTACAAAATATCTGGATAAATATTCAAATTCTAACACAATAATATAAGAAAGTGCTTTTTATTTATTTCTTTATTTAATTACGCAAATGTAACAAAGATGAAATCATGTGGAGACCAAGTAATTCAAATTTTTGACCAAAACAAGAATTCTCTAATTAAAAGAGTCCAGAATTTTTACTTTTCTAATTACAGACAAAGGAAATGACTCATCTAGAACATCAAAACTACAACTCACATTGCATTTTTCAACTATAATCCTTCACAAATGAAAGGTCTAGTCAAATTCAATAACTTCAAAGTGTTCTGACCATGATTTAAGAGTATAGGCATTTAAAAGATAAAACAACATGTATATTGCTTGCTCCACAAATTTACATGGGCTTTATTTTTCACCTAATGTTTTAATTGCTAAAAGTTAAAAATGAAGACACTTAAACTATCATCACGAGCTCCCATTCTTAATGTAAGTTTACGTACACACTATCAACACTGCCTTATTACTTCTCTACTCAATTTTTATGCTCAACTATATATGACAATCTGATATAAGACCAGAAATATAATCAATGAGACAAAGGGGAAAAAAATCAAAAGTGTATGAGCGGACAAGAAGAAATTTCAAGTCCATATACCAATCGTCCATATATAGCAATCGGAAAATCACAGCGAACACAAAAGTGGACGCGTTCGCCAAGCTGACGCCGGGACCTTCGACCTACAGTCTTGACAAGGGAAGCAGCAGTTGCTGCACCAATGCCCTTTGCTACAGGCAGATCAGCAAGGACAAGGTGGTCAGGACATGCAACCGTCACAGTCTCTACTGGCACGGGTTTTGCCACTCCAGCACCAGCACCAGCACCAGCACCTTCTGAGGATGGAACCCTCCTAAGACGGATCTGAAGCATCTTTCACCCTACTATTCACTCTAACCGTCCACACCTTCTTCCAATTCAACTTTTTCAGCTCAAGTGTACAGTTATGAAATCGGTTCTATCCCAACTGAAGTGAAAAACGAAAAATTAATGATAGATTGCACATACAATAAAAATGTACAAAAAGATTAATTAATGTACAGTATAAATCAAACTACAACCAATATCATTAAATTCCACAAATGAGGCCGTTTTTGACTTGAAAATTTAATTCATATCAGATTAACTTGCATCATAATTTTTTTTTATTCTCATCTTCAAGAGTAAATTATCAGTTGAGTATGCAAATGTCAACAATTTTCACCGAAAAAAGCGAGAAAAAAAAAGTATTAATTCAATATCCCATTCGTCGAATTAGAGAAATTATTTGCTAACCCAATAGCAAATTGACACAGATAAGCAGGCATGCTTTGCGTTTAATCGACGTAGACCCAGAAACAATGAGGAGCCCAACAATAAATTCTAACTATGAACAACAAATGAAAGTACCAGAACCTAACATAGAAAAAAATTCCCAAATTCATATATCAAATTACTTCGAATCGACGTTATTAAAGCTGTACCTTTCACGACTCGTATCGTTTGCACAAAGAGAAATCAAATTTGTCCGTAGGTAGCACCCAAAAAAAACCGAGACCGAGAATCGAAATCGCTGAAGCCTTCCGAAGATCGAAATTTCTTAGTCGTCGCTTTGAAGAACCTCGCAACGGGACCGTGGAAAGACGGAGACTCGAACAGAGAGAGAGAGAGAGAGAGAGAGAGAGAGAGAGAGAGAGAGAGAGAGATCAATCTGTTCGGTGCCGAAGATTGCAGAGAGAAAGAGAGGCAATTAGAGAGAGGACGATGAGGGATGCTCAGAGGCTTTACAGACGGAGAAGATTTAAGAAAAAAATAATAATAATAAAAACACAGAAACTCTAATGAGGACGATGAATATGTAATCTAATAAAAAAATTCACAAAGTACTTTTTGTTTTCTTTTGGGAAAGACCCAAAAAAAAAAAAAAAAATCATAAAATTGCTTTTCCTTTTTTTCTTTTTTTAATAAATCATGAAATTGTTAGCTAATTAGTAATTACACAGTGTAAATCCATCTCTATTTATGTATACACAATTTATTAATTTCCTGTTAATAATAAAATAAAATGATAAACAAATATGTTACAATTAAATTAACATATGATGAAATGTAATGTGATTCCGCCCGAGTCCGTTCTACCGATAATCCGCTGGGGTGCTGACTCGACATGGATGAAAACTAGGCCAATCACAAGAGCTCAAATTAAGAGATTTAAGGACAACTTGGGAGTATTTATACAGGGGGTAATCAATCTCAACAGAGCTTGTCCATACTTGAAGATACAAAGCCTATTCTAAGCATCCAAATGGTGGAAGCCGATACGGACCCTGGTGACGGTTTTGGTACATTTTTAGAGTCCGGGAAGCATGAAATGGTTCCAATGCTTTATGGGTTCAATACATATGCCTAAGAGGTCATGGAATCAAGTTAAAGCAGCCTCAAATGCAATAAAAAAGGGCTTGTACAGACAGCATCAACAATTTGGCCGAATTTCCTGTATTGCTTGCTGGCTTTACTGTATTTTACTGTATTAGCCTTTTCTTATTTTTCCAAGCATGGGCAACGTTTGGGACTTCATATTCAGCTTATTTGGCATCCTAAAAAGAATCTAGAAGCTGATTTGAAGCTCAAAGAGGTCAAAGATTGATCAAAGTCAACTTGATCAAAAAGGCTAGCATTTTTAGTTTCCTAATTTGTTTTTACTTTTTGTTTTAGGAAACTACCATTACTTTTTGGCTTTTATTTATTTATTTTCTGGAAAAATAACTTTAGGAAGGTTTTTATTTTATTCTTTCCATTGTAAATTAATTAATTCCTAATTTAATATAAAGGAATTAATTAATCAAACTTAGATTAGGAAAGGAAGTATAGTTTCAGCCAACTAGGTTTCTTTATGTGTGGTGGCTGGTTTTTCTTTATTTTTAGGTTTTTATTTCGTGGCTTTGTAGCCTATTTAAAGGCTTATTTTTCAATAAGAATACAACTTGGATTTGATAAAGAAAATACTTGTGAGATTAATTATCTCTTTGTTCTTTGAGAACACCTAAAACACCATTAGAGAATTGGTTGTTTTAGCTTGACTTATCAATAGGTTTTTCATCCCCTATTGTGGCGTCTACATTATACCAAGGTTTCTAACCACAGGTTGGTTAGGGGTTGAGGTCCATTCCATTAGAACTTGAACTTAATTAAGATCCGGGCTAATATAACACGGGTTTAGGAATAATAATGCAAGCATGGGCAACGTGTGGGACTTCATATTCAGCTTATTTGGCATCCTCCAAGCCCTCCTCCTCTTGCTTGGCTTCATCCTCACTTTCTTCACTTTCCGATTCTAGCTCGTCATTGCCCTTTAACACCATGATTCTTCTATTTGGGCATTGGCTAGCAATGTGTCCTCCTCCCTGGCACTTAAAACACACAACATCATAAGTTCTAGAAAGTTTAGGATCTAATTTTACCTCATTCTTTGGTGCTTGGACAGATTTGATTCTAGTCTCCTTCCTTGGCGAGTTTGAACTTTCTTCTTTGACTTTCGGCTTTGGCTTGCTTTCATAGATGGGATTGTTCCTCCAGCCACTTGAATTGGACCTTCCACTGTTGAAAACACCTCCAAACCATGATCTTACACCCCTCCTCTTGAATTGATGCTCTAATTTAATAGCCACATGCAACATCTCCTCCAATTCCACATATTGTTGCAATTCTAGTTGATTGGCTATTTCATGATTCAAACCACCAAGAAACCTTGCCATGGTTGCTTCCCTATCTTCATTCAAGTTCAATCTCATCATAAGCATCTCCATCTCCTTGAAATAATCCTCCACGGATCCATGTCCTTGAGATAAAGATTGAAGTCTTTGATGCAGCAACCTATGATAATGTGATGGTATGAATCGCTTCCGCATGGCTCCTTTCATTTGTCGCCATGTAGTAATCAAGTCATCACCAACCCTCCTTCGGGTGTTTTGCTCATTGGTCCACCATTGGAGTGCATAATGGCCAAACTCCATTGCTGCCAATTTCACCTTCTTAGCCTCTGAATAATTATGGCGGTTAAATATCATCTCCATTTTTTCTTCCCACTCCAAATATACTTCGGGGTCATTTTTTCCCATGAATGGTGGGATGTTGATCTTGATATTGCTAAGATTGTCATCTGTTTCTTCCCTCCTATATCTTCCACGGCCAGCTCTATCTTGGACAGCAAAATTTTCGTCCATACCTTCCTCAAAGTCTCCATCGAATGGCTCCTCATCAAATTCCTCTCTCAGTCTCTCGCGACCTCCTCGTCCTTGGCCTCGTCCTCCATGGAATTCTTGCCTATTTTTTGTGTTCGGAATTCCTTGGGAAACTTCTAGCCTTCCCATCCTTTGATTCACATGCTCAACTTGAGCACTAACCTGCTGTATTGACTCCAAAACAGCTCTCATATCCACTTGGTCTCCACTCCCGGTAGCTCGAGCATCGCCATGGAATGCTACGGACTCCTCCTCATTGATTCTTAAAGGTGGATCTCCTCTCCTCATTCTTGATTCTGTCATGTTAGTATAATAATGCAATAGAAATAAAATAGGTCCTTGCAATTTCACTCCCTTACGTGTTTCACTCAAATAAGGACTCGACACTCGTGTTTGCACACTTGTTTCGGCTTTTACCCTCTTTTAAGCTCATACACTCTTGCCTTTTTCCACTCAATGAATTATCTCAAAGTTCTAATTAAAACACCCACAAAACAGCAATTAGATAACTAGTATGTTTTAATTAAACTTATCAACAAACAGTAAGCAAAAAGTAGGCATTACCGAAAGAATCCAACAAGTCCTAATTTTTCGGCTTTCTAGACAAGAAAACACAAAATAATGGGAAAACGTTGGAATTTTTGAAAACTGCACCAGATGGTAGTAGATTATGAGTTCAAGAATAAAATTCCAGAAAAAGAAATTCAAATACGAACAAGAATCAAATTGAACAAAAATATAGAATAGTTGTTGGTTGTTGTTCTTGTAATTCAAGTTTTGTATCAAATCCTTTAACTAATTTTAATCCAAATAATTTAAGCACCCAAAATCGAAATATCCAGCAGCAAAAATAATTTCCCAGCAATTCAAATATTGAATAAATAAACAAAAACCCAGCAGCTCCAACAAATTCCCAGCAAACAAATCAAACTCCAACAAGCCGAAATATTTTTTTTTCCTTTTTTTTTTTTTTTTTTTTTTATATCCGGCTTTGCCTCTTCTTTTTTTTTTTTTTTTTTTGTTTTCACTCACAGGACATAAAAAACTGCAGTATCAAGAGTAAGTACCAAAATTGCAATTCCAAATCCAAAACAAACACCAAACTCGTGACCTCCAAATAAACAAAATGTGCAGTTTTTTTTTTTTTTTTTAAATGTTGCCGCAAACTTCTTTTTTTTTTTTTTTTTTTTTTGAATATATGAATGCAAATATTTAAGACTAAAACAGCAAAGAAAAATCAACAAAAACCAAATTAACAAGAACAATGATAAAAGACAACCAACAAACTAGGAAACAAAAATACGATAAAACTAGGAAATTCTAAATCAACTAGGAATGAATTTTTTTTTTTTTTTTTTAAGATGCTGAACGTGTATAGGATGGATGCAACCTTAACCTAATGCTAAAATTGCAGAATAACACAAAAACAAATAAAGCAAATAAAGATAGATCAAACCTGAACAAAATTTAGCTCTGATACCAAATGATACGAACCTAGGACGACCTGCTCCTAAACCCGTATTATATTAGCCCGGATCTTAATTAAGTTCAAGTTCTAATGGAATGGACCTCAACCCCTAACCAACCTGTGGTTAGAAACCTTGGTATAATGTAGACGCCACAAACCTTTGTATAATGTAGACGCCACAATAGGGGATGAAAAACCTATTGATAAGTCAAGCTAAAACAACCAATTCTCTAATGGTGTTTTAGGTGTTCTCAAAGAACAAAGAGATAATTAATCTCACAAGTATTTTCTTTATCAAATCCAAGTTGTATTCTTATTGAAAAATAAGCCTTTAAATAGGCTACAAAGCCACGAAATAAAAACATAAAAATAAAGAAAAAACCAGCCACCACACATAAAGAAACCTAGTTGGCTGAAACTATACTTCCTTTCCTAATCTAAGTTTGATTAATTAATTCCTTTATATTAAATTAAGAATTAATTAATTTACAATGGAAAGAATAAAATAAAAACCTTCCTAAAGTTATTTTTCCAGAAAATAAATAAATAAAAGCCAAAAAGTAATGGTAGTTTCCTAAAACAAAAAGTAAAAACAAATTAGAAAACTAAAAATGCTAGCCTTTTTGATCAAGTTGACTTTGATCAATCTTTGACCTCTTTGAGCTTCAAATCAGCTTCTAGATTCTTTTTAGGATGCCAAATAAGCTGAATATGAAGTCCCACACGTTGCCCATGCTTGGAAAAATAAGAAAAGGCTAATACAGTAAAATACAGTAAAGCCAGCAAGCAATACAGCAAATTCGGCCAAATTGTTGATGCTGTCTGTACAAGCCCTCTTTTATTGCATTTGAGGCTGCTTTAACTTGATTCCATGACCTCTTAGGCATATGTATTGAACCCATAAAGCATTGGAACCATTTCATGCTTCCCGGACTCCAAAAATGTACCAAAACCGTCACCCGGGTCCGTATCGGCTTCCACCACTTGGATGCTTAGAATAGGCTTTGTATCTTCAAGTATGGACAAGCTCTGTTGAGATTGATTACCCCCTGTATAAATACTCCCAGGTTGTCTTTAAATCTCTTAATTTGAGCTCTTGTGATTGGTCTAGTTTTCATCCATGTCGAGTCAGCACCCCAGCGGGTTATCGGTGGAGCAAGCTCGGGCGGAATCACATCAAAATGGATACTTCAAAATCTTTATCTACATCGATAAAATTATAAATTCGAATTATAAACTATAAAAATGTATCGATTATTTGTAATAGTAAAAAAAAAAAACAAAAATAAAATTTAACATCATATGCATGTCGATACAATTTTTTTTTTTTATTTAACCATATGCAATTACTTATAATCATCCTAAAAGAAAAGTTAGCTAATCAATCAAAAAAACTAATAAGAGTTAATGCTCTATATATATATATATATATATTTTTATCTAATCATATTCAATTACTTGTAGTCATCCTAAAAGAAAAGTTAGTTAATCAATCAAAAAAACTAATAAGAGTTAATGCTCTGTTTTTTTTTGTTTTTGTTTTGGGGCTTCATTCGTTCGAACTTTTTTAACAAGAATGAATAAGAGATAATTTTCTCAACAAAAATGTTTGTACATATTCTCTTAATAAGGCACTTTTTTAGGGAAAAAAAAAATGCAGATAAAGGGAAAAGAAAAACCCATAACACAATCTAATTGAATTTATTTCTTTTCTTTAATCCATATGCGACAGAAAACTGTTTCCTGAAGATGGAAAACACTTTCTTTGCTTTGGGACATTTACCAAGATGACAAAACAAAAACAAACTAGTCATACATAGTAAAGTATAACCATATAGCTCTAGCCCATGGGCTATAACCAAAAACATTGTTATCATACAGCAACAACATCTATGCAAATTTGTCATTTTCATTTGGCAAAGAAACCAATTAGGAATTATCACAATCTATCAAATTGCTGACAAGGGAAGCATTATGTAATCCCAAAAACGAATAATATTATTTCTATAGGAGGACTTTTCCTTCCTTTTTTTTATTTTTTTTTATTTTTTTATTTTCCTCTGTTAGTAAGATGAGAGAAAAATAGATCAGGGCTTCATTATTCTCTTTGAAAAATCTTCATTTTTCTGTAGATGCTATCCCTTGCAAAATCCATACTGCAGATGAGATTATCTCCTCGTACCCTCAAGATGATTCTATACTTTTCACAAACTTCTTGGCCTGTCACCCAAAAAATGAATGAATGAGAAGCATTACAAGAAAATGAGGAGAGGGAAGACTAGCTTTCTTGGTGTTTCTATTGAATCGTTTTTGTCGTGTTGAGAGCGTACCTGCTCTAGGGTTAGAAACATAATCACATTCCAGGATCCTAGCCGTCCAAAATTTGGGATAAAACCTTTGTAGAAAGCCAAAGGTCCCTGCAAAACATTGAATTCCATCAAGTTTATTTCTTGAAAAGGCTTCAAATTCACACAGCAGATCCTCTTCTGGTCACAGGTTCAGAATTAGGATCCAAATTGGTCTTTGATGTTTGATACGCATTGATGCAAAGTGATCAGACATAAGCTGCATATACAGCAACATGTTGCTACTCGAGCATTACTTGGGTTAACTGCTTGAATTAACATCATGTCATGTTAGAATACCAAACTTCCAATCAAACTATCTCACCTGTAAGAGTCTTAGATAGTTGATTTCCATTTATATGGATTACATATTAGTGTAGCATGAATTGATGGCAAGAAGTCCATAGCTAGAGGGGGAAAATAAAAAAAAATTAAGAAAACAGACATACATCATTCTTCAAAGTTTTGATGAAACAATCAAGTGTGCTTTTGTAAGCAGAATCTCCCATCATTCTTGACTTAACCTGGAAAAAGAAAGAAGAAAACAATAAATCGGATTTCATCCACAGCTAAGCATTAACCACAAGGAAGTAATGCACTCGACCAGTACAAGAAAATACGGCACCATAACATCAACACCATATAAACAGAAATCAAATAGTCTAAGTCCATTAGATGCCAAGACCAATTTAGAAATTTTGTTGATTTATTGATTCGGAGTTTACATAAGAGTTTGATTTCATAAATCATTTGTAGAGTTGAAAAAAAAAAAAAAAAAAAAAGAACAAGAAAAAAACTGTGCTTCTATGTCAAGACTGACAGATACAATGACATTCCCACGAAATGTGCACATGCAACAGAATCCAAATGTAAGCAAGTTTATTTAACTCTCCTGCTGACAAGATATGTTGCCAGTGACAACCATAAGGATATTTTCATGTAATGTTCACATGCCACAAAATGTTTTATCCTAGTCAAGTTTATATAAGTTTCTACTGCTATAATGTGTTAGCAAACTAATATAAGCACTGCATGAGGTTAATTACTAAAGTAGAAAGCAGAACAATTATAGTGAATGTAGATAGGTTACCACATCAACTGGTGAACCAACACAGACAGCAAAGAAACCTGCCCCAAGACCGGAGAGAAGATGAGTAAAGACATTATCTGTGAACCCTGGAATTTTTAAGATTGTCTGCATCGAAATATGTATTAAGTCAAAAACTACAAAAGCATTTTACTCTGAAAGTGAAGGTTAGTCCACTTATGACGAGTTCTAGTATGCAAGTTTACCTGCTTCACTTGATCATAACTTGCTAACTCAGCAGCATTTATTATAGCATTTCTAGCTATATTGGGTCCAAGTCCAGTCCAAAGAGCTCCAACTCCTTCCTAAGTGTTAGAAATTAATTGAAAATGAACAGGGAATACAGGTTAGAAAAATAGGAAAGAACAGTCCACTATATGACACCAAATATTTCTTTTCTTCCCTCTTTTCTAACTTTTCAGCATAGACATACAACCTGTCTAACAATTGTGGAATAAGCATTCAGTGCTCCGGAATAACGCCTTGGCACACCAGGTGCTAACTTTCCTTCAGCTTGAAGTCTAACTTTCACAAGGTCAGTTGGATTTGCCACGATAATTGCCAAAGCACCTATACAAAACACAGTTGACATCATTAAAAAATAAAAAGGGAGATGGTCAAAGAATTCATCTTATGAGGTAGCAAAGAGAGAAAAACCATCTTCCAAGTCCAAACATTCACTGGTTATATATACAAGAAAAGTTAACATTTAATCCAAAAACCTAATTATCATGAAGTGGCTCCAATTATGCATTGAAAAGACAGCACAGAAAACATTGACTCTACCCCTCATCTGCAGGCTTGCCTAATAACTGGAGTTTTAAATGTGGGCCTTACATGTGAATGACCAAGAAATTACTAGAAATAGCAGGTCAATAGGATTTGAGTATAAGAATAACTAATTTCAATCTTTAAGAAATGTTTCACTTTTATATATCAAAGTAAACATTATAATCACTTTGCATAAGCAAAAGAATCTTATATAAGCTGATAAAACTAAATTTCGTTCCACAAGCATCCTGAACTTGCTCACCAGTTGTTAGTCCAGCAAGTATTTTCTTAGACAAAGGAACATCTCCAACAAAGTTATCTCCCACATAGAAGTTTCTAACCTGTCAAACACACATTTTTCATACTAGAATAAAAAATTAGTGTGCAAAAAGATTATAGATTTCAAACAAAAACCTAAGAAAGCTCATAAGAAGAAACATTCAAAACTTACAGGCTCATACATTCCAATTCTTAAGCCTCCAAATAAACACTGACGATGTAATCCTGGTACAATGCCTTTCCAGAGTGCACTTACACCTTCTTCCCTGGCAATGGTAGCTACCGTACCCAGCATACCCCTGTATTTTGGTAAGGCCACTGCATCGCCAGCAACAGCTTTCTTTTGTAGTTGAAGCCTAACTTTAGCAGTGTCCAAAGGAATAGTACATATCTGCATCACGTTCAAATCAAAGGCAGATAATTAGGATTCGGATTCGACGGATTAATTGCACAAGCAAAATTTAGCAAATGTCAGAAACTACATGAATGAGCACTTCATAGTTGTTTTTCAAAGAACTAAAAATCAAAAGCTCAAAAGTTTCAATTCATAGTTTTATAACCAAATTGAGGCATGAAATTCTTTAAAACAATCTTCTTTTTGGGATGCATCAAGCTCCATGTCCATCTTCAAATAGACAAACTAAAAACACAGTCAATATTGTTGAGAATGCAAACCAAAGTCCCAAATCGATAGGAAATACAAAGAGCATACATCATATGTGCTACTCCACCCCTAACCACTGGATTTTGGGCTAAAACCTCACTTAAGCCTACGCAAGTGGGCTTCGGATTTGGGTCGTCTTACACTCTCATTAAGTGGTATAAGAGCCAGAAAAGATTGCCGGTGGAAAAACCCAAGTTCGTGAGAAAAGATTGCCGGGTGGAAGAACCCACTTCGTGTCGAGGTGGGCCTCATGACGAGATGGGGGACAAGGCACCCTCAGGTTGAGGGGGGGTGTCGAGGTGGCAGGCCGTGCCATGAAACTCCAGTAAGGTCCTCCTGACGAGATGGGGACGAAAGGCACCCTCAGATTAAGGGGGTGCCAAATGCAAAAAGGGAGACATTTGGTCCTTGGTTAACTGTTATCGGTAGGTAATACAAAGAGAGATGCTCAATATACCAGATATTCATGCATAACTTCTTAGCAAACCAAGAACCCATATAAACGAAACTTAGAATTTTACACATTCAATTAAAATTTTATCAATTACCACAGACAGAATTTGTCTCTTATTGGGCCACCTGGGATTGTCTCAGATCTTATTGAGAGACCCACAAATTTGTTTTGTTTTGTTTTAGTTTTAGTTTCCTTTTTTTTTTGTTCTCTCTCTCCATTTTTCAGAGAATAAAGTTCGTCACTGACAGTGGAAAAGCAACTCAGCACAGCAATCACAAAATATGAACTAGACCCAGTTAAATTAAAACAAAAAGAAAACGAATAAATCGAGAGAAAAAAAAAAGTGATCGCCATTTTCACTTTAATAGATTTGATCACCGAGTTATACATATATTGGTAATTGGTAAATTATCAACTGCTTGATTGATTACCTCAGCGAAACAAGCAGCGAAAGCACTACAGGCGAAGGTCCCAGCCAATGAAATGTCGGGTTTGGACTTGCTATCGGCCACCATAGTGAGAGCTGACCGTCAAACTCACCAAGGAAAAGGAATAGGATGCAGAGAAAGTGAAGAAGAACAAGATGATGGTTTTGGCCAATTTAAATACAAATGTGTGAAAAAAGCCAAAAAAAAAAGGGAAAATGGGTTTTGTTGCGCAAACGCGAATCTTTGGGAAATGGGAACCCCCACCCGATGGTTGCGCAATTGGGTCTTTGCCTTTTTTTGCTCTCTCTCTCTCTTTTCTGTTGTTCTGTTTTCTGTTCTCTGCTCCTCTCTCATCCCTCATTATTGTGCATCCTTTTAAGACGTTTTCACCTTTGGATTATCTACAGCCTTGTGTATATGTTTGACCTGCTACCACTGCATTTCATCCAATAAAAAAGTGCCACATGGAAAAAGTCAATATAAATGAGCTATGTTGGTGATTTGTCATGCTGTGATTGGCTTCAAAAACCACAAATGCCAAATACTCATTAACACAAGGTGGGTTTTCTTTCCCATTAATCCCTATTGGGTTCTTGTAATAGATACGATAAAAATATTATACAAGCAAGAAAAATATAATATAAAAAAAGTGATCCACAAAAATGCCAGAGTATACTAAACCAACATTTGTCAACGATAAGCTGTATTTTGAGTATTTAATTTTCCATATTGTAATTACAAAAAACGGTAATACCTGAGTAGGATAGTGATCTTTTTAGAAGCCAATTAGAGTAAGCAAAGCTATCAACTATAGCTATCCTAGTCAAAGTACCAAATTTATTATTGACCAAACTTCAGCTGCCAATTTGATTAATTCAGTAAAAAAGAAAAATTAATTAGGTTTTTTTTTTTTTTTTTTTTTGGTTCCCCACATGGGAAATGGGAATAGATGCCGATAAAAATGAAAATGGTGTGAATGGTAAGTTTTAAGGAAAGTGAATAGAAAGCATGGGGATATATGATGATGGAGTCCACATGGTCCACTTGTGATGATGTGATGGGAAAAATATGTCATATCATGTTGGCTGATGAAGATTCCAAGCACATAGGAAATTTTGGTAAAACAAAATTTCAAAAAAAAAACAAAAAATGAAAGTAACTCAGACTTCTAGCCAAATTGAGTTACAAATATTTTCCATTAGGTTTGGTGGAGTCTAAGATAAACTGATTTGGTTTAAGTAGAAAAAAGAAAAAAAATAATAATAATTGAACCGTGTTGAGAAGAAATTACTATACTCTTTTTTTTTTTTTTGAAATTTCTAATACTTAATCAATATATATATATATATATATATATATATTTATATATATTAGTATTTCTTTAAAAGTTGTATATGTTTGATTTTTAGTTTGATTATTTTTTGTTTGTACTAGCTTTAATCATATCATTTCAGTCTTCAGAACAATCAAATATCTAAGAATTTGGATTTCAAAGTCAATTTGCAAGGCATAACAAAGTTGGCTTTAAAATTTAAAATTATAAATTTTTTATATTGGATCAAAATAAAACGCAAAATGTAAGCTAACTGCCAAATTTAACAATCACTATGACTATTAATGGCTTAAATTGATTTAATTTTACTTATATAAAGTAGTTAGTTTTTATTAGATTTTAATATATAACAAAAAAATAAAAAAAAATTCAACTCTTGCTTATCCTTACTAAAAATAAATATGTATAAAATATGAGTGAAATACTTTGTGTAGGCAGTGCATTTTTGACCGACTTGCAGTACAATATATATGACTGAAATTTTATCTATATAGCAGCCACCCTCTTATTATTATTATTATTATTATTATTATTATTCCTTTTATCTCTCTATTATTTGATTCTCTTTTGGTAGGCGGTTGGATGGATATGCATTGAAAATAAAAATTCTATCATGTTCCATCTTTCTTATATTGTATGCCAAATACAATCAAGTAGTTGAATTATGTTTTGAGTTAAGTTTCCATAACATCCATCATTTTTTAAGTTAAAAACATGAAACGCAAGAAGATATATTTAAGACATGAAAATTCACGAGAAAAAAATAAAAAACAAAACCCCTCACACATTATTCATGAACTTCTAATTAAAAATAAATGTTCTGTTCTCATTTGTAAAATATTCTGTTCCCATTTTTTATGTCGTAGTTCCTTTTCCTCCCCAATTTTCTTTTGATCAAATTGGTAAATTTTAAAAACTTTTTATTTATAAAAGGCGGGTTTATGATTGATAATATGCTAAATTAACTGATAGACCCACCTTGATTTGATTAATTAGATTCTATGTCCCTTTAGTTTTGAGAAAAATAATAAAACATATCAAGAAAAGATAATAAGAGAGTTGTAATTTTGCATGGTGAATTGTACCTTTAACATTTAGCAAGCATGATTTTGGTTATTTTTACTTTTAATTTGCTAATCAAATAGCAAAACAAGATTCAGATCTGAATTTAAGACAAATATCTATATATATATATATATATTCAGATCTGAATGAATAGAGAATCACAAAATTAATGTTATTATTATCAATCCCAAAGCCAAACAAGAAGGAAAAAACAAAGGAAATGAAAAGAACGGCCTTCAATAACTGCAATCCATGAAAAAGCAATATTTCCATGGATATAAATTACACGTATAATAATCTCATGTATTAGCATCTATATAATATTCAATAAAGAAAAGTAACCAGTAAAAGATTCTGAAACCTCTGTCACTTCGAAACCCAGTTGAGGCACTTGAGCTAGGAAACAAACGAGGCAAAATTTGGTTTTGTACAAAGAAAAAAAGCTTATACATTGCACTGGTTGTTTTATATAAGTGAAAATTCTGTTTTTGAAAAACAGTGGTAAAGTTGCTGCTTTCTACAAACAATTATCCCAGTAACAAAGGAAGACGCATCATGAATACCTCTTCTTGGCTTCAGTATACACAACAACACCAAGAACAGTAAGCCCATAGCCCACCATCCCTATGGTTGTTATTGGATTTTTAAATATCAGAATTGATACAGCTACAGCTAATGCCCCTTTTGCATTTCCCAGAACCTGCACAAATATTTTTACTACAATTTTGAAAAATTCTCATATTGTACTAAAACTTAAAGTTCATGTACAACCTATATGCACTACTAGGACCTACATCTGCTAATAATACGAATAATATAAGAGCCTAGAAAGGCATGTAGGCTGTTTCTGGACTTCAATTTTGTCCATTGTTATTGTTACCTTTATATCATTGATTACCAACGGATTTGTAAATATTGGTTTTTAATGTTATAATAAATTGTTAATTGATGAAGTAATAGTAAATTTATAAATTATATTGTAGAGTGAATTACCTGGAGTGTCAAAGCGCTTGTATATTTGGTGACTAAGAAATTTGTCAAGTTGACAAAATATGCTAGAAAGGAATTGAAGAGCAAATACCAAAGCATTTTGGTATCTTTTCTGGCAATATTTAGTGTAATCTCAACCACATTATCCTCCATTAATATTGTTGCAGGAACTAACACCACTACAGCTATTGGTGCCATGTACAGCAATAGATTCATGGAGTTTAGCTTTTCTCTGCAATAATTAATTAATTATTATAATCAGAAATTTTATATAATATTAGTGTTGCAAGCTATATTTTTAAATATAAATAGAAAAGTATATATGAAATAATGTAAAAGGCGTACCCCTCAGAGGACAGCAAAATATCCTGAAGCACAGACTTAAAGGCCCTTGCAGCTGTAGCCGAAACACACATGATAAACCCTAATATGTTGAAACTTGGTTCACCCTACAAAATATTCAATATGCATATACATACGCCTGGATCATCACGTTTAGAAAAAGAACGCGAAAGAGAGAAGAGAAACTCGTAGATATGTCTTTCAACTTCCATCATATTAGAAGTCCTTTTGAGAACCGTAATCCAATAAGGTTTACTTGCTAGTTCATGTAAAAGTTTCGCATTCGAATCTTCTCATTCCAAATATATAAAAACAAAACTCTTATTATTACAAATCCAATATCAATTAATTTGAAGTTCAGTGGATATCATGTGAGATTAAAATAAGTTTGATGGTAGGATTTGGGATGACAGTGAATTTGCTAGACTCGTGCAAGGTTTTTACTCTCTTTCTTTTACCACTTAAAAAGCTAGGCTTTCCACGTATATAGTTTCTGTTTTGTTCCCTAACATACATATATATACGTGCGTGCGTGTGTGATGTGTGTGTGTGTGTGGGTGGGGGGGGGGGGGGGGGGGGGGGTGGGTGTGTTGTAAAACCATTGTAATCTCAAAGAAATTAGGTCATATTCTCTAATTATTTAACCCTTTATTATTATTATTATTATTATATTCGAAAAATGTACCTCAAAGAAAAGAAAAAGGAAAAAACAAATAAATAAATAAATAATCACCATAAAAGCAACATAAGAGCATCTTCAATGTCAATGCCAAAAAATATAAAAAATGTATCACTGTTTAATTTTATAGTAGCAAACATCAAAATGTTTGTCAAATTATATATGTTAATGTATTATAAGTTGACATATTTGCATAACTTAAATATATATAATTAAGTGAACTCTTATATACATATATATATATATATATAAAAGTAATTATAAAAAAATTATTAATTAAATATTTTCACATCATTCATCATATCATATGATAAATATTTTAATAACTATAGTATTATTGCAAAATTTTATATTAAAATGTGCTATTTAAGGGATTTATATACTATTTTAAAAGTTAATAATATTTTATTATTTTTAACTTTTAAGATTTTACAATTTAGAAGTTTAACTTTTTAACTCAACAATTTAGATCTTCAAATTTTTAATTTGTCAGAGTTTGAATCTTATTTGACTTTTAACAGATGTTTCCACGACTCTACCACCCAATCGATTTCGTTTCACTTAATCACTATTATATGGCCACATATATTTCTAGCTAAGGAATAAGATACCTTTTTCTTGTTATATGAATCAAACTTTCATTTTGTCCAGTTTAATATTACCTTATGTAACTATTATTGAATTGTATCAATTTTTAAAGTAGATAGTATTAAAATGCAAAACATTAAGATTATTTTAAAAATTTTGCATTGTAATATCATTTTTTTTTTAAAATGTTGATACAAATTACTTAACTAGTACTAAATTATATTAAATTTCAAATTAAAGCATATTCAAAATATATATTTTTAAAATTTTACACTTTAATATTTTTTAATTTAGAAAAAAAATTTTGTATCTATTGAAACACTGAATTTATATATAAAATTTTGCTATTATAGATAAGGTTTCACATCTTTCAATGAATTTAAATTGCATGTAATTTGATAAATATATTTATAAATTATATGTAATTAGGTGTCATAAATGGATGACTTTATCTATACCAACAAAATTATTAATATATTATATACATGATCATCGCAATTTTATTCACACTATAAAATTTATTAATCATATTACATTTTAAGATATTATTATATTCTAAAATCATCAAAAATACCTTTAAACATTTAAACAAAATAAAAATCAAATTTCTCATCTTCCTCTATACCTGTTAACAAAAATAGACAATTTTTACTCTTCCTCTATATTCTAACAAAACTTCAATCTTAGGAACAAAAAGAATAAAAATCAAAATTTTCATCTTCCTCTGTACCTGTTAACAAAAATAGACAATTTTTAATCTTCCTTTATATTCTAATAAAACTTCAATCTTAAGAAGAATAAGAAGAAGAAGAAGAAGGTTCCACACAGAGAGAGAGAGAGAGAGAGAGAGAGAGAGAGAGAGAGAGAGAGTTGAGGAAGTGGCTATGGTGATGCATTGGTATTTTTCATTTTTATTTTATTTTATTTCTATTTTTCGTGTATTTGATATTTGTAAGCATGGAGTTTTTTAGGGAATTTAAAATGTACTGTGTTTAAAATTTTATTTTATTTTATTAAAAGTAAAATAAACATATTTTATTAGTGTATAAAATAAAAATCAAATTAAATATGTATATGTGTAGAATATTGTATAGTTAATTAGTTTTGGAATGCCATTGGGATCACCGATAATTAATCTCATATCAAAATTAATTTAGTTATCACATCACATTGAAAAAATAAAATTTTGCAGAGATCATATAAACATAGATATAAATGTACATTGAATAGATTAAAAAATTTCACGCAATCAATTAACAAAAACGAAAAAAAATGAAAAATAAATAATGTTACCTCCGTAGCTATGATGACCCCCGCAACAACCGGTGAAAGAGTGGCGTAAGTAACCCAAGCCTCCCTTTTCTGGCTGATCAAATACGCCAAGACGGCAGTAAAAAACGGCGTCGTAGCGCCGATAGCCTGGGTAAACGACACCGGAAGGAACTTCAACGACACATTCCCACACACCACCGAGAAACAGAAAACGACGCTGAGCACCGCGATCTTCACCAGCTGGGCTCTGGAATTCACGCTCTGCTGAGGGACCACCTTTAACAACGCTACACCCACGTAGCTCAGCAAACTGCAGGCCGACATGTGGCACAGTGTAAGGAAAACCGGATATCTGAACCCGTAATTGCTCAGCAAATACTTGTTCAGCAGCAACACGCCGATGTTCGACCCGTACCACGAGATTACGGCCCCGACCGTGGCCCATGGATTCGGGTCACCCATGGGTTTTCGGGTTTAAGAATCCCAAACGCTTTGCAAAGAGAGAGAGAGAGAGAGAGAGAGAAACGGAAAGAGTTTAGATATTTTGGGAAAGAAAAAGAGGAAGATTGAATGTAATGGAAAGTAACGGTAAATATGCAAAGTGAAACGGTCGGTATTCGTGGGAGTTGCATGGCTATGGGTCCTACCACTTTCCCATCTGACGTGGCAATCCCTTTGGTGGGACCTACTGTCAGATGGGACCCTTTTGCTTTCTTGTTATGGTGTGTACTAAATTTTAGGTGGCATCGTTTATTGTATACAAGAATCATTTTTTAATGCGATTGAGCAGTTTATATCAGACCTTATGTTAAGGTGATTTTTTATTTATTATTATTTATAACAAATTTTTTTTATTTGAAGGTGACTATTTTACTTGATTATTTTGAACTAATAATAATATTATTAAAATTTCTATTATTTGAATTGATTTCAGAGCTAAATCTTGAATATATATTAACAATTTTGTGGATTCATATATATTATGTTATTAAATTCATATTATATCACTAATTAATTTTTAAATTTCAGCATATATATATATATATATATAAACATATCTTTTTTGATATAATGTATATACGAATTGATTTTTGTGGATGAGAGTTATAAGGGTAGCTGAAATCTTATTTTCTTTGGGTCAATTTTACATGTGAAATGCATAATGATGATGATTCATGTGGGTAGGAGGTTCTTTTTCAGGTAATTTTCTGAAATAGATTGGAAGAGTAGGGCATATTTTTGGGTGGGGATTTTGAAAGTACTAAAAAGGGACACCATTTCCACGCCATTTATCCATGGAGCTTTCAGTAAGTACACTGACTATTTCAGCTTCACAAATATATTTACAATTTAAAACCCATAATATCTAACCCCAATGGAGAATTTTACAATCACGAGCTCATTCTCAGATTTTAATATTGATAGAAAAGCTTTCTAATAAAAATGCAAAAATGATGCTGTTCGTCTTTTTTTTTGGAAATAAAAATGATGTTGTTGTCACATCAATGTTAATTTGCATACGTGATACACATGGTTAATAGAAAAATAATTATTTTTTTGGCAGAATATTATTATAGTTTTATTTTTTCCATATAGCTTTTTAGCTTTAGAAAGTCAAAAAAGATTTAAAACAAAACCAATTGATAATATTAATATTACTATATCGGTTATTACGGAAAAATAGCAATTAATAATCCTATAATCCAAACATAGCATTCTAATAAAAAAATTTAAAATGACATTAAATATAGCATCCTCTGTTGTGAACATAAAAGACAATGTCAAATGTTATATTTTATAAGTGGAGATGCTCAAAGAAGCAGCTACATGAAAAAGCTCAAATGGCAGTCATTATGTTTATAAATTAAGGATCTGAACATTAGGAGATTATATATGTGTATATATATATATATATATATATATACACACACACACAAATATATATAAAAGAAAAAAAGGATAAAGTAAAATAACCAAACTTTGGTCGATATTTTCAGTTGTTTATTTCTAAGTAAGCTGCTATTTTAGCTTTTTTTGGCCGTGTAATGTGTAAACAAACACACTCAATGTATGACTAACATCGACTTCCATGTCTAATATGTATTGAATCCTCCTTTATGCCACTACAAATGCACTAGAAGAACCTGTAAAATGACTGATAGATCCTAAAAGTGCCTTTGAAGCACCAAAATGTGTGATCCTGTATACACCGGCAACAGCTGATTGTGGGATTCTCCATTCAATGGTTGCAAAGCTCTGAGGACTAAGTCTCTCAGGCCTCGACCACCTGAAACGTAGGCAGAAATCATCGTCGTCGTAGGCTGGAATCCATGTTTTCTGGTTCTGGAGGATCTCAACCAGTGCAAACGTTCCTTCAGTCATAAGGTCATTCCTGGGACAGGCAGACCAGAAGGTGACTGAAACCATCTGACCCCTTTTGAATGTGGAATTTGGAGGGAGATCAGTTTTAACATCACCAAAATTTACACCTGGAGAGGTTGCATCAACCACAACAGGAGGTAGTAAGCTGATTTGTTTCTCTAAGAGATCTGGAGGAGGTGGTCCTGGTTCAACAACTTCGTCGGTGATGACAGCAGCTGCTAGCTTCTTGAACTCTTGAATGTAAGCTTCAAGTGTGTGAGGTCCATAAAGAGTTGAGGCCCCCTGAAAATCCAAATATTGATCAGGAGAGAATCCATGAAAAATTGGAGATTCATTTGAAGAAGTCTTCTGGTTTACTCCCTAGGATGAACTCATTTGCTATGATTTTAGCATTCGACTATGTTCTGATTTTTGAGAATTTAATGATTATGAATGTATATACTAACATATACTGTGCACAACGTGATCTGGCTGTCATGATCAGTAATATATGGTTGATATGCAGAGGTTTTTATGTCAAAGACGAAGAAGTGGAGGAATGAGTGGTACAATACCAACCTCGTATCGCTGAACCTGGTATTCCTCAAAAGTGGTTACATACTGTGAATATGTATTTGTCAGCCCTGCAATGACTATATGGACATTTCTTTCTTTGCTTACTCCTGAAGTAAGCACAGTCTTAACAGCATCACGAAGGCGCCTGCCTGCCATGGTTGTGAATTCTGAAGGAAATAATACCATTAGAAATGCATGTTCAGACTTAAGAGGAACTAGAAATCGATAATAAAGAAGAGAATAAACAAATTCCGTGGAAAAGTCCTGCTATGAAGAATTAAGAAATTCTTCACTTAATGCACTAGATTAATAGATATAGATCGAAACACTTGGTCCACATTACTATTTGTGGCACCATATAGTCGCATTTGCATATTTGTTTAATATACAGCTCTAATTACCATTAAGCAGCCACACTTTCGAGTAAAAAGAAGAGTAATTAGAGGGATAAAAATATACCTCCAGGAACACTGAGAATGACAAGTTGCCCAATCTGGAAAATCTGAACTGGAAGTACCGAGGGCTGCATACATAAGGAGTTGTGTATCTATGAGTAACCGCCCCCAACCCATATTTAAAGTAACTTAAAAAGATAGACAATTCAAAAACTGCTCCCTATGATCAACCAAAATGCTTTAATCTATAATCTAAGACTTTGTTGCACATCTACAAACTCAATGAACAGGCATACTTATTCACAAACAAATATGAGCAAATCAGATTAGACACTAACAGCCCAGTCATATGGTTCCTTCATTTCCCCAGTATCAAGAAGGATAGGCTTCGGATGCTGACAGTTGATCTGCTCCTGAGTTGGTGTTGTCAGCACGTTCCTCACCAATCTCCAGAAGGCATTCCCCTAAAGAATCCCAGAAAAAAGAAAATCAAGCAGAACTCAGTTGTCACATCATTTTAGTGGATACATTTACCAGAAACTTCATACCTTGTCATCCCCCTGCTTGAAATCAAAAGCTCCAGGTCCATCAGTCGTTCCTGCTGCAAATGCAAACCCCAAGGCAGCAGGGCATGTGTTGACCACCTTATTGTCCCCTTCCACTTGTGAAAGTGAGACCTTTAAGTTGGAAAAGTCTATGTATGCATGCTTGTGCCTGATCTTCCCTTTCAGCTTCTCGGTTGCTTTTTGAAAGAGCTCCACTGCTTTTCTAACCTGCCTCTCTCCAATTATACGGGTACTCTCAAACTCGTCAGGATAACTGACAAAAGAGGATTGGTTTTAAAACATTTTATGTGTTATATTGTTGACCTGAATGCTAAAAATAGAAATCAGTATTTACCCTGGTCCGCGGCCATAGCACAATTCATTTTTACCATTGCAGGTACTGTGATTAAAATCACATGGAAGGCCAGTATCTGTGCAAAATGCACCCAGGACATTGGGACTTACATCGCCGCAATTTGATTGACAGAATGCAGATACAAATTGAGGCTTTTCGGTATTCCTTAGAGAATTCCTGACCCTTTTTGCAACAGTCAAAAGCTTTGTCACAGGTTGTCCTTTAGAAGACTGAAAGGAGGCAGCAAGTTTTGTTAACTCATTCCCTGTATCAAATACACCATTTGTCATATAGCGGAAAGCATTTTATGTTTTGAGAAAAGAAAACAATATACAAGATGGCATATTTCTGCACAGCCTAACTACGAATCTGCATGGAAATTTAGGATATCACAGAATTATAAAGCTCAATGACTATCTTGACTCAAAACTACTTGCATTTTCACTGAAATTTGTACTTACGATGTCCATTGGGATTCATAACTATGCTTGAGACCCTGCGAGGGATTCTGTCAGTTCCTGACTCATTGAAATACAAACTATCAAAACCTTTATGTTCAAACCAATCCTCCATAAAGCGAGCAGCAGCACCTTTGTTGTCACCACTTATTAGTGAGTTTGTTCGACTCATAGAAGTTCCATGAGTTGCAAACCAGTTAAAGCTACCTATTGGTCCCCAGCCATCATCCACAAACTTTATGAGAGTCATTTCTTTATCCACATCATACTTGTACTTACTGCGCTCAGCTGCTGGATTGTTGAGATAAGCACTAGGACTCCGATTCACACCAGCATCTAAGATCTCTCCTGTGACACCATGACAAAAGATTAAAGAATAACTGCAACACAAAGTCTTGCATCAAATGCTACCTACATTTGATGTCTCTTGGGAAAAGAAAGTGCCATACAAAAGTCTCTTGATTAGTTCTTATCTTGAAATGGTTATTCAAAGATGTGGCATACAGATGCTGCAGCAACTATGACTCAGTTTCCTTACCCTTATTCACAAAAATTGATCCAGGTCTAAGATTCTCATGAGCTTGAATAATACTTTTCTCAATGCCATCAACAATAACCTCAAATGACTGGCGCACAAATCCAAGAGATGTTACAATGTAAACAACATATTGGAGATAGCCTCCAGGCCCAGCATGAGTGTGAATGCCACTAATGGCTACATTCTGCTCTGTATAAAGGTTTCCATACCTAAGCAACGAAAGATATAACAGAACAAAAAATGAAAATAAAAAACAAAGAAAATAATAAAAACATATTAGAGTTATGTAGTAAATTCCAGACAGAAAAAGGATAAATTCTAAAAATATATCAGTAAGGAAGGAATATATCAATCTTTCAATCTTGGGTTCTCTACCTTGCTTTCAATCTTTCAAGTAGTTTAATAGTAACAATTTGAGAGGCCATGCAGGCATCAAGATTCACAAATACTACACGATTTCCCTTCGGTTCTGCAACAATAAAAGCACGAGCTCGTAACCTGAAGTGAACTCCAGAAGCAATCTGTTCGAGACTAGCATACCCCATCATGTTAACATCTGCAGCTGGCCCTGTTATATCATAGCTTCCAAGACCAATCAAGTAGTCGGAAGCTGATGAAATCTGCTTAATATTTTCAAGTAAGAATAATGTGAAAACTGAAAACCAAATGGTTTTATATGGCCAACGTATACTGCTAGGATGCAGAGAAATCGTCTCCATTGACATTTCCTGAAAAAAGGAATTCAGATTAGTCACCGTTTTCACCCTCACCCATATAAGAATAATATAAACATAAAAAGCTCCCAAATTAGGAAACTCGTACTGCAACTATGCCAAGCCCGATCTTGGTTCCAATGCTGAATTAACAAATATGAAGCAAGACCTACTCCCTCCCATCCCAGGAATAATTGAAGAGAGTTATCTCCAGTCACCAACATTGGCATAAAAAAAGTAAAAATGGACAAATAACACATAAATCGAGATCTATGAGGTTCCTCGGACATATATGAAATGGAATAAAGATGGACCAAGCTACTTATGGATGCTGTTTAAGTCCAATTTCATTCTGTTCAACTGGCCCATAATTACCCAAATTCCAAATCCCAATATTCAGTTTTACACCATGGTTGGTATTTGAACAAAAACACCTGCATTAAACTCATAAGTTTATATCCTACTTTTTTTTATTTTCTTCATAAATTTCTTTTAAACAGCCAATGAAACTAAAATACTTTGTTTTTCCTTTTAATTTTCCTTCATGAATTCCAAACTCTAAAAATCTTTTGCCAAAAAAAAAAAAAAAAAAAAAAAAAAGAGTAAGCTACACAAACAATGATGAGATTTCACTATCCAAGATTCCAAGTCTCACCTTTGTAAAGATGTAAATACTGATTATAACTACTCTCGAGTAAAGACAGTAGATTTTGCACTTAATCACTAAAGGGTGTTATGTTGAACCCAAAAAAAAAAAAAAAAAAAAAAAAAAAAAAAAAAAATTCACTCAACCAAAAGAAGGAAACTATAAAGTGGAAGTACCTGTAGCAGAGAGAGTGAACTTCAAAGCTCCTATAGAGAAAACATACCAGAAAAATTCAAGGTATAGCCTGTGAGCATGGTTCAAGAGCTTCACCTCACAACCGACATATAAAGAAACAAGGAATGGGAGAGAGAGAAAGAGTAACAATTACCTAACGAATCAGATCAGAAGCTGCTTCCATGGTGGGGTCAGAGAAAAAAGAAAGGAATGTCTTTTACGAGCCCATATTAACAGTAGTCGTTCAGACTTGGAACAAAGCATTTGGCAGTTGGCACCCCCTTTATTTATTTGTATATTTTTTTTTGTTGTTTTTTTCAAAACTATATTTTGGACGCTCTCTCTCAAATCTCACTTCACTAAAACGCATAGTTCTAGCTTAATAAAAACACGAACGACATTACTGTCGTGCTCTACTCAAATTATATGGTATTAGTAAATCTGAGTGTGAAACCAGTTGTTGGTTATTTGAGAAAAGCTGGTTCGTGAAGGTCATGAATGCAAAGCCGATAAGACAGAGTAGTACCAAATTTGGTGGAAGGAAGGGGACACGTATTAAAGAGAGGTTGGTGGAGCCAGTAATGAGCCAGCTATTTGAGTGCGTTTTTGTGGCACAGACACTAAGCCAAGACCAACCACCCCACCTTCATATTTTCACACTCCCACTTCTCCGTTGCTCCTTATTTTTTCTCCATGCATGTCCACTTGCTTCTCTGGGATTGAGTTTCGTCAGGATTTCTTGTGTCCACCATTACGGTGTGGCATATTATGTTATTGATTTGCCATTATCATGTTAATCATTTGCTATTTTTATTTTTATTTTTTAATAAATATAATGAATTATTTATTTAGTAGGTCTTCTTTCGTCTTTTAGTAATTTTAATTTTCTCTAAATAAATAAATAACCCATAATTTGTTTAATTAATGGATTGTAAAGCTACAAATGGTGAAATCCCATGACTGTAAAAATGATAGAGATTTTTTAACGTTTTCATTAGTAAGATATGGCTATTATAGCAATCTTATCCAAAGAACAAAGAACAAGGAAAAGAGCAATACAAGACACCATCACCCTCAAAATCGCTTTTCCTCCTATGTCTATTTGTTTGAAGTTGAGACAAAATGATTTTATCTCCAACAGCGTAACGGGTACCCAACCAAAACCACATTCCTTATCAAAAATATGTCATTCAAACGAGCTACAAAACTTTCGAGGTAAAGACAAAAGGTAAATTTTAGGCGTTCATTTAAATTTGGCACATTCCTAGTAAGATTTGTTGCTGTTTCACTGGCCATTTTTCAGCATTTCTTGGAATGCAACATGGTCTCAAAAGATTGAAAGATCAAGCACTATCCACAGATAACATAATAACACAAGCAGCAACAAACAAACAAAAAAAAAAAAAAAAAGTGTTTCCTTCAAAACTTCCAACAATAACTATGGTAAATATCAGGAAAATGCATCCTAAAAATTGCAAACGGCACAACTGCCAGCTAATGTAATTTTTTAGTACAGACTTAGAAAATGGGTTCTCAACTTATAAATGCAAAACTCAACCGCCTCCCCTTGCGGCCCAATCTAGCATCTACACAAGTCGCATAACTGCCAAACTGCCAAAACAAAAAGAAAGAAGCATAAGGTATCATTTCAGCCAGAACAAACCGAAAGAGCATAAGATAACATTTCAACGCAAGTACAAGAATAATCAAATATTAATGTATTGTTTATCCACATCAGTGAAGAAACCATGAATTGAGTCAGTAAGCCAATTCATTGTACTCATTTTCATGCAATTACCTATCCACAAACCCTTTGATAGGATTAAAGTTTTCAATTTCTTTGCCCATTTCTAGATTTTTTTTTTTTTTTTTTTTTTTGGGTGCTTCACTTGCTTATTTTAATTATAGTTTGGTAAGTAACTGGACATAAATCCGGAGAAAAAATAGCAACAGATTCCATTCATCACAATATTCCTGAAAAACTTAAACAGTGTAATTTCTGACTAAACAAAAGTAAAAGAATCAACTGGCTTGAAATCTGACAAAAACATTTACTGAAGAAAAGAAAGGAGGGATTGGACACAATTTTGATTCCAAGTTATTTCACAAAGCAAAGTAAAATGACTTTGAAACTTCAAGAACCAAACCAAGTCGAGTTAATATTAACATAGCATAAAAAATGAGCATAAGCTAGTTTTAGATAATTCAATAGAATTCCAGGGACATTAAATGGAAGAATCAGTAGATTTTCCCAGAAAAGTCCCTAGATTAGTTTATATAGTGCTCCAAGAAAAAATTTGCGACTGGGCACAGTTAAATTCCTAAAATATCTCGATAATTAATCCTGAAACCCAACAAACATATAACAAAGTTCCATTTCACAAAAGAATGAAATGGACTCATCAATCCTAAGTCCTAACTCATAAGCAATTACTAGCAAAAATGTGTTGTTTTAACTCTTACAAGTCGAAGGGGTACATAGGCTGGAAGCCAAATGCCAAACAGTTGGTATATAAGGAATAAGAACCAAGATTATGAAAACTACATACCAAAAGAATTACATTTTATGCTACATTAACACTTACAGGATTCAATATCTGCAAGCTACATTTAACAATTTCAGGATTCAATATTGACAACTAAGACTAATAGTAAACAAGAAATAACACCCTAAGCAGAGCTGGATTAGTACCTTATATGTTGCTGGGGTACATGAAAACCCTGACTCTAGCTCCCTGTTAAAATGGAATAAAATTAAAATTACAACATTATAAGTTTAATCAAACTCTTCAGAATCACTGAAAACAAAACTAATTGGCAAACTATATAATATATATTACCATGGACTTGGGAGGTAGATTGGACTTGAACTTAGCACGAACAACGCCACTGTTACCATGAGGTCTAATGACCTTTCCCCAAATGCAACGGTAGTGGGTCCCATTCGTCTTCACCTTGGCTTTGTAAATGTAAGCCAAGCGCTTCCCATTGTACCATCCCACCTCTTCCTTCGTGTTAACCCCCTCGATCTGAACCAGAGACGTGTTTGGGTACTGGTTCGATTTCGACCTAAATTTATAAAACCAAAACCAAAACCAACCCCAGATTTAATCAAAAACAAATAAATAAATAAAAATGCCTTTTTTTATTTTTCTGAAACAATTACCAACTGAAAATTTTGCAACTTTCTTTTATACCTTTTGTATCCTAGAATGGTTCCTCGTGTATAGAGTCTGTTTGAACCACCAAAAAAAAAAACCACCAAAATTAGAACTTTTAGAAAGAAAAAACAAGAAAAAGAAAATACGCAGCGAGAAATTTAGAGCGAAAAATAAGAGTACGACGTAAAGAAAGCAATTGGACCTGACGCGCTCTCCTTGGCGACCCTTCACCATCGTTGAAATGAAGTTGTGGCTCTCTAACTCTGAACTGGGACTGCCAAAGACGGAGACCAAACCCTAATTGCAACCCCAATATTTATATGTGGCTCTAGGGCGAGAAACTAAAAACGCATATAATTATATATTTTACAATGTTATAAAAAGATAAAAAACTATTACCTCAGTTGGAGTCACAGTTTTTTTTTTTTTTTTTTTTAAATATAACATATATATATATATATATATGTATATATATAATGCAAAATGAACAGCTTGAAAAATGTTGGTTTTTGCTTTCAAAAAAGGAAACAATCAATAATGTTGGTTTTTTTTGTTTTTTTGCCCTTACAACGTTTATAATGGTCTTTTTGATACAGAGATATAATGGTTACCTATAATTTGCATATTTATTATTCTCAGGGAAAAAAAAGAATGCAATATTTGAAATATCACGATTAAAAATGCATCTTCTTCTTAGTTTTAAAAGTTTAATTTTTTTCAAGTATTATTTAATTAATATTTGGATAAATTTATATTATGTTTGTATTTTCAGATTAACGTTAGATGTAACAAAAAATAATGTAAATTATTCACAAAAAAGAAAGTGTAAATTTATAATAGACTTATTTAATCATTACTTGATACTTTAAAAAAATTAAAGCAAACTAATAGTGTATAAATTAAAGTGGTTATCTGTTTATTTATTTATTGTTTATGAACTGGTTGAATTTATCTTTTAGAATAGGAAAAATTTTATCAACACCCATAAATGGAAATTCATGGGCATTTTTTTTTTTTTTAATTACAAGGGAAGAAAATAGAAAAACTACAAACAGATATCACGGGAAGACAATATTCCCATACATCAATGCCTTTGAGAGCTATAGGGTAAGTGATGATTTATTAATTTGAAAATGTTAATGAATTTTCATCAAATCTTATGGTACTGACCAAATTTTCCCTTTAGAATAAAATAAGTTGATAAATCTTGAGCTTATTTAAATTGACATTCTTTAAAGATTTTAAATAATTTGAATCTTGATTTTATATTTAAACCCAAAAAAAAAAAAAAGACTAAATACTGATTCTTTAAAATTTTATGAACATAATTTAAATTTAATTATATTACTGTTTTATTTTGGAATAATGATTTGGTTCAAATCTAAACATTGAAATTTATTAGCTACCATGGCATTTAAAATATGTTGCCAACTTATTCTCTATTTTTTATAAATGGAGGGATCCAAATCCCTTTCAAATATTACTAACAAGATTTTTTTTTTTAACACAATAATCAATTAATTGTATGCAAATTTGTTGATAATATCTAAATATTATTTTTTAATTTTAATTATTAACTAATATATTATGTCATAAATATTTAAATTATATCCGATTAAATAGATTAATTTTTTAAAATAAAAACAGTAGAAACAAAGTCTAAGAATGAAAGACAGTGGATAATTATTAAAATGTAGCATGTAGGAATTTGAATATCAGTCATCAATTCCCCAACATTTCGAGCGAATCAGTTGAATCTAATCTAAAAAATAGAATAAATACTATCTTAATTGTGTATAAAAAGACCACATGTGTGAGTATATACTATGAGAGTGGCTATTTAGTGCAATTATTAAGCTAGTGGTAAAATGTTGTAAATTTGTAATTGTTCCAAAGTTGCAATTGATAATAATGCTTGAATTATTAACCAAATGGTCAATGCGTCTTTGTCCTCTTAGATAATTATGTTAATATAAGAAATACTGCCAAAAAAAAAAAGTGTTGGTAATGAACAATTTTTATTTTGTTTTATTATTTTTTCCCCACAGGATCATTTCTTTAGAAAATAACATTGAAAGTCCAATGTAGTTTGCGAATATCAAATAAAAACATAATCATCTAATATAATAGTTGAGTAAAAGAAAACTACTTAATTGTCAAATCGATAGATTCAGAGTTGTGATATAAATTTTGACAAACCTATTATTATCTAGAATGGTCCACTGTTGATCTAATATCTACAATACAATCCATAAGCTTCTTTACTCATTCAATAAATAAATAAATAAAATATAATTGCAAATTAACAAAATATGATCTATATGTTGGATGCAAAATCCAACACATTGAAATTTGAAATAATATTTATATTCAATGTAATCACAAATATCAACTTGTGTTTGTTCAAAATATAACTTATAATATTTTGTATATAATTATAGATGTTGCTCATGAACCTCAAGCTAATTTCAATTTAGTCTTAAACCAAGCCAAAACTACACATTGGAACAATATCCAAAAAATAATAATAATAGTAATACTATTAAATAACAATAACAATAAACATTATTTGTTAAATAATATTGATTCAGTTGATACGTTATTTATATTTCATTGTGAATTTGAAATATCGGATAGAAGAAAATTATCATAAATGTTAAAAAAAAATTAAACATTATTTACTCAAAATTTACTAAAAATAGCAATTCAATTTAGTAGGTAAATCTCCATAAAATCATAATTTAAAACTTCACAACTCTTATCAAGTATACAAACTATCAACACCTTTGCCTAAAGAAGCATGCCTATAAGGATTGTTAACAATTTTTCCTTTTAAAGAATAGGCAACAATTTCAGTGAAGCAAGAACCACAACCAATTATAAATGCATGACATTCATTGTTCATTTTCTCATTACTAGTTATGAAGAATCAGCACATTGTCAGGACTCGTCCAGAATTTCTTCCCCGGAACCCTAGACAAGCCCTGATCCCAGGGAAACCCTACCGGACCCTCCAATGGAAAATCCGGCAGAGCCTTCCCTAAGGGATGGACTTACCACAAATTACCTGCACTGAAAACACACTTCAAAAGTTCATCCCCTTATTCCTCCTGCAAACTACAAATTGTTTCATAAATTTCAGCACTTCTCAAAAACAACAACAGTCCAGTGCATAAGTAAAACATAAGTATCCCAATAGTATACAGAGCTTTAAGAAGTGCTAATCAACAGAAATACAACAAGGCTGAAAGAAATAATACACTGAAATGAAAGAGTACAGAAGTACTTCTCGAAACACAACAGCAGCGGAAAACTTGGTTCGCTCCGGAAGAACGTCTGCCACCACTTGCACTTAAGGGAACGGAATTTAAGAGTGTGAGATGCTAATCATCTCAGTGAGTGACCCTAACTACTGAACACCTTTAGTGATAATAAAATAATATTAATAGCAATTAAGGAATAGAACAAATACCAACAATTAGTAAATAAATAATAATAACTGTTGGAAAATAATAATTTCCCTCAAAACTCTTACCAATCGCTCCTTTTGAAATGTTCCCTTTTTAAAACCTTTTCGCAAAACCCAGTGTGCATACCTCCCGAAAACCAAGGGATTAAATAATTTAACAAACAACAAATAAATAAATAAATACCCCAAATATAATTAAAATGTAATAAATTATAATAAATAATTTTAGAACACCTTTGGGGTTTAAAACATTATTTGCAATTTACACCGACGCACCACACCATATACCGGTGATGCCCTCCGATACCCAGCGTCCCGAGCACTGACTGGCGGGGGGTTAAAGAGAGAAACCTGCAACGGCACTTCGGCGTCCCGACAGTACCGCTGCTGAAACCATCACCCGGCCAAGGAGGGAGGCGGCTGTGCGCAATAACAAACTTGCCTGCCCATGGTCCAATGGCAACTCACAGGTGAAGTAATAACCGCGCGCTAAACCACATAATACCTGCGCGCTACCACATGTCCATACACCATACACCAAAACACCAATACTGTATGAGTGCGTCTAAAAATAAACATTATTAATCAACCGTACCGTTTTCCAAAATTACCGTGGAAAATACATTAAATTCTCACACTTACCATCCCACATATTTTTATTAAATAAACCGGTACGAAACATCGATAACCAACAAACCACAATTTTCTCGAAGTACGAGATGCAACCATAAAAATACCGTGGGCATAATTTATAAAATTTAAACAAATATTTTCGTAAAATATTTAACCCAATTATGCCCGGAAAAAATCAAATTTAAACCCACGTACAAATACTACCAAAATACACTTTACTCATGCACAATAAATAAATTAAACCACAATAAAACCATAATTAAATCATACCACATGAGCACAAATTTAAATATCAATTTAAATACCAAATAAACATAATTAATTGCCCAAAATAATTTTTGAAGGTGGGTCACTCACCTTGAGCGCGTAAATCAACTAAGATCCTCCTCGGGATCAACTCCACCACTCGTACGCGCACCTACACAACCACAGTGTATCAACAAAAAAATATTAATATTTTATTCGGGTAATTCCCAAATGGGTACCCGGGGAGCGAACACCAAACGACATCTAAGGGTTACGAGTTATATACCGAATCGAAGCTCGCGTGATGAGGATCACGGATTCGGTCTTATTTTCCGGTGATCGGACCCGACGGGGTCGGAATCTCACCGGAAAACTTTTCAGGTTTCGGCTCCGTAATTCTCCCAAACCGTCGCGAATTGGCGAAAACGGATGTCGGAACAGTACTTTCCGGCGAGCCGCCGCGGTCACCGGCAACCGTCGCCGGCGGCGGAGCGTGCGGTGGACGTTGGCTGTGATTTTTTGCAGACTTGTAGATCGTGAGGAGAGCAATCCAACGGGACCGGCGGTAAGCAAAACAGAGGCCGGACGGCGGAGAAAGCACGGTTTGAAGATTTCCGGCCCCTCGCCGGAAAACGCTCCGATCCCGGCGCGTCGGTGGTCCGATGGCCGTGAAACTTGGTGGGTCGGCCAGAATTGAGGAGAGGATCAAGGCTAGCTGGCGCGTGTGGCCGGAAAATGGCCGGAAGTGTGTCGATTGGCGGTGGCCGGCGGTGGAGGGAAAAACTCGCCGTCGATCTTCGGATGTCCGATCCGGGCGCGTCCGGCGGCCGATCGCTATGAAACTTGGAGGTTTTGCCGGAAATGGGGAGGGAAAACTTTCTGGGCGGTGCGTGTACTGTAGATCGGCTGGAAAAGTTGAAAAATTTCCCCCGCCGGTCAGACTCTCTCCCTCTCTTTCTCTCTCCTCTCTCTCTCTTTCTCTCTCTTCCCCGAGAATTTTATCAAATAAAAGCCACTGTGTGGCACTGTTCATGCCACGTGGACCAATCAGAAGCTGACACATGGTATTTCACTGTTCATCAACTCAAAAACATTAAAATATTACGGTATCCGGTAAACTTCAAACGTCCATAACTTTTTAACCGGATGTCTGTTTTAAGCGTGCCGCTAGTCTGTGAACTCGTATCGACGAGCACTTCACAACCATGCACGAGTCAAAGCTCATTTCTCCATAAATAAAAAGTCAACTCAGGCACCCCTTGGACAGTTTTGACCGCAACTTGTTTTGCTCATAACTTTCAAATCGGAACTCCATTTTCAACGTGCTACCAGTCTACGAACTCGGGGCATCGTGCACTTCGCCACGGTACCCTGGTCAACTTGAAATTCCAACTAGAGCAAAAAGTCAACTTTTGACCCGCTCGATCAACGGTCAACCTCGGTCAACGTGCACGGATTCCGGTGCGATTTGGGACGGGGTGTTACAACATGACCAAACAAATAACATTTCTTTAAACTCAAACAAATCTTTAGATTTTGCTTGAAATCATACCACGAAGATTTTTAGCAATTTAACCATACAAATAAATTTATTTAAAAATATAATCCATAATAAACATACATTAAATATAAAATTTAAATAGCTCATACAGATTTGAATACCAAATTTTGTTTAAGATAGCAGTTCTAACATCCATATAATATAACTCAAAATCAAAATTAGCCACAATTGCCTTAATGATTTTAAAAGAATCTTTTATAGATACTTGACATCTCTTTATAGTCAATTTTCTCATTCTAGCTAAACCCTTCGGTAAAAAATCCATCTTATACCTATTTATTTGATCATTAGAGTCTCTTTTAGTCTTATAGACCCATTTGCATCCAATAAGTTTGCTATCTTTAGACAACTAAACCAAACTAGACACGTTGAACTACTTATTGGCTTCCTTATAAGTGATTAGATTCAATTTATTACTTATGTCAAACTCATATTTCTACAAATAAATCTTATAGTTATCAGGTATAATAATTTATTGAACAACAAAATATCTAATAGAAACATCAATAGTAAGAATCAATACAACTTCCTCTCTAAAAAACAAACACCTTTAGACAATAAAATTCAGAAGCCTAAATTATTTATAATAACCAACAAAATAACCATTAAATGTTTTAGAGTTCAACTTTTTTATATCAAAATTATACAGCTTAACGTCATATTTACAATCTCGTACACAAGTAAAAGGTGAAATTAGGCATAATTTGTTACCCACAATAAAAGTGGCAAATTAAAATTTACCAATACACAATGCACTATATCCATAAAAAATGCAGTTCCTTTTCTCAGTTATACTATTTGCTAATGAGTGTCAGGTATTATAAACTACATATCAATATCACATTCAAACAAATAATTATTATTTCTATTAATTTGTTTTATTATATTAATGTTGTTAATTTCTCCTTAAACAGAAGAAAATTATGGTTTGGTAATTCAGAAATGCTAATTTTCAAACAATTAAATTAACGATTAGTTTCATTTATTTCCTTTAAAATTTAATTTAAATACAATTTAATATTTTTAATTTTAAAAATATTATCAACTTTCATTTAAGTTTTAAAAAGCTATTATCTTCTTCTTTTATTATTTTATTTAAACATTTTAAAATAATATTATCTATATATTTATAGATGATAATTGTAATATTTTAAATCTGAAAAATTAAATTGTAACTAATTTATATTTTAAAGGATTCAATTGTAATATTTCTTAAATTTAATTTTGATTATTCAAGATCCAAAATCCTCCCCGAAAATTTGTAAAAGAAAAAAAAAAGAAAAAGGTATAAACTTTAATCAACTTATTCAATAATTGTATTTTTTGTGATAACGATTCACTTATTTAATCAAATTCCACATCTTGCTATTGTGTATGGAGTCGTTGGAGGTACAGACGGAAACTCACACGGCTTAACCCCTTAGGGCGTGTTTGTTATGCAGGACTGGGCAGGTCAGGACAGGACCCAGTCCCAGTCCGGTGTTTGGAAAGTAAAAATGGAAGGGGGACAGGTTTGTCCTGTTGATCATTTTATCCCAAATGAAGGGGATAGATCTGACCCATCTGGAGACTGTGTCACTTTTGTCCGACTGAGCTCTCTTCGAAGCATCTCTGGCCGCCCTCTTCGAAGCATCTTCGATCTCGCATCACCATCCCCTTCGAAGCATCTCTGGCCGGTAAGCATGTCTTCTTCTTCTGTTTCGTCAATCTTCCATCATCATCATCTTGTTATTTTTCTTTGTTTTTTTACGTTAATTTTTAGCTAAAAAAGTATGAAATATTTTTTAGAAATGTCATTTGTTAATCTGCAAAATAAGCTTCGATCTATTTATGTTAGGGCTTGATTTGATATTCAGGAGGAAGAAGCTTGATTTTGGAGGCTTAAACTACCCTTCGAAGCATCTCTGGCCGGTGAGTTTATCTTCTGCTGCATCCTTCCTCTGTTTCGTCGATCTGCCATCATCACCATCTTGTTCTTCTTCTTTGTTTTTTTACATTAATTTTTTTAGCTGAAAATTTATTAAATTTTTTGGGAAATGTCAGTTGCTTTGTCGATCTTCCATCATCATCATTTCATTATTCTTCTTCGGGTTTGTACATCATTTTTTAGCTCGAAAATTATGAAATTTTTTCATTTGTTGATATTCAAAATAAGTTTCAATCTATTTATGTTGGGGCTAGATTTGATATTCAGGGGGAAGAAGCTTGATTTTGGAGGCTTAAACTACCCTTCGAAGCATCTCTGGTCGGTGAGTTTATCTTCTGCTGCATTCTTCTTCTGTTTAATAAATAAGCAACTGCGAACAAGTGTATCTTATGGCACCGCAGACTGGTGTGTTTTTTTTGGGCTGAAAATTGGATTTGGATTAACTGAGTATAAAAAGTAAAATAAAATACTAACACGAATAAAAAGTACTGTGTACAAGAAATTCTGATGTATCTTTCTCTGGTCAGTGTCCACATTATCGGTCCAGTAACAATAATAGACAAAAACTTTTTCCGTCGTTTATATTTCAAAGATGCCCTCTACTTTGTTAGAGAAGGGACTGATCACCCACTCCCGCAATGTTTCAATTCTGGGTTTGGACCTCCTGAAAGCTAGGCAAGAACATGCTTTGATTAAAGAGGAAAAGTAGAGAAAAAGAGGAAAAAGACTACGTTAATGATGAATGTGAATCAAAATGCTGATTCCCTCTATTAATTAGAAGGTCACAGCAAACATACTCTTTGCAAGACCATTGTTAGCCTTGGTTAGCCTTATATAAGTGTTGAATTTCCTCTTTGAGTACCTCCACAAAAAGCTTCTTAGATGTACTAGATTGGTAGAGTACAGAGTTTATGACAGCTTCTTCCTTTATCATTCTCTCTTCTTCCATCATACCAATTGGTAAATCTGGTGTCTCTTTTACAGTCCAAAAACCTCCATAAATCTAGATATGAGAAATAAGTTTTTTGCTTTGTCATAGGCATTTTGTTCAATTTACATTGATATTGCTGGTCTTAGTCCCTCTTGTTAATCTGCTGCAAAAGTTTGAAAAGAATAACATGGAAACCCTGCACTCTTATTAGTTAGCTGGGAAAATTGGGTAAGTGGTCCACACTACAAATTTGCTGTGGCAAATGGCTAGTGAAGTTATTAGTACCCAGTTGCTTATTTATTAAACTTAGTGAGATTAGTCATTCCCATAGGAATTGAACCACTAGTTGGTTTAGCATGAAACCTACATACCTTAGATTTGTCAAGTCTCCTATAGAAGAAGGAAGCTCACCAGAGAGATTTTTGATGGCAATGTGAACAATTTCTAAGCTGCTCAAATTTCCAACTTCTCTAGAAATATTTCCAGAAAGTTGGTTTCTTTGAAGGTGTAGTGTGATTAGATTTCTCAAACTTCAATTTCTCTAGGAATGTTTCCAGAAAGGTTATTCCTATAAAGGTAAATGGCAAATAAATTGGACATGCTTCCTACAAATGTAGGAATTGCACCATAGAGACTTTTGTTAGCAAGGTCAAGATCTTCTAAGTTGCTCAATTTTACAATTTCTTTATGAATACTTCAATGAAGACGGATGAAGAAAGGTCAAGAACCACTAGTTTTGCCAAGTTTCCAATTTTCTCCAGGAATATTCCCAGAAATTTGGTTTCCATAAAAGCTAAAATATCTGAATTTTTCCAACTTTCCAATTTCTGGTGGAATTGTTATTTCATCTTTCTTTGGGGGAAAAAAAAATATTTGACATATGTGATTATTACATATTTGCTCTTCTTAATCTTTTTAATCATAACAGTTGATATAAAAATACATAAAATATTAAAATTTAAGGCGAAAAATGGATGTTATGGTTCGTTATTGTAATTTATATTGTAATATTCTTGGAGAGGAGATATTTAAAAACTTTTATTCTTTAGGAGTTTTATATATATATACACATTAATATAGATTGTAAAGTTAGAGAACAAAGTTATGAATGGTGAGGTTACAAATTTGATGTCAATAAGAATATGCAATAAGAATGATATTATATAATTATATATATATATATATGTGTGTGTGTGTGTGTGTGTGTGTGTGTGTGTTTGTGGAGCAGGCTACTACATGCGAAATGGAAGACAAAATAAGTATAGGGACAAAAAACAAATCATGCCAAACTCACATGCTTGCTGCAATGTTCTTTCACCATTGTCAACTGCCGGCCATCAACTCACTCTTTTGGCTTTTCTCTTGTCTACCTCTCTATGCAAAATCAAATATTCCTCTTAAACAGTGCCTTTCTTCAAGTCAAACAGTGCCTTTCCTTTACAATGCATAATTGCAATTTCTAGTGTCATAGCTATTAGAACCATTTTAATTTTTAAAATGCATAATTGAATATGTGAGCATTACATGTGTGTTTATTATTTTAATTTCTTAACTTATTATTCTTTACATGCAATAAAAATTGGAAGTTAATAGTGCAGGTTAATGCTCTTTTGCTTTATTTATTAGACTTCTGAATGCTTTTATTCACTTTAAAAGAACTGTTATGTTGGTCAGATTAGTGCTAGATTGTCCTTTGGCAACTCGGATGCAATCTCAAGAATGTGGAAAAACTGGATTTGCATATGGATTTGGACTTGGTTGCATGATTTTGCAGGAAGATGCAAAGTTGACATTTTGATATCTATTTAGTTTCCTGGATTGAATGGCGGTATTTGGCAACCTGAATTTTATATTTCAGTTGCCTACTTACCTGTTGGATAATCAATATTATGTTTTGCAATGTCTTTAAAGAAAGAGTTATCATATCTCATGCTTTTAAATATTGACTTCTTTACTTGCCTTCTACTCTTTCATACCCAATATATTGTTTTCAAACCATTAGGCAAATCGATATAGTGAAATTCCTAGCAAAATATAAAATAAATAATTTGATGAGTTTGGGAAAATAATGAAAATCAATAAAAAGTATGAGGTTGTAATTGAACAATATTTTGGCGTGAAGAAAAGTGAATATAATTGGTTTCTTTCCCCTCCTAGTCAGTATAATATATATATATATATATATAATAATTGGTAAAAGTTTATACACTTTTAAATAATATTAGACTGATTTTGAAGTGTGAAGTGCCATATTTTGAAATTGAAAACTGCCCTATGATGTTTTTAGGTTAACATATAAATATATATATATATATATATCTATAAATATTTAGTTAGATGAGTATAAATAAATATATAATCCACTTTTTACTTTAAGCTTTCAACTATAATGTGTGTAGAGAAGGTGTAGACCGTGTCAATCAATTATCACTTAATGAGGGAATAAATTAGCAATTAATTAATTAGCACTTAATGATAGAGGTGTTTTCATGTAATTTTTATCAATTATCACTTGATCACATTCCATTTAATGTGTTGTTTATTTTGTCCTTATTATTATTATTTTTTTTTTGTAGATATGGATCGAAGAAAATTATTCACAATACAATCTTTTGTTCGTGCTTTATGGTTGTCTTCCTTATGTATATGTATGTAGCATGGCGAAGGAGAAATAATGGAGAAGTTAGGAATCGAATAACTAGGGGGACTGAATTGTGTACATCGTTTTTAAATAGTTTGTTAGATAATAATGTCAATTGTATTAGTCAAATGAGGATGGATAGGAGAACATTTGGTGTTTTATGTGAGTTATTATGTCAGAATGGTTATGTTAAAAGAGATGGTACTGTTACATTGGAAAAGCAAGTGTGCATATTTTTGCACATAATTGCTCATCATGCAAAGAACCGTACAATTATAAGTAGATTCTATAGATCGAGGGAAACAGTTAGTATATATTTCAATTCAATATTGAATGGAGTGTTACGTTTACATGGAATTTTGTTGAGGCAACCTGAATCTGTGTCAGATAATTGTTCGGATGATAGATGGAAAATGTTTAAGGTATGTTTGTGGAATAGTTTGATTACTAATCTTACAGTTAGATTATTTGTAGTATTATCTTATGTGAGTGAATTTTTTTGTAACATAGAATTGTTTGGGAGCATTAGATGGAACTTATATTAAGGTAAAAGCATCTAAAATCGATAAGCCAAGATATCGAACAAGGAAGGGTGAGATAGCCACAAATGTTTTAGGTGTATGTAATCTGAATATGGAATTCATATTTGTATTACCTAGTTGGGAAGGTTCCGCTTCGGATTCTAGAGTACTTCGAGATGCATTAAGTAGACCAAATGGCTTAAAAGTACCAATAGGTAAGACCAATCATTAATTTTTTCATTATAATGGACTAACAGTGCATAAACTGATAGGAGATTTTTTTTTATATAGGTTGTTATTACTTAGTGGATGTTTGTTACACTAATGTTGAAGGATTTCTTGCACCATATAGGGGAACAAGATATCACCTTTCCGAATGGAAAGATGGTTGTGCACCCACAACTTATCAAGAGTATTTCAACATGAAGCATGCATCTGCTATGAATATCATAGAAAGATGTTTTGGGGTTCTTAAAATGCGTTGGGCAATTTTAAGAAATCCATCGTTCTATCCAATTGCAACACAAATCAAGATAATTATTGAATATTGTCTTATATATAATCTGATTAGAAGAGAAATGACACTTGATCCTAGAGAAATTGAATATGATAGGGTGGAAGATGTGGACATTAGTGCAGACGAGGACATTACAGGATCAATTGCTTCCTCGAGTCAATGGACTAACTAGAGAGATGAGTTAGCTAAGCAAATGTTTGATGAGTGGAGAGGTCGTCATAGTTAGTAGTTGATTGCTCTGTATAATATTATGTTGATTGTTGTAACTGCTTAAATATTATTGTTTGTTTAATCTTTTGGATAATTTGTATGAAGTCCAATTTATATTAAGTGCAACATTTGAGAATCATGTTATATTTCTTGCATCTTGTTATGGTGTTGTTGGAACAATGCAATTTATACGTGAATAGCAATGGAAGCTAGAGGTTGCAGTAACAATAACAAGGGGAATGAAGCTAGGCGTATCGGGAGTAAAGGTGAGGAAGAGGCTTTGCTGAATATTTTAGATGAAGATGTAGCTAGTGGGCAACGTTGTGACACAGGAGCATTTAAACCTGGCACACTGAATATGATTGAGAGGCAACTAGCCGAGATGTGTCCTAATTCGGGATTGCGAGCAAATCCACATATTGAGTCAAAGATGAAAAAATGGAAGAAGCAATATGGTATAATATACAACATGCTCAACAAAAGTGGATTTGGATGGAATGACTCTCTTAAATGTGTGGAGGTTAACAGTGACGATGCTTGGAAAGCATATGTGCAGGTTTTTAATTTTCTTAGGAAATATAGTTTTATTGAATTTTTTGGTTGCTATCCTAAAATTTATTTCTAGCATGTCTAAACTAATCTTTTTATTTTTTTGACTAAACATTATCTTTCTTTATTTTAGTATAATACAAGTGCAAAAAGTTGGAGAAGTAAACCTTTTCCCGTGTATGAGAGGCTTGCTAATATTTTTGGAAAGGATCGGGCAACAGGAGTTGGAGCACAAACTCCAATTGATTTGGTTAATGATATAAATATGGAGGTTGCAAATGAACAATTTGATGATATTTGTTCTCCAATGTCTGTTAATCAAACACATAGTGAACCATCCACACAATCCCAAGCAAGACCGAAGAGGAAAGATAAAGCAAAGGATGATGACATCGTAAAGGGGTTGGACAATGTAGCGGATAAATGGTTTGGTAAATTGGCTGCAACGTTAGAAAAACAAGAAAAATCCGATATCACTTATTCACAAGACTTAGCTATGGAGCTTGATAGGTTAGGATTTCCTATTAGAGACAATCTCAGAATCTCTACGGCAATGAGATCAGATCCATCGAACATAGAGGTTTTTAAGATTATTAAAACGGATGCGGAGAAGATTGAATTTGCTAATGAATTTTTAGATGACTAAATTAGTATTGTTGTGGATTATATATTTATATCTATGTATGAGAGGATGACAATTATGAATAATTCAGTTTCAAACTTATGGACATATGTTGTAAGGTATTGGATATTGGTTTCTAATTATGCATGTAAGGATAATTGATCATTATGTGTTATGTTTTAGAATATTAACACGCACTTGATTGCTTTAGTTAATTTTATTTTATTTAATTATATTACTATCTTATATTATTATTTATTATTATATACAGGAATATTGAATGGCAAGGAAAAGAGTTTATGTTGTATTTAAAAGTAGACAACCAGGAATATATAATTCTTGGCCTGAATGTCATCAACAAGTGCAAGGATTTAAAGAAAATTTATATCAAGCCTATAATACAACTGAAGAAGCTGAAATAGCATATGTTAAGTTTGTAAAACAAATGATAAGAAATCGTAATGAGGTAAATCCCATACAAAATCCCACCACATATACACGTGCTCAATTGAACAACGAGTGGCATAATGGTTTTATATTAGGTTGTTTATTTGGAGTACTATTAATGTGTGTATTTATTTATTTATTATACAACTAGATTATCCCTGTAAAAGCCAATATGGATGTAGTAATTGTTACAAGTAAAACCAAATGCTAACTTTGGCATAATGTTAGCTTTTTTTTTTATTGGTGATTAATTTTTTTTATGATTTACCATATATCAATTTTATTTTAATTGATATTCAAAACAATATATTAACGTAATTTATGGGTGTAAAAACAAAAAATAAATTTTGCATGTTAATATAAATAAGATTTTTTTTTTTTTACATAACAATAATTTTTAAAATTTTTATTTAAAATAAAAATAAAACTTTAATTATAAAATAATCTAATCCAGTCCGATCCTACACCAAACTTGTCAAACATAATACTGTATTATTCTATCCGATCCGATCATGTTCAATCTAAATCTATCATGTCCAATCTGAACATGTCCTGTATACCAAAGGGTTTTTTCGATAAATAGCCACCATACAATTCTATTTTAGAAAAATAGCAAATTTTTTTATTTTTTTAAAAACTAACCAATATTTTACCCGTTTGGACTAAAGTACCCTTATCTATATATATATATATATATATTTTTTTGTTCTTTTCTCTATCAAAACGCAGGGCCATGTATAAGGGTTTCAGTTTTTTTTTTTTTTTACTTTCCCTTTGAAAACGCAGCTAGGGCATTTCAAAAATTACCATCCCGGCCACCATTTTCACCGACATTCGTCTCCCATTCGCCGGCATCGTCCTCGTCCATTGTTGTGTGGGTAAGAGTCGTTCGATTGAGAGCTACCAGAGACAGAGGAGACACACAAAAGGCAACGCCTTCCATACTGTTTGCCGCCGTATACATCTGTTATAACAGTGACATTTTCCCAAAGGCAGAATGGCATTTTGAGCAATTATTTGTCCTCTAAAGGTAATAACAAAGATTCTCATTCTTTCTCTACGTTTTCTGTTTTTCTTTTTAATGGATAAATAGGATTCCAATATTCATCAAAGTGTCAAGGTCATCAAGAGCAGAAAATATAGATGTTAGATAGATTAGTTGCTAGCTTTGTACATTTATTTATATTATTATTTTTCATTTTTTTATACATTTTCTTACTCTTGCATGATGAAATAGTACTCTAGGTACCCATATGTCATTATCTGTGACAACATTCCATTACCTTGTGATAAACTGGATCCTTATAACTTCTCAAAATCTTTCATCTCCCCTCATGTCAGATCGCTATCACATTACCATTGTTGTCGCTTTATAAGTTTTGGTAGCCATTAACCTTCTTCTTTTGTCGTCTATTGACGCTCTTGTATCCCAAAACTCTATGAAAGATTAGGCGGCAGAATGGTAATGTGATAGCGATCTGACATGAGGGGAGATGAAAGATTTTGAGAAGTTATAAGGATCCAGTTTATCACAAGGTAATGGAATGTTGTTTCAAGGAACATAGCATCAAGTTGAGTTGTAATCTAAAATCAAAGACAGATTGAATGACTTATGCACCTCTAGTCTTAATTCTGTTTCATTTTGCATATATGTTTTTTGGTTAGGGTTTGGGGAGGGGGAGGGGAAGGAACATTAATATTGTAACATAGCATCCTTATAAGTGCTCAATCGTTTTCTCCCATATTCTGTTTTGGGCATGTGCTAGGCGTACACTATGGAGTTGGAAGCAGAGGTTGCAAAGTTGAAAGAAGAGAACCAGGAATTGAAGAAAAAGCAGGTAAATTTTCATGCGTACGCTTATATAAATCAGTGATTGCAAATAAGCTTGCGTTCCATTCCTGTGGCTAACAATTTTGTGGTTATCTTTGGTTGCTGCAGGCAGAAATGCTAGAAATGCAGAAGAATCAGGTATTGCTCCGACTTATTATATCCTGTCAGTCCCCCTGAAATATTCAATTTAAATATTTGATTCTTTCAGCTAATATTGCATCCAGATTAAGTTCAATTCAACCATGTCCAATTCTTAATGCTCGCTATCTTAAGCAGATTCTATTTTCCTTATGGTAAATTGGACAACATGTTGGTAACCGAACTCAGCAAGGATATGATCCATAGTTTTCGGATTACTTGTTATTGTGTTTGCAAATTTAATATTGCTGTTCCAGTTTGACATTTATCATAACTAAAGGTAAATTCTATTATAATGTAGGCAATGGAGATGATGAATGTGCAGCGGGGAGTAAAGAAACGGTGCTTGAGACGAACGCAGACTGGTCCATGGTGAAGCATGAAGGGATTGTGATTTATGTGGTTGAAAATTATGGCACTCAGGCTGTAAATATCTTTTAAGGCAAATGCGTTTTTCTGGTGTAGATCAAGAGAGGTTTAGTGTGCTGTAGATTAAACCTTCCTTAATATTTTAGTTGCTAGCTTTGTACATTTATTTATATTATTATTTTTCATTTTTTTATACATTTTCTTACTCTTGCATGATGAAATAGTACTCTAGGTACCCATATGTCATTATCTGCTGGCAAATTGTGCATTATTGAAGTTCTAAAGAAACAAGTGGCAGAAGACAGGGGAGCCATACATATATGGTAGGAAATGTGTGTGCGTATATATATATATATATATATATTAGAATATTTTATTTTTTTGGATGACTATATTATAGAATATATATTTGTATATATAATATATATGATAACATTGTCATGCTGGCAAATTGCAAATTCTTTATGGATCAGCAATGCGCAAATACATGTATAAATACGAAACATCTAAATAATTAGTTAGTCTTGAGCTTCTTTGAAAATAATTTCTATACTTAGATCTAAGCCATCTAGAAATGGAATTTGTAAATGGAATTTGTTGAGTTGTATAGGATAGCAAGGTGTTTGAAGTGACTTTCACAGTTCACACTACAATCTTGCCAAACTATTTTGGTGGTTTTGTTTACTTTCTTAATAAAAACATCACATTTTTTGTCCACTCTACACCAATATATATATATATATATTATCTCTGTTTTAGAAAACCTGCTGTCCACGGATTATCATGAACCCACTTATACATATAAATAAAATTGTTGAGCAATCAAAACCAAAAGATTATTACGCATGTGATAGATTCAAAACTATGTCATTTTGAGTATTTAATCCTGATATGAATCTTCAACATGACATATGATCTGGTTTAGCTATCAATGCAATCTATCTTGCTTGCTAGGTCCCAACCGATATTATATATTATATGCATATATATTCATTAAAATATCAGAGATATCTATATCATGTATCTATAATCTATATATTAATAATATGTGTCTGTCTGAGCTTGTTATTTTCCAATCTTACCTAAATTTTAACTGCTATATCTTCATCATGTTATATATACAGTTTTCTAGGGAGACCAATTTAACAATTTTACAATATAGTACGATATTATAAGAGAAATGGTAAAGATTTGCAAGTAGAGTCCAAAAGAAAGTGAGACAAGGATTTGAAATGAAATTAAAGAGAGAGAAATATCTGCCTCCTGTCTAGGTAGAAATAATATCTTTGAGATAGTGATGGATGAGAGGCAAATTTTGGAATACAACAATATATGTCTTCTCATGAAAGACATGAACATTTCATGGAAGGTAGATCATAAATGCATGCAAGTTGCATTTGATTTGGAGACGAACTACATACATGTATTTATGTTTGGACCATTTTATTACAAAATTACATATTTCCTGGCCTCTTACTTCTATCAACTCAGTCCCATTAACTTTTGGTCATTAACTTTTGGACCTTCAATTAATTTTTATGTCACAAATTTTTTCCTCCAGGCGAATTTCCTCCAGGAGGAAAACATTTTTCTCCTGGAGGAAATGTTTTCCTCCAGGCGGAAAACCTTTTCCTCCTGGAGGAAATGTTTTCCTCCAGGCGGAAAACCTTTTCCTCCAGGTGGAAAAATTGTCCTTCAGGCTTTTCTCATGTCGGAAAAAACGTTTCCTCCATCTATTATGTTTTGTTGTATTTGATTTGCAGATAAATGGATTCAGATTACCAACGAAGGTTTTGGGACTCGGAGATATCGAGGGCAAAGGTTAATTGTAGATCAAACTTCTGGAAAGCCGTGTCGGATATTAAGTTCAAACTGACTCCAGCCCAAATAAAGAAGTTTGAGGATAGCTCCACCGAGGATAGCCCAAAGACAAACATTATATAAGATGAAGATGGAATTAACAAAAAATGTAATGACATTTAAAATCAATAACCATTTTAAATAAAAATAAAATTGATATATGTTTGTTTTTATTTTCAAAATCATTTGGACATTTCATAAAATGATATGTAAACTAAAGATTGAAAATCAATTCCAGAAAGCATCTTTTCATTTAGGATTAAATTCAAAAAAAAAAAAACATATGAAATAATTATCAAAACATATTAAACCATAACACTAAATTAAAACTTTCTAATTCGAAGCATAAGACAATGGATTCGTACATCTCTGCCTATAATGTCCAACACCACCGCATCGGCTACATCTACGTCCAATAACATCTTCACCTTCGGATGGTATGCGTTGCATCCTCGATCTACCGGCTCGCCTACGTGTCCATCTTTCGCATGTCCATTTGCTTTAATATTTCTGCTTATATGATACGTGCACAACGCATGGTATGCATTGGGAAAAACTTTGCGTAATGCCCTTTCAATAGCGGGGTGTCTATCACTCACAAACACCAAATCTGGAAAATCTCCGATGGCATCCTTCAAGTTTTGGAAAAACCATGTATATGCTTGCTCGTTCTCTCCATCTCCAATGCCGAAAGCCAAAGGATATATTTTCTTATTGCCATCCATGCCCGATGCAATATACATGTACCCTTTGTATTTCCCTTTCAATGTAGTTGCATCAACAGCCAATACGGGTCTTATGTGGGATTTAAATCCCCTAATACTTGCTCCAATCGCCATAAAGAAATATACAAAATTGTTATTATCGTCTGTTTTGATACGTGTAATAGTCCCAGGGTTCTTCGACACTAACTCAAAATAGTAGGCAGGTAACTTAGCAAAATTCTCCTCTGGAGATCCCCTAACACTGTTAAGTGCATACTCTTTACCTCTCCATGCTTTGTTGTAGCTTATATTCACCCCATATTTCTGCAAAAAATCATGTTGAATTTCTTTGGGTTTGTAAACACGTGCAATACCTTCATATTTAGATTTGATACATTGCCCGATAACCCGGCTACTGGCTTGCTTGTGTTCTCGATGCACGATATCTAATGAGCAACTGTGTACATTATCAAAAATTCTCACAACAAATATTTCTCCATTTTTAAATGTGGTTGCACGTAGTCGCCATTTACAAGTATTTTCCAAGCATACAACCTCATACCGTTGTGTAGTTGATCGTGTCACCTTGAACTCCTTATTTTCTCGCATGCAATAGATACTCAGTTTATTCTGTAGGTCACGTTTGTTGCGAAATAATTGTCCAACTACTATGCTCTCACAGCCAGTGAACTTTGACGAAAATATGGCCATAGAACCACTTCTGTTGCTCGATGATATGTGGTCACTTGTAGCACGATGAACCCTAACATCATCAACTCCTTCATTGTTCATTTCAGGATGCATATCATTATCATTATCCGGCAACTCATGATCAAAATCTACATCATTATGACCAACATCATCCCCTGCTGCATTGTAATTCTCATCATGATCAATATGATGCAACTGCTCATACTCCTCGTCGTTAGGAAACCGTTCAGCATAGTCACCTCCAACATCAACTCCTTCGTGAATGTTAAATGATGTCCAGGCCCCCCCACGAATTTCCTGAGATGTAGCCTGAATTGGTTCAGTACCGGAAGCTTGTGGTAGACGACCGCCAATTGGAGGACAAGAAAAAGAATGAAGATTACTCCCACTATCCGAAGCAAATGCTGTTTGATGAACATTTCTACATACATGTTCAACTTTTGAAATCACCTCAACATACAATGGAGGCCGCATCATTGTCATCCCTCCATTCCTCACTTCTTGAAGAAAGCATTTCACATCCCTATCACATCGTATTTCTGTAGGATCCAACTTTTCTGCACATCGTCCATATATCCATTTTAGCTTTAGCAAATATTCATTTCGATCTATCTCAATAGAATTGAAAATCTCATCCTCTAACTCTGATTTTGTGCATCTCTTGCCGACGGAAACCATTACATTTTTACCATTTCGATATTCCCAATCACCACTATCATTTTGTACCAATGTTCCATTGTATAAAACCGCAATTACAAGTCATCATCTTCCATTTGACTACAAAATTAAATGAATAACGTTAAACTAAATCAATAAATATATAAAATTTTGAATAATATTAAACAAACATATTAACTGTATTAAAAAAGTTGATTCTGTTTTTTTTTTCGGGCCAAATATAGTTTTTTCCTACTGGCGGAAAACTGGCGGAAAACTGGCGGAAAATTGGCGGAAAACTGGCAGAAAATTGGCGGAAAATTGGCGAAAATTTGCGAAAACTGACAAACTGGAGGAAATTGGCGGAAATTCATCTTTTTTGCCAAATTTCCTCCGTTTTTACTGTTTTTCGCGATTTTTCAGTTTTACACAAAATTTCTCCCATTTTCAAACCATATGCCACCTAAAGTATCTTTAAAATTACATAGAACATCTCATAAATCAATTTCTTGCATACCCATATCAAATAAAAAGCTTAAAAAACCCTAAACTAATAAAACTTACAAGAAAAAATAGAAAGAGAAAAAATAAAAAAAACACATATTTCCTTACTTTCATCTAATAAGAAAAAAGATAAAATTTTTACCTGATTTTAGTTTGAGATATGAGAAAATACAAAAAAATGAGAGTGAGAGGCGATGAGATGCAAAGAGTTTAGAGAAACCCCACGAACAGTTTTGTATAAACCCCACTCCCACGAACGAAGGGCTGTATAGAAGAAAGGAAAGCTTTTATGTAATTTTCAATTTTATAAAAGGTATTTTTATTCCAAGATGGCTAGTTTTTTTTTAAAAAAAAATTTTGTTATTTTTCTAAAATGGAGTTGTAAGATGGCTATTTATAGGAAAAACCCGTATACCAAATGCCAACTTAGAAGATGATGTGGACCCTATATATTCATGACAAATCCGCCAAAAATAAATATTTTGACCTGATTTTTACTTCCTCGCTAAGCAAATTCGTGTCAATAACTAGAAGATCCTCGTCACTACCTTCTGTTCTCAAACCCACATAGGAGGAGACAAAAAAAATAAAAAAAAAATGGAGGAGCCTCTTCTGTCTGGTACGATTCTTTCCCGTGTACATAAGAATTTTTTTCTCATTTTTCGAATCGAATTCGTGTTTGTTATATAATTTTTCGTAATTTTTTAATTTATTTTTTTTGTGTGATCATTATTACTTGAAGAACGAAGAAGTGAATTGGGTGAGAAGGAGAGTGAAAAGTGGAGCTTGTACCAGCACGTGGGAAGAACTGGTTCTGTGATTCCGACAGCTTCGTTGGCCGGAAATGAAGTCAGCGTCGAAGAGATTCGGTCGGCTGCAGCCTTTTCCGATACTTACCCACCTTCCCTTCATAGTGCTTTGGTTGGTTCGCCTGAACCCCATCCTAATGGTACTTTGTTTTTGCTTCTATATTTGTCAGTTTAAGCTATTTCTTTTCAATTCTAATTAATGGGTGTCTTAATCCATGTTTTCTTAACTTGTTTCTGTAAATTCCATTTATTTCTGTTTAATTGCCTAGAACATGTTTAGAAAGAGAATAACTTGATTGAAGTTCCAAAGAAATGGGGGAAGCCTCTAGTAATTGTTATTTGTAATACAATTTTGGACTCACTTGAGAAAAATTTTCTTATCCATCAGGCATTCATAATTTAGAAGACTTTTCTTTTAAATAATAGTGTCATATCATTTGTAATACATATTATCAATGATGTTAAAATTATAAGCCACTTGTTGCAGAGCAAGCTATTGTACATCAAGGAGAATATGGAGGACAACATGGGTCATTTAACAGGTATGAATCTTTTAACAAAAGATGTATGCTATCATAATTACCTATGGAGCTCATATGTTGTTAACTGCAAAATTTTGGATTTCCATAGGCTTCTCCTAATTGGACTGTGACCAATGTGTGTCTCCCTGTTGAAGCTTTTATGTAGAAATTTTTTCCTTTTGTATTTAAATACAAAAGCAACTAGATTGGATTTCCTGCCGTAACTAAAGGCATATGCGCAGGCAAATTTTAGATGAGGTAGAGATCCGAGAGTTGCTTATTGATCATGTTGGGCACCGTTGCTGTTGGGGAAGTCGTCCAGCTCGGACCTGGAAAATTCACGCTGTGGAAGATTGCAATGTTTATGTTGGAACTCTAGATACTTTCACCGAGGAAAGGGACATTATAAGAGAAACAAAGCCTTACCTTGGTGGCCATATCGATGGAAAGGAGAAGGGTCCTGAATTGGGAATCTGGGAATTGGATTTAAGGTCTCAGTTCCCCGTTTTATTCACACCTTACAAAGAATTCCAAGAAAAAATTCCTCATTCTGAAACCATTGACAAATGCTCAGGTAATTTTGGGTTTACAAGAGTAATGAGGTTGAATTTTGAAGTTACTATTACGTGAGCTGCTATTCCTTTTCTTAGTCATCCGTGTCCATGTTTTATTTATGAAGTGTATTCTGTTAGAAATTTCTAAGCAATAAAGTCTCTGTGGCTTTAACATTTGACCTTGATGTTCTGTTCTAACAAACTTTGGAAAAATGAGCAGATTGTGCCGGACGAGGAGATATTATATGTAGAGCATGCAATGTGGATCGAGAACCTGGATTCTATAAGGAAAATCAGATGAGTCAGTGCCCTGCTTGTTACGGAAGGGGTTTAATTGCTCATAGGGATGGATCTGATACAATGTGAGATGATTATTTAAACTCATATAAAAACTGATCTGGATTTTCTATCTCATGGTCTGGTGTCTTAAACCCCAATATTAGGATTTCATCTACCTCTTATTGTTTTTTGATTATTTGGCATTTACCTGAACTTAGTGTACGTATTACTAAACACCATCACAGAAACTTCAAAACAGATTGACTGCTGAACTCATTATGCAGTTAGAATTGATGGTAGTTAATAGTTGTTTCAGGACAGAACAGCTATTGCACTTGGTTAATTAGTGGTGGCTACTTTTTAAATCACCGGCTCAGAATACTTCTTTTTCTGTCTATGCAGATGTACGAAATGTAATGGCAAAGGAAAGATTCCTTGTGCAAATTGTGGATCTCGTGGTTTAATTAAATGTCAGACATGCCATGGGAGTGGTTCTCTTTTGACATGCAATATTGCCATTGTAAGATGGTATGTGTAATATATTGTGATTAGATGTATGACCTTGTGTTGTACCTCTACAAGACTGTACTATCTTTCTTTCTGCGTAAGCAGCCTAGGTTACGAACAAAATGTTAATGACTTAGTTTCAAAAAATTGATATATTTAACTTATGGAGTTATGATTTATGTCTAAATGGTAACTATTCTATAAGTCATCTGTGTTTTTGTCATGTTATTGCATGGTTGACATTCTTTGGAATCAATGTATTAAATGTAAAACACGTACACACCAACACATACAAAGAATAAGGTATAGTATCTTTTGGCAGGATGAGGCATAATTTAATGACAATCAACAGGGAGGTTGTGCTGATCTATAGTCTGGTTCCATCTTGAATGACCTGAATCACTACTTTGCACTCGTAATTTTTCATATGTATTTTTCCAACCATTGGTAGTTTATAGTTGGGATATTTTTTCTTTTTGGAAAAATAAGCTCTATTCAATATATATTTTCAAAAGCAAAACTATCATATACTATGGTTTCGCACCTCTCACTGCATTTTCCTCTTTGTTCTTTTCCCAAGTTTGGACATAAGTATTCTATATTCAAATGGTGTTTCTATGCCACATAAAGTTCGACCTTTTCTTGCTTCTGCATCCAACCTCTGGCAGTAAATTTATGATGTATATCATCATTTTGCTTTAACAGGAAGACACTTTCAACTAGAAAAGTGAGTGCAACAAGTGGAGCTGCATCAGTTCCAGATGATGTTTTCCACAGAGCTAAAGGTGTCCAGTTATGCAACACTCAGGCTTATCAGTGTACTCCGGCCTTCTTTGCTGACTCCTACTTTCTCAATAACTTTTCTTCCGAAGTTATAGCAGAAAGAGCTTCTGTAACTCCAACTGCAAGAGTCATATGCGAGAGGCATGCCATCTCTGTTGTGCCGGTAACGCGTGTCACCATGTCTCATCGAGGCCGATCCTTCAGTTTTTATATTATTGGTTTTACCAGGGAGGTATACTTAAAGGACTACTATCCTTCTCGGTTTTGCTGGGGACTGTGTCCTTGCCTGGAGTGGTTGAAGTTGTAGTTTGGACGAATGGCTATCTCCAAGACTCAAGGACTACCATTTCTTTCCGTGTTATCAATATTTGGGTGTTCTGTGGCGTGCTTTGGTGAGAAATAATTTAGCAGATCTCTCTGCTCATATAGATTGGGAGCTGCATTTTTCTAATGTCAACGGGTTGTATAAAAGAGGACAGCTTTTTTCCAAGAACACTGCTTTATGTTTTTGTTTGTATATCCAATAAAGGGCGTTTTTTGGTGTGTATTTTTTTTATTTCATTTCTTTCCGTATGTATATATTATTATTATTATATTTTTGTATTATTATTATTGTATTTTTGGTGTTGAATGTATAAGAAGATGTATGTTCTCCAAACTCATTCTGTTAGTGAGAATGGTTGGTGCCAATTCCTCTATGTTTCTCTTGGCATTTGCTGTTTGGGCCAAAAACCAACTCTTTATGGACCACATTTGCAAAAGTTCAATTTCTTTTTTTTTTTTTTTTTTTTTTTTGGGGGTAATTATACAGGATGTGGAATGGCAGGTCACACGAGAATCCTAGTGTTAGTAAAGAAACAGATTAGCAAAACATAAAAAAATAAAAAAGATTTTTTTTTTTTTTTAAACGGTCTTGTTTCCCTTTCTTTAATTGATAGCATCCGATTAATAATCTTTGTACTGGGAGATTTTGATCATGATATATGTATATATATATTTTGGTTCATGTATTTTTTTTCATTGTTACTAGTTGATTGTATGCAAATAGACTTAGCGGGGCAGTACCAGGCTTAGGGTAAGGCCACCGGGCCTAAGCCCCCCGGACAACCAAGGTCCCCAGTTAAAATTTATATATATTCAAAATATAAGTACATTATATTAATTAATAGGGTAATTTTGTTTTAATCTTAAAATACGGAAATAAGAACAATACAAATACACTAATCAATAATAATAATATTGTAGCAATGTGCTAAACAATAATTGAAGTTAAAGCATATCTTTTATAAATAAATGGCTATAATTATTTTAATCGTCCTTGAAAGTGTAAATTGTAATTCCATAGCTGATAATCCTAATTTTAGCTAATATCTCTTCCTTACTTTTAGACATATTAATTTTTTTGTTTTTGTTTTAAAACTCTTCAATATTCATTAATTTATTCTTCTCCATTCTTTTCAAGTAAAAGCACTGATTTAAAAAATCATTCTGGTACAAACACTTTATTTTTGATTTTTTTATAAGTAATTCTCCTGAAACAAACATGGCACAATTTGAATAAGTGCTTAATCAAATATTATACTTCTACAAAGATTTGATATTTGATTATTAAAAAAAAAAAAAAAAAACAACGACAGCAAGATTAAAAACAAATCATTTTCTAATGTTTTTAAGTATTTTATTTCGTTTATATATTTTATTATTTAGAGTTTTGTATATGATTGTTATTCATTTTTAAGTATTTTAGTCTTAATCATTGCATTGTCTGAATAAAAATAAAAGCTAGTTAAAAGGCCTTTTTTTTTTTTTCTTTTTTTTCTTTTTTTTTTCCCCTAAACGAGAAACGAGGTTGAGCTGGTCCTGGCAGTGGGTGGTGGTGTTAGGTTGTTTTCTTAAAATGAAAAACATGGTTCTCCTTGTATATATCCGAGTTTTCACATGAGCTATCTAATCTTCGGCTTCTGATATGTGTCTATTCATTAAACATATCGTTTGATTAATTTCAATTTATTTTTCTTTTGTTAATCGATTATCCCTCTCTATAATAAAAGTTCAAATATTCTTGCCTTTAAAAGAATAATATAAGCAAAAATAGATAAATAACAAGCAGATTTAGGCTTTTATAAAAAAGGTTACATGAAATTTAGGAAGATGAAAAATAAAAGACGTAATTGGTATCAAGATAGAAAATTGAAAATGGTCATGAACTATTTTATTAATTGGATTCTTTTTTGTATGCATAACCAAATGTTTTGGAATTCACCTGTCAATGGTTTTACCATTTGACATGCTTCCACAAAAAATTGAAATTCAATTTATGGATCTGTATCTTCAAATTTTTAAAAATTTATAAAATTTTTCTGTTAATCCCCATTCAATAAAACTATAAAATCCTTTAAATTGTGTTTGATTAAATCCATATATTATAGATATTTCCTCAATTCCTTCCCTAAGAATTTTTTTTTATTTCTCAATATAGAAAAAAAGTCCTATTATTTGCTCATTCTTTATTAAATCATATGGATTAATATAGCAATGATAGAATTGATGTTCTTTTTATTGAATCACATGGAATTTGACCTAACTCCATATAAGATAATTTAAGGAATGTATGAAATAGTACGAGTTGAGGGATAAGGAGAATTTTATAGTCCAATTATAATTTGCAACAAATACAAATAAAATTTATAAACTCCACTTTTTCTTATAAAGTTTTGCCTACAATTTGTATAGAATACCAAACTAAAAATAATTCAATTTCAACCATTATTACGATGTGACACTCTTCTTGAATTTAGAGAGAACATGATCAGGAAGGTGACCTAAGAATTAGGCTTTGAATTTTGAGACACTTTTAATTTCCATATTTGGTTTCAAATATAGTGGATTCTGTCAACTTAAAAACGAAATTACTATTTCTTTTAGCAAAAATATTGAGTTTAAATTTTCTTACCACCAATATAAAAATATTATACATCGAGTGCCAATAAGAATTGCTGATGCCAAATCATGGAAGCTTAGTACATATATATATATATATGTATGTATATATATATATACCAAAATTCTATAGTGAGAACGGTACACATGAGAATCGTACTATTAGTAACGATTTTTCATAGTATTAACGACGATTTTTTAGAAAATCGTCACTAATATTATGAAAAATCGTTACCAATACTGTAGTCCGCATGAAAACTGTCCATACCATAAACAGACTATATATATATATATATATATCTAGACGATAAAAGATAATCAACCTTAATAGTTAACAATTTTTAATACTGACAAAGCCATGGCCAAACTGGACTTCATGGAATTGTGAAAAATAAAATAAAACAACTACACATCTCAATCTAATTTCGTTTAACACTAGCTAGTTTCCAATTTCTAGGTCTTTAATTTATTACTATTAATTATTATTATGAATCTCACATCATTAAATAGTAATCACTTTAATGCTTCTGTAACGTCCAATCCAACTACATAAATTTCCGAGAAAAAAGTTAAATATTTTAGTGGAATTTTGAAATTTTGGTGTGTTTTTGGGTTTTGACATAAATCCAGTAATAAAGTCGTAATAAGTTTGATTAAACCTATAACAATAGACCAAGAATAAGAAGCCTACGCGTTTTCCATCTCCAAATCCACGCCAAAAAAAGTGATTTTTTTTTTTTTTTTAAAATAACCACTGGCTTTGGAATTAATTAACATTTAAACATTTGGATTTTGGTATTTCCATCTGCGGTTGTTAGTAGGTCACTTTTCAATAAAACTATGCTTGATGAAATTTTTTATTTATAAACGTTTTTTTTTTTCTTCAAAGGAAAAATTACTATTTCTCATTATTATAATGAAAAAAGCAAAACTAGAAAAACCTAATTGCCAAATTCATTGAGAGAGAGAGAGAGAGAGAAAATGAAACCTATAAAAATAATAAATCTTTAGTCGTAAAAGCCAATCTCTCTGGAATATGCAAGTTTAGGTTTCAAAAAATAAAAGTTAAAATTTGACCAAGTCTACATTGATAATGATAAAATGTCTATTATAATTACACCATACCATACGTTTTGACATGGAAATGCGTTGTAATTGACTCCACCGATGTTGATAAAGCGCCTTTCCAATTTATCAAAAAAATAAATAAATAAAAACTAAAAAAAGTTCCTTTCCATTGTAATTCCATTTTTTTTTTTTTTTTGAAAGGTAAGATTGAGTACCTTTGATAAGTTCTAATGAAAACGAAATCAATTTATAATTCCCACAACATTTTCTCATACAAGGCCACAAGGACTCCAGTACCTTTTTTTTTTTATGAAAAGGACTGTAGAATCCATGACCCATTGAGAGAAATGTAACGATAACTTGACCATATTTTATTGGGGTCTCAGCTACTTGATTCGGTCATATTGATTCGGTCATATTTGTCTTCATAGGAACTACTTATATAGTTGCTGTATGGTCCTCTTTTTTTTTTTGTTTTTGGGTTACACGTTCAATATTCATTCATTTGGTCATCATTTTGTCTCAATCCTATTTCCAATGTTAGTTCTTCAAAAAAAAAAAAAAAAAAAAATCATATGTTAGGATAAATCATATCCTTTATACTTATCCTACGTTGAGAATATAAAATGTATAAAGGATCTTAAATAAATTCATATTGTTTTTGTTTTACTACATTTATGTTATATTTTTCTTTTCATCAATACTATTTATTTTTAATTTGCGAATAATAGAAACTAAAATCCTCAAAGACTTCTTATTTTCTTCAGTGGATTTGATTACACTGTAAACATAATTAGTGAAAAAGGAACCATGACACGATTATGTAGAAAAAATATAAGCCTTTTGTTAAAACATAAAATCATAACTTTATGTAAATTAATGTTAAGCTCTACATTATTATTATTATTATTTTCCTGGCTCATACTCAACTTACAACTACCGCCTTCTTATCTGCCTTATGAATGGTTACGCACTTAGATCAATAAGCCAGGGCATAACATAATTAAATACCAATTATTAGTTCCCACACCAATAAGTAACAAATCAAATCGCATAACAATGTGTACGGCAAACACCAATTTTATGAAAAACCTTTATTTTCTTCCATATTCTAATTACTAGTTTGAATTTGGGTTTGAACATGGAGGGATGCCAAAAAAGCTTTTCCAAGTTCCTGACCACCAAACCATTTTTGTGGTCTTGAAACGTTGACATTAATTTTTTTATTTTTTTTTTGCTCCATCATTTTTATTTATTGTGTTAGTGGAGTACCATGCATTTTTCAATTCATCAATTCGTCTCCCATTTCCCACTTCCAATTGAAAAAATTCGTATACTTAGAAAGAGTGTTTTCTTTGTCCCATTTTCCAGTTGTGTAGGACCCAAACAAAACCTAAATGCGTGTGGGACCCTCAATATCATTCATTCAGTTCATTCACTTCTTCAATGCTTGGGATTGGGAATTCTATTGAATTTTCATTTTTTTATTTTGTTTTATTTTTTTATTTTTATTATTTTTTTTGGGGGGGTAAGGACCCAAATACCTCATACTAGTCGCTGGAAAGAGAAATAAAGATTAAAGGGCTTTTTTTTTTTTTTTTTTGGGTATTTTTTTTAATAAAAGAAAAGTATTTTTGTAATCACACGCTTCAAGTCCCAGCGTTTTCAATTGTCCAAAAGACTGAAATAATCTTTTCGTCAGTTTATCGAAAAACCAAACGAAAAGCCTCGAAATGGATGTGAGGGCTCTTTAGAATATTCAATGTTTATTTACAAGAATAAAAAAATACAAATAAAAATAAAGAAGAAGAAAAAGAAAAGAGAATTTATCATTCTTAATTGGATTAAAGATTATTTATAATTAACTTAAATAAGTTACAAACCTTTTAGTGAAATTACTTTTCAATTATTTTCTTATAAATTATATGGTGATAATTTGTCATGGAATATGAGGCTGAATTTTTATTTCAGCTTATCAAATAAAATTTGAAATTGAATTGAGACTATAATTTTATTCACGTTGACTTTTTGGTTCTTTTCATGGTATGCACATTGACTCGAAATGCAGGATCTCTCACGTAAGAGAAGATGATTTGTGTCACTCATCTGGATATCCCTGATAACAATTATATTGGAAATTTTGTTGATTTTAAAAGCATAAAATAAGATATTTGGCAATAGCCGACCAAACAAATGCCAATTAATTTCTTCCAGATTTTATGGGGATCCTAAGGCCAAAAATTAATTAATTTTTTTTATTTTAATATTAAAGCTCATCATCCCAAACAATTAAATCACTATTACTATATATTTTCATCAATAAAAAAAAAACAATTTATTTATTAAAAAATGTTATATATATTCACTTAGATTCGCAGTATTGTGACCATGCCACGCGTACATGTTTCAATCATAGATTATAATATAAAAATAGTAAAACGTGATTCTCTGTTGAATTTTTATTAATTAATAACATGAATCTCCCAACTCATATGATTTTTTAACATTTTTTTGGCATTGCAAGTTTTTCACTCCTAAGTACAAGATCCCCGTTCCTTAATTTATCTGGTCGTTATTTATTTATTCATTTTTAATAAATGGTTGTTATTTGTTAATTGAGGATACATTTAAAAGCGATTCATAGAGCCTTAAAAGTACTACAAAAAGGATAAAAGCACTTTTCACAATACTTGACATCAAAAAAATCTAAAATATATATTTGGTAATTTTGTTTTTGAAAAATCATATATCTGGTAGAACCAATTAGATGATTTTTACAAGATCATTTCTAAATGTATCATGAATTTGAAGCAAAAAATAAAAGAAAAAATGTATCATGAATTTTATTTTATATTTGAAATCAAATTTTAAAAATAAAAACTTTAGATAATGATTTATAATAAAAACACCACTATTTTATTTTCAGTAGTTTCATGAGTTCAAGCTTATTTTGCACATCTAATGAGGTGGATTTCTCTGATGAAGCAGGTAGTTTTAATGGTTGAATATTTCTATTTGTGTTTATAAAAATTTGAATCGCAAGTTTGAATAAGTTGTAAATTAAATAATTTATTAAAAAAAAAAGAGGTAGACTTTTCCAAAAAAAAATAAAAATTAATTGATAAAACATTTATGTACATATAAGATTGTGAATTTGGAACCATCAAAAGGAAAAAAAAAATTATTGTAAATGGTTAAAAAAAATTACTTTTATAAGTTATTGTTCAATTAAATAAAATTCAAAAAAAAAGGAAACAAATTAATAATATTTTATTATTGGTTCTCAAATTTTATATTGTTTTCGTAATTGTTTTTCTTCTTAATTTGTAGAATAATATTTTTATCATTTTTGTATTAAAAAATATATATATATTTTTTAATCTTTTTTGGTGAATAATATATATATATATATATGTATTTTTTTATCGTTCAAAAAGAAAACCGCAAAGGGACAGAACGTGCAGGCTGTACAATCTTCCAGATTCACTCCGTGTGGAACTTCTCATTTGGCCGCTGGAATCTGATTGCCACCGAACTATCTGAGAAACTCCAACACAACGCCAGCCCATGATGCTTCATGGTCTCGCATCTCGTATCGCCGTCCAAACCTACCATCTCCACCGTCCCTTCGAAAGCTATCAACCGCAATGATTAAATCAGGAGGCAAAAGTGAAAAAAGAAAAAATAATCAACAATCATTTAGGATCCAACGGATAAAAAAAGAGTAAGAGGTCAGTGTCAATTCTAACGGTTAGATGAGTCATGCGGCGACGAGGTAGTACGGTAAAAGACGTAATTTGTGTCAGAATGTGAGACCCCGTGACGGTGCCACGTGGCGAATTCGATTATTCTAAAAGTGGAATGTCAGTCGGAGCGGCTCCCCAGTGTGAAGGCAAATGGTGATGGTCAATCCCAAAACCAAAGAGTGACGAACTTGTAATTTTATTTTTTGTTTCGAAAACAAGTCTCGAAGAACGTTCCGATATTAAACAGTAACTTTACCGTACGAGAATACCTGCCAAAGCTCTTCTCTTGAAATTCCCTTATTACCCTTCAATACCAAGTTATTACCCAATATATATATATATTTTACTCTTTTTTGTTCTTTCAAAATTACAATAATTTTCTAATGGAAATTGAAGAGGCTGGGATCCAAACATAAGACTTTCAATTATGCGAGTGAAGAACATACAAGCCAACCTCACTGGTAAATAAACTTAAATTAATTTATATTTTTTCTTAATTAATTGAAGGTACTTTAATGTGCGTTATCTTATTTTTCGGTCGCATCCTTGAAGAATAGTGTTTGCAAGATTTTTTAATTTTTTTTTGAGTAAATTTAGGGTGATTAAAATTTTGATATCCAACAATTTTTTAATCTTTTTTTGTGGTTTTACTATTCATAAAATAATATTAATTTAATCATTATTAAAAAATTAACAAATAACTGATTATCAAAATTTTAATGAAAAATTTAATATTTGTAGTATTGCCTTTTTTTTTATTTTTATGATTTATTTTAACATTTAAAAATTTAAAGGTAAATTTATTACCTTTTTTATATATATTTCCTTAATTAATTGAAGGTACTTTAATGCTTGTTACCTTATTTTTCGTTCACATCCTTGAAGAAAAACGTACGCAATACTTTTTTTTTTTTTTTCATGATCTATTTTAACATTGGAAAATTTAAAGGTAAATTTTTCACCATTTGTATTTGTTTTTCTAGAAAAGAAAATTGCCCCTTTTATTCTTATTGGAACATATTTGTCTTCTGAGGTATTTGAAAATTATGGAGGAAAGTGGATTTTTTCAGCAAAATAATATAAGGCCCGTTTGGGGTTTCTTTTTTTTTTTTTTGGGGGGGGGGGGTAATAATTAGACGCCATGTGGATAATATCAAAATTAAAATTAATGGGAATTTGATATTTATTTGAACAGTAAATTTTTATAATGTTTGAAAAGCCGTTAAAAGTAAGAAAATGCATAGAAATCTAATTCCTTCAAAACAGGAAAAGTGAGTTGTTATTTCTACCAAAAAGTAGACCTGGCAATTTGGATCATGACACGGCGACACGACTCGAAAACGACACGGAATAAATGTGTTTGGGTTTATTATAAATGGATTCGGATCATAATCGGGTCAACCCGTTTAACACGATTATTAATCGTGTCATTTTCGGGTTGACCTGTTTAACTCGAAATTGACCCGTTACGACCCATTTATTAAACGTGTCAGTTTCAACCCGACACGATTATATACCTATTACAACCCATTTAAATTTAATTTTAAATTAATATTTTATCACTAATATAATATTTAATAACTAAAAAATATTATAAATTAAAAATTTTATAAAAATAATTTTCTATTATTAATTTTTTAAAAACAAAAAATACATCTTTAATAAAACAAAAACATAAAAAAAAAAAAAAATTCGGGTTAATAGGTTAATTTTCGGGTTAACGGATTAATAGGTTAGTTTTCGGGTTAATAGGTCAATTTCAGGTTAACGGGTTAATAGGTCAACACGACCCGTTAAAATAATCGTGTTAAACGGGTCGTGTCGTATTGACCTGTTTATAAACAGGTCGGGTTAGTGTTTTAGGTACCTGACACGATTAATAAATGGGTCGTGTTCGGGTTAGGCATTTTTGACACGATTATTAAACGGGTTGACACGAACACGACCCACCAACCCGAATTGCCAGATATACCAAAAAGTGTCATTGTAAATTTTTTTAAAAATTTACCTTTTATATTTACAAAAGATAAATTTATCCTTGATTTTAAAATATAAATTAATTTAATTTTTTTATGTTTTAAATTTTCATTACTAAACAAAGATAAAAATAAATAAATAAATAAAGTCCTTGGTCCTTAGGGAAATATTATTGGGAAATTGATTTTTTAAAATCAATTTTAGTTTTTTTTTTTAAATTTTTGAGGGCAAAATCTATGTAACACTATTTGTACTTTTTTTTTTTAATGACTGGTTAAATGGTCAAAGAAAATTCTACCATTTTTTTTAAAATTTTATTAGAAAGTGAATTTATTCATTGTAATGTAAACAAAGCATTTATTAGTTATATTCCAATTTTAGTGTAAAATCTATTACTAGTACACAAAATTTGTCTAATATATTCATGATTTTATTTGTTTGGTAATCTATTAGCCCAATAATGAAGGAAAATAGGAGATATTCGAGGCACCATATATAGCTGGTGATTCAGATCCCATGAATATGCCATATCTCCTGTGAAATTTAACGATATTCTTCAAGCAATTTCAATTTCAATTTTTTTACATGTTATAGCTTAAGAATTCGTGTCTAATAAGTAATGCATTTTTTGGAAAAGTCTCAAATGAATCAGAGAAATTAACTTACGCAATTAAAAAATCCCTATATGAAAGGAAAAAAAAAAAAAGTCAAAGGATCATAAATTTTTTAACTTAATTAATTTAATGCAATTTTCTATGTATAAGAAGGGTGAGTTTTAAGATGGTCATTGTCTCATTTCTAAATCACCTGCATAATTTTTTATTTTTATTTTTTCTTACTACAGTTCTGATTTGTTCTGGAATGGAACTTAATTACTACTAAGTTTTTTGGGACAACTTAACCAATGTCACATTTGGATTTGCTTACGAGTTGAAAACAAACATAGAAAATTTTCTTATTTACTTTAATTAGTGGCGAACAAAAATATATCCTACATTTTTTTTTATTTGATAAAATATTTCAAATAAAATATAGATTTGATATTTTATATGTATAATTTTATTAATTTTTCTTTATACAAATAAAGAAAACTAAAATTACATGTATATTATTTTTTCCTTTACACTTATGGATAGCATCACATAAAAATGAGAGAATACTAGTCGTTTCATTCTAATAATAATGGATTACAATTTGCCAAACAAATAAAAGGATAACGATTTTTTATTTATTTATTATTTTTCATCAAATTATAGGGGATTTGTCGTTTTAGGTAATGTTTGATACCTCTATCATTTCAATTGAGTACAAACAATACGCAATCGAAGATGCTTAAAGATTGAACCCAAAAACGATAAAAGATAATAATACTAACACATTGACAGGACATGACCGAGCCAATTATCTATTAAATGTTAGATTACCATTACTTCTAACAAAGAGTTTATCCGATTAAACATGCAAATTCTAGCTCTTTCCAAACCTATAATTATTATAAATCAAACAGAAATTGACTTGCTTCCAAACACACTTTAGGAGACACGCATTTATTTCACATGGAAATTGGAAAAACTATACGCAAAAAAAGTTCATTATGTCGCGGCCATGAATCTATTAAGTCGTTTCACGTGCAATAAATTAACTATTGTAATTAGACCCTTCACCAATTAGACAAAAAGTTTTTGACGAAACCAATTTTTCTTTTTTTGGTGAATTTGTCGAAACCAATTAGACAAATACTTGTAAATGATGTATGATTGTTATTTCATTTTTGAGTATTTTCTATGTTTAAAACATTCATCTAAATGCTATATAAAAGATAAATTAAAATGTGTGGTTATTAATGGTTTTTATTGATAAAAAAAAAAAAAAATTGGTTTTCCATCATATCATAAAGTGCTTTTACAAGAGTGGGTAACATCCTAGAAAATGGCAAGCCAAGCTAAATTCTATTTATGTTGCTGTGTACACGTATTTAATCATCTAAATTTCTAGTGAATCACAAATTTGTGAAAGTAAATAAAACATCAAAATCCAAAACAATAATTTTATTATTTCTTATATCACAAAGTTCTCATATTTTTTAGGAAAATTATCAATTTTCATAATTTTAGATTTCAATAATTTTTTTTTTAAAATCATGATTCATAAATAATTTAAGGTTCCAGATAATTCTTTTCACATGTATCGTAGTTTCTTTATCTGATCTATAATGGTTATTCATTAGATTTCTTGTAGCCGATTTATAGGTGAGATTTTAATTTAAACAAACTACATAGAAACAAACCATATAATAACATTCTAACTCCCTATTAATACAAAATTCAATTATTTGCATGTAGAAAAACAAAAATATATTTTATATATGAAAAATAATGTTAAAATTATATTAGCAAATATGCCAATAATATTTCTAAGAATATTTATTTTCAAATTTTTGTATGACAGTTAAAATATGTATTATTTTATATTTTAATATATATTATCTATCTTTTTTTGAATAAAAGAAATATATTTATTTATAGATATATTTATGATATTTTATAGGTAGCAAAAATATAAATCTATTAAATTTAGAAAATTTAAACATTGCAAAAATGATACAAAAAGCAAAAATGGCACAAGAAAAAAAAAATAGTGTGTAGAGTAATTGATAACATTTGAATTTTCAAAGTTATTTAATATTTTTTTTAATTTTAAAATAGATTAAAAATTATAATGAAATAGATTATAGATTTGAGTGTTAAATTATGAAAATTGATAATTTTGTAAGATGAGAACGCAAATGGAATCAAGGAATAGGAGATACAGAAGTATGAATAATATTTTTTAATATTATTTATTAATTTAAATTTATTAGATAAGGAATCAAAATTATTTTGGATTATTAAATTTGTTAAATTTAAAATAATATTTCATTATCTTCTATCATATCTGAAGAACAGGATGATCCTCAATACTTTACTCAATCAATCAATCTTTCCTTCACATCCTTTCACGTTGATATTTGATTATGCATTTTATTAATTCACCTTCACCTTCTTTCCCGTCGATATTGATTATTATGCATTTTATTAGGAGATCAATTTGATCTAATTGGTGCATATCAATAAACCAACTACCAAAAACGATCTAGATCTTAAAATTATTTTTTAGACTTGTTTTTATATATTTATAAAAACATATTAAATTTATTTATTTTTGGATAATATAAATCTTTGGTATTATTCCTTAGATTGCAATTCGATTATAAAAGAAAAAGAAAAAACCCAATTACCCCAAAATATTAAAAAGGTCAACTCCAAAAAGTTTGTGCTATTTTTTGCCTTTTAAGAAAAGCTATGGTTATTTCAAAAAAAAAAAAAAAAAAAAAGCTATGGTATTTTGTCAGATTTGGAAGGGCAAAAATGACAATTCATTGATAGAGTTACGATGATAAAAAACATGCTTAGATCTAACACAAACACCAAACATAGGATCGTCATCTTCATTGATACATATATATATATATATATATAAGAAACAAAGGAAGAGTTTCAGAGAGAAAGAAGAAAAGAGAAAAGAGAGAGAGAGAGAGAGACAGGGAGGCTATATATAAACACTGATAAAAATCAGAAAATAATAAACACCTCTGCTCGCCTGAGATTACGGACCTTCTATATACCACCATTCAAAAAACAGAAAAAGCACCGACCCACAAACCCAAACTCGCGCTTTCATCTCTCTGACTCTCTTCTCTCTTTTTTTCTTTTTTTTTTTTTTTTCGTTCACTCTAAAAAGCCGAACACTTTATTTTTTTTTTTTTGTGGGTTAGTTTTTTTGGCACTCATTTTCCTTCCCCGGAAAATTCAACTTTTTTTTTTTCTTTCCCACAAAGTCTGGCCATGTCGTCCGGTGGTACAAACAACTCTTGCAACGGTAGTCCAAGAGTGGCCGCCGCCGCCGCCGCCGGGGTGCCAACCACCACAAGGAGACGCGTGGCAGACCTACTGGATGCCGAGAGAAATTCTGGCGGCCTCTCCGATGTCTCTGACGAGGAAGACGAATCCAACGGCTCTAATGGTGGGGCCCACCACCATCATCATTACCACCATTATTACCATCATGTCCCTCTCATTAAGAATCTCCTCCTAGTCCGCCGACGGGCTTTTCACTGCCTCCCGGAGACTTGGTTGCTATCCGTCGAAGATGGGTTCTTGTGGGCGGCTGCGATTGTTCAGTCTTTGAGATCGGGGAGGAATATGGGCCGTAAGATCTTCGTGTTATTGATGTTGATGGTTGTTACGTTGTTCTTCGTCAAAGTTTCGTTTCTGAGTAATAATGAGGAGATGAAGAGGACGGAGGGTGGGCTTTTGATCTTACAGACTTTCAAGGATGATTTGGCCACGGCCCATAAGGCAATCACCGAGACCGAGACCGAGACCGAGACTTCCATGCCTAAATCTGTTCTTGAGAAGGTCTCTGTAAGTGAATTCTTCTCCCTTTTTCAAAAATTGTTTGTTCTCCTTTTCGATGTTTTCACACTCTGTTTGGTTCCCCAGAAAATTTAGAAGGAAAAAAAAAAAAAATCCCGACATTTGCTCTATAGGGATTATAATCTGTTTTAATGTAGCAAACTCTCATTCTAACTTTTATACAAATTTCAAAATTTTTAACCATGTAGCAACATTTCCTTTCTCCCTTATATGGATGAATTTGTAAATGTTAAATATATTCTGGGTTTCTTCAATTATATATATATATATATTTTTTTTTTTTTTCTTTCTGGGTTTTTGAATTTGTTCTGTTGCTCCTTTGACTCGGAAGACGGAATGGGATGCTGTTTCTAGCCGCATTAATTTTTAGTTAGGCCACTTTTTGACCAATGAGCCGTTTTGCTAATTCATTTTCCTTTTAGACTTTCAAATTAAGTCATCAATTTAACGGTGAATGTCATGGTTCTATGTTGTGATACAAGTTTATAATGGAATTTAAAGCTTTTAATGGTTTCTATTGTTCCTTTTACTGATTTTATGTTTTGTGAAAAAGGAAGAAAATAAAAGAACATGTTGTTCATGCTTTGTTGATTTTCCTTATTGGGACTAAGATTCAATTTTCGTTTATTTATTTATTTATTTATACAGACTCCGGAGATATGGATGAAACCGAACAGCGACAATTTTGTGAGATGCATTTCTCGACCGAAGAATCAAATAAGTATGTCTAATTTTTCCTACACCAAATTTGCCATGCATGTTAGTATCCAATCAAGTTTTGTCTTATTTTTTCTTTTTGTAATGTTAATTTTTCTCAGGGACACGTCGAAAAACGAATGGTTACATACTTGTTCATGCCAACGGTGGATTGAATCAAATGAGAACAGGGGTTTGTCTGAAATTGTTTGATATTGGTTTTGTAGTTTTTCCTTTTTCCTATAGACTTTGGAGCTAACCCAGAACCTTATCTGATGTGCAGATTTGTGATATGGTGGCTGTTGCAAAGATTATGAATGCAACCCTTGTTCTTCCTTCCCTTGATCACGAGTCGTTTTGGACAGATCCAAGGTTTGATTCTCAAACTCATATATATATATATATATATATATATATATATTTTTATATATAGACTAAAATATTAATTTCAATTTCTATTTTTTAAAATATTTTTCAACCGAATTCTCTATTAAATTTGCAGTGGCTTCAAAGATATATTTGACTGGAGACATTTCATGAACGTTTTGAAAGATGATATCGATGTAGTTGAGTATTTGCCACCCCGGTACGCAGCCATGAAGCCCCTTTTGAAGGCCCCCATCTCCTGGTCAAAGGTTTGGAAATGATTTGAAACCTTTTAGATGCAGCTCTGTTTTGAATTCACTGTTCCATCACTTGGATTGTATCTCAGATTCTTCAAATACGCGCAGGCTAGTTATTACAGAAGTGAGATGATTCCATTGTTAAAGCGGCATAAAGTGATAAAGTTTACACACACTGATTCTCGACTTGTTAATAATGGCCTTGCATCTTCAATCCAAAGGTTGAGGTGCCGTGCCAATTATGAGGCTCTCTGGTATGCGAAGGAGATTGAGGATCTGGGTAAGGTTTTGGTTGATAGACTGAGGACCAATGGCGAGCCATATGTTGCTCTGCATTTAAGGTACCTTTATGGTATTATGTCTGGTAGAATTTCTCAATTTGGGATTTGTTTGTGAATTAGTTTGTTCAACCAAACCAATTATAATTGCAGGTATGAGAAAGACATGCTTGCATTCACTGGCTGCAGCCACAACCTTACTGCACAAGAAGCTGAGGAACTTCGAATAATGAGGTACAGCGTCAAACATTGGAAGGAGAAAGAGATAGATGGTGTAGCACGGAGAATCGAAGGGGGATGTCCAATGTCCCCAAGAGAGGCAGCTATGTTCCTCAAGGCCATGGGATACCCTTCCACTACAACTATCTACATTGTTGCTGGAAAAATATATGGTGGCAATAGCATGGCAGCCTTTCGCTCAGAGTACCCCAATGTGTTCACTCATTCTACTCTTGCAACAGAAGAAGAGTTGGAGCCCTTCAAGCCATATCAAAATCGTCTTGCTGCCCTGGACTATATTGTGGCACTTCAAAGTGATGTGTTTGTTTATACATACGATGGAAACATGGCCAAGGCAGTGCAAGGGCATAGAAGATTTGAAGGATTTCAAAAGACTATTAACCCTGATAGGTCAGTTCTCATATTGTTTTTTTCTTTTTTCCCCCCCCTTATCTTCATGAATTTGAAATTTGCACTTGAAGTTGGCGTTTTGATTGTTTTGTCAATTGTATTTCAGACAAAATTTTGTCAGACTGATTGATCAGTTGGATGGGGGTGCACTATCATGGGAAGAATTTTCTTTGGAAGTTAAAAATCTCCATTCAAACAGACTTGGAGCGCCATATCTTAGACAAGTTGGAGAGTCACCAAGGTTGGAGGAGAACTTTTATGCAAATCCTCTTCCTGGTTGCATCTGTAACAAGTCTCAGGAACAACAAATGTTGAGGTTGAAACTTGATGAGAGACAGAATCTATTAAGGGTGCAAAGATAGTGTACAATAGAGTAGTCACTATTTATTTCTCCAATTGCAGCTGCTTTGGGTTTTTGAAGTGAACAGCTATTTTTTTTCCCCAGTCAAGAGACTGTAGCTGCTCATAAAGACACGAGAGGTTTGAGGTTCACCTTGTAATTTGAATATAACAAAGTTCCAGTTTTGGTGTAAACAACAGAAAAAAAGGGCCTTTACCAGTGATTTAGGAAAGCAGAAAAATTCGTGTGTGAAGAAAAATCAGAATATTTCCAGTGGCACAAGAGAAAAGAGACAAGAGAGACAAGAGACAAGAGACAGTGAAACATCATCCCTGGCATCTGTCGAGTTATATATTTCATTGATTCATTATTCTTTCTTTGATTTTGATTCGAAGCCAATTTTTGCTTCACTATGAATTTGATTGTAATTTTTGGTACAGTTCATAATAGATTCAGAATAGAAATCGGTTTCCACATTTTCCTAGTAGATTTTTCTTCTATACCACATATATTTGAGTTTAGGATTTGGAATCACTACTCGTTCATTTTATGGGGTGAAAGAATAGTTATTTATTTATTTATTTATTTGTTTTGCTGTTGTTTTTCTGTATTGCTAATTCAGTTGCTAAATTGGGACTATACAGACTTGCTTGATTCTCTGAGTTCTGAGATGGAAAAGATCTCTTCTTTGGAATCAGACAGGCTCTAGACAATTCACCAAAAAAAAAAAAAAAAAAAGAAAAAAAGAAAAAAGAAAAAAAAGAAAGGTCTAGAATTGAAAAATAGCATTTTGATGACAGCAGAGATTCTGGATATTCGAAAATCAACAATCAATTGTGACAGATAATTATAATACCAGGTCACAACAAATCAATTATTACCGGATACATAATTACTGCAGTTTATTACACTTTTCCTAGTACATATTTCTGAAGTTTATTACACTTTTCCTAGTGCATATTTCTTCAATACCATATATTGCAGTTTATGATATTTGAAATTGTATACCATATATACTACAGCTTATGATAATTGAAGTTACTGGAATCACTATTCGTTCATTTTATTCGCCGAGAGAATCGAGTTGATAGTTTTATTGAGGAATATATAGTTTTTGATTTATTTGCTGTTATTTTTCTGCATTGGTAATTCAGTTGCTAAATTGGGACCATACACGCCAATTCACTTGATTCTCTGAGCCCTGAGATGGAAAAGATCTCGTCTTTGGAATCAAACAGGCTCTAGACAATTCACCCAAAAAATTAATAATAATAAAAATAAATATATAAATAAAAAGGCTCTAGATACATTTCAATTGAAAATGGCACTTTGATGACAGCAGAGATTCTGGATATTCGAAAATGCACAACCAATTGTGAAAGATAACCATAAATAACCGTATGACAACAAATCTATACCATAATTATTTGAATGACATCATTACAGAGTTTGTGACCAATCTGTTTCAAGAGTTTAGCTAATACAGGAACCCAACGGCATAGTTTAACAAAATTCAGGGACAAATTTATGGCATAAGAAGCATTTTCAGTTTTCATTAAAAATTGGAGAGAACAAAAATGCATTACAATTGCAAGCTTATATAGCAGACAGAAAGCTTCTACATCTGAATCCCAATTTTGGTGAAATGAATCAAAATTCTGCAAAACTGACCAGTGTAAAGGCAATGTAATTTTTTTCCTCGTCCTTCAACAGTGAGAATATTACCCATAGTGAGCAAACCCTACCATTTTTAGAACCACTGTATGAAACATTAAGACCCAGCTCTAGTTTACCACATTGATGGTACATAAACCTGCTCCTTTAGATTTTGGGTTGCACTTTCAGTAGGAAAAGCTCTCACAGCACCAATAGTCCACTGTGATATAATTCCGGCTGCAATTGCAAAGCGAAGCTGCCTCTCCAAAACATCTTGATCTTCATACATCTCAGGACAACTAGTCAATTTTCTCATAATGCCAGCTACAACAGCATCACCAGAACCGGTTCTATCGCAAGTGAAAGGGGTTATAAGAACATCTTCAGTTCCAACCACAACACCATCGAATGAAGGGGAGTAATAATGAATTCGAAACGTTCCATCAGTCACAAACAGAAATTTAAGTCCATCATGCCATAATGGAGATATTTCTTCATGCGTATAATGGTAATAATCTCTCCGTTTCTTGGTTTGCTCAAAATTATTAGCATAATACTGGGGCCTGTAATTTCTCTTTCTTTCATAGTAATCTTCGTCTAGAAGAAATTCCAACTCTTGCCTTGAAAGCTCTATGATGTTTGCTTCATTCCAGGCTCTCCTCATCAACTCCCTCGTCTCGTCACGTGATTTCCACAGAGGCAAAGGCAAATTTGGATCAAAAAATACAAGCCCCCCAAACTTTTTGGAATATGCAATAGCTTTAAAAAGTGTAGAATGCATGGAGGGGGATGTTAGAACTTCCGAATTGAAGTGGAAAATTCTTGCCTGCATTAGATTAAACAACACAGTTTCATACTCGGTCTGCGAACTAATATTAACTACACCAACTAGATCAACTTTTATATTGCTAAATTACTTGAAAAACCATATACAACGACCACACCTCAGAATCTTAGTCATTACGCATTCATTTCTCCCATACTAACGCACTAAATTCCATACCTATAAGCCTATGATAGTACAATTTTAGCTATCAGGTACAACAAACCTTCATACTCAGTTCACAAACTAATATTAACTCCACTAACCAGATCAACTTCTACATTGCTGAATTACTTGAAAAACCATACACAAGTACCATAGCAAAGTCAGAATCTAAGTCCTTAACATATTCATTTCTCTCATCAGCCAGTAATGCATTAAAAATTTCATGGCTATGAGCCTATGATAGAACAATTTTAGCCATCAGTTACTAAAATCTTGGCGAATGAATCAAACTATATCTATACGACACACATCAAAAGCGCTATACAATCAAGAAATAAACTTAGTGAGCACCAAATGAATAGTCTCAGTTACCTCTTTAAGCACAGCAAGGTTCAATTCAGAGCGAAGCAGAGAGTCCTCAGCGGACTCTTTCACCATCTCCGTCCTCATTTTCCCATCTTCAAACTTAATCTTCATGTAAGCACAAGCAGTCTTTGCATTGGAATCGAACTTCACGGCTCGTGTCTGAACATTCTCTTTGTTCATCATCAACACCAACTCATTTCCAAAATCATCGGCTCCCACTTTGCCCATGAAAGCAGCACGACCACCGAGCCTCACGTGGGATATCGCCACGTTTGACGGCGGCCCACCTGGCGCCCTCACGAACTCCGGCGGGTCCCACTGGAGCATCTTCCATTGGGAGTAGATGTCCGGGTGCATCGGGTTGTCGGAAACCCGCACCGTCGGCACAAATTCTTTCTGTACGGAGCCGAAGCAGCAGACCAGAGGTGGATCTTCGTACGGAAAATCGACACCGTCGTCGTAATCTTCTAATTCTGAGTCTGATTCTGGGTTTGCATTTGAGTTTTCCGATATGGGTTTAGCCTCAACAGTGCCATTGTCGACTTGGTCTTTTCTGGAACGCTTTGTTCTCTTTGTTGAAGAAGAGGAATTTGAAGTGGAAGTAGAAGATTTCGAACCTTTTTTTCTGCCTCGGCTAGTGGGTTTTTTAGGTTCCAAAGCTCCATTGTCGTCCCCGTTAATGGAAGCTCGAGATGGGTTTAGCTTGTTATGCGATTTGAGCGGCTTAACAGGATAATCTAGCTTAACAAATTGGGTAAGTTTCTGCGACTTTGGAGACTCCGAACATTGAGAAATGGGTACTCTTGGGTGTATAGGAAGTGGGGGAGAGAATTCAAAGTGGTGAAGAGTAAAAGAAGGTGGGAGTAGCTGAAACAACGCCATAGTTGGGGTCGAAATGCTAGGGTTTATCAATGTTTGCCATGACTGTCTTCTCCAGACACAGAATAACAAAGCCTATCCAGAATCCTCAATGAAAACCCTGTCCCTGTCACTTATTCTGTCATACTCTACTTTGGTTTTCGAACAAATCTTAGACAGAATTGCTTTTTTAATTTTTTTAATTTTTAATTGTAATATCAACAATCTATTTATTCAGTTAATCACCATACCCAAATTGAAAATAAAGAAAAAACTACCATACCAAAATTCTTTCGAAGTTAATGCATATTACAAAACCAACGAAGAAGAGTATTTTAGAGTTAATAAATTTAAATTTTATTATGGAGGATTATTGTTTTTCTTCTTTTTTTTTCTTTTTTTTAATTTTTGATATTTGGAGGATTATTGTTACAAAATTTCAGTGAGCTATACCATTTTTAGTTTAGTTTAATATAATTGCAACTGGATTAGTTTTTTTTTTTTTAATTTATTTTTTAAACACTACTGGATTTTAGTTTAATGGGCTCCACAAACCATTTTTGGACCCATTTTGAGCTTAAAATCCAACGGATAATACCCGGTCGATGGTACATAAACAATACATTCTTAACCGTCAGATCAAAAACTCTTTATTTAACATCTAAAACTCTTTTATTGGATATATGCTGTGAGCCGATAAAAACCGTAAGTCTGTCTTCCTCTTCCTTCGCGAGACGGTTTTTTGGCAGAGTGAATCTCGGTCACACCGAAATCAAGGGCTGCGATCATATCAACCTCGTTTTTTAGGTGGTAAGATTCGTTTAAATCTCTTTTGATTTTACTACATGTTCTTTTGAAACTAATTTCAGGGCATTATTGTATCTAAGTATTTATTTAATTGAAAAAAATTGACCCTTTTTGTGTTAGTGCTGAGTCACTAATTTTTAACACAAAAAGGGATTTTTGGGTGCATGTTGAGGTTAATGGGATGTTGAAAGTTTAAGCTCCAGCTTATGTTGGTGCATGTTAAGCATTTGAGTGATAATAATATCATTTCTGGGTTTACACAAGGATTTTCATTTATTGCATATATATGCCCATGACCTTGATTTGGATCTGAACAAAATGGCCCGAGCTGAAACTCTGTTATTTGTTTAGATGAAGCATCTATATAGCCTAATCGACTCTAATGTCTACTTGTTATGCAGTGGATTTCTGATCCTTTGATTAGCTTGGTGAAATAGAGTTTCCCTAGAATGAACCACCTCTAGACATCAATTAAATGAAGGGTGCTAATTGCTGTGCCTTTTTCACTCAACTTGCTCATGATTTTTTTTTTTTTTTTTCGGGTACTAATTTGAATTAGCTTCATGCTTTTGTTTCCCTGTGAACAAACAGTCAACAAGGTTGAGCTCACCATGCTTAGTTGTTCTACCTGTCATGCATGTTCATGGAAATTCCAAAAGTTTTTTTTTTTTTTTTTTTTGGATAATTGTAAAAATCAGCTATAATGTATATTGGCTTGTGTCTCAATTTGGTCTAAGCAATGTAATCTTGAACCAGGAAGATATTTGACAGCAATTACCAGGATATGTGTTTGCAGCTTTTCTTTTTAAACGATTTCATATTTGTTCCATAGGGAATTGCTTTTCTATTGTCTAATGCACATGCAATCAATTTCATTTGTTTAACCCTGCAAAAATTTATTGCCATGTTGAGAAAAGGGGGTATGTTTTCAGCTTGTAACATGGTGTGGGGTTGAGTAGGGAAAACTAGTATAATAGATTCCAGTTAAGGGGGAAGACTTATGGGGTGATATGGATTGGCGCTGTTACGCCTGGAAAAAAGCTTTTGAAGATCTACGCCAGCCAAGTTTCTTTTACATTAAGAAGGAATAATGTACTGTAGGAACTTTTATTTTCAATATTAAGCAAACTGTTAATTGTAGTCATCATGTTTCTCATCTCTGGCATTTGATGTCCTGGCCATACTTCTCATTAGTGTTTATCCGTAAATGAAATGTTTGGTATTGAACCCTGTATGTATGGTGCAGAAAATGGGTTTCTGGACTTTAGTGGAAGGCTTGCTGCTGTTTGCAAACGCATTGGCAATACTAAATGAGGACCGGTTCCTTGCTCCAAGAAGGTGGACTCTTTTAGAAATTCAGGGGAGGAGAAATACACTGAAGGGGCAGATTATTGGGCTAATACATGCATGCCAATATTTAAGACTACCCCTCATCATTCTCAATATTATAGCTATTTGTTCCAAGCTGGTTTTCGGGTGAGGGGGATGAGAGTAAGAGATGCACTGATTGTAAAATTCAATATTATATATGAATAATGTGGATTGTTACAGAAATTTGGCTTGTTGAAATTCAATCAAACAAATTTTAGTCAGAAGTTATAGTCAGATGTTTATAAACTTAGCGGTGGTTCTTCATTGAAATCATCTTCACAGTTAACCCTTTGTTACTTTCTTCAGGTCTGTTTAGTTGTTTACAGTTGATTGTTGGGGCATTTGGTACTTGGCGTCGGTTTGCTCATTTTGGTTCAGTTTAATGTTTGATGGTGTAAACTAGCATTCATTTATCTAGCATTGCGCAGACTATACGTATAATACTATATATTTAGTTTTCTTTCTTTATTTCCTTCATAGCTGTTTAGTTAAGTAAAATCTAACAATCTAGCTTTTGTGTCATTTCTGCTTATAGCTTCTTCTAATAGACTCACCAGGCTATGTTCTTATTTAACATCCTTTATCTATTTTGACTCAAAATCACTTGCTGTGCCAATGGAGGAGCTGACTCGAAGGCACTTGCTCTAGTAGTATCACTCGAAAGTAAAGCTGAAAAGCACAAGCCAATATAGGTTTCTAAACTTATGAAAACAAGTACAATTTGAAACAAACTTGTTTTATTAATAGCTATTATTTCTCTTTTACAAAACCCAAGTTTTACAAACTCACTCAATCGGGATCATAACCTCATTAGTCCTAAACATAGGCAAAGTCCAAGGTGGGTTATACCTTGCTAGCAAGAAATCCCCTATGATCTTGTACCCCTCTCTCTCCAAACTCTTCTTCAGCATCTCCACCTTCTCCTCCACCACTTTCTCTGTTGCCACACCTCCAAACCTCACTACCCCATACTTCCTCTCCCCTTCCTCTATTATCTCCACCCTCTCATCCACCGGCTTCGGTGCCTCCTCAGCCTTTCGATACTTATCCGGCAACAAAAACTGCATGGTCACCATCTTCTTCTCTTCTCCCCCCCTGCTCTTTGTCACAACAGGAGCTGTCATTGCAATCTGCTCAGCAGTGCTTTGCGGGGCTTTTGTTATCACCGGAGCTGTCATGGCGATCTTTTCCGGCTTCACATTCTGTGGATTGCCCAATGCTCCGATGTAGTTGGCCAACAAAGTGAATCCGCCATCTTTGTCACCCTTAAACTGTGATGGGTCATAGGTGACTTGAGCTATCACAGAGGGTGCATATTTTCGGATTTCATAGTCGGTAAACGATCGAATTACTTCGTACTTGGGAGTCTCTACGCTTATCTTCCCAAAAACCATACCCATCTTGTGGTATAAAGTGGAATATTATCAATTCCTTCCGATGAGGGTGCTTGAAGGTAAAGCTCTATATATATATATATATATATAGCTATAAAAAAAAGCTATGACGTCTGGATTCTTCTAAACAGCTTTGTTTATGACTTTTCTACAGCTGAGCAGTGTTTGCTTGGGGTAGAGGTTTAGAAAGATTGAATCGTGGGCTTTGAAGTAGCGGTTGATTTTGCCCAATGCGTTTGTGGACTCTGTTATTCCACGACTTGCTAACTGGCTTCACTCTAAAAATTTTCACCCAAAAAAAAAAAAAAAAAAATCTATATTAAAAAATTTAAAAGAAGAATATTTCAATACAAATTTAGCTGGCATAAAATTTTATGGTTATATATTAAATTGGTAATAAAAATACACAAATACAATACTAAAAAAAATTTGATGAAGATTACTCAAACAACAGAGTTAATATTGTACAATTTTTTTTTTTTTAACAATAATTTCCTCATCCCACTATCTCGAGCTAATATTCCACAATTAATTGCATAAATTTGACAAAAAAATATAAAAGACCAAGGCAACAAAATCAAAATTGAATATATTCCAACCATTTTTTATTTTTAAAAAATTGGCATAAAAAAGTAATTTGTTATTTAATCAACATTATAATCGGTGGAGGAGAGATTTCATGCAGATCAGGTTTGAATTTGAATTTAAATTTTATTTTCAATAGTTTTATCATTGGACAAAATCTCTGAATATAATAAGTTTTTTCTTTTTCTTTTTTTTTTTCACTTTAAATATAAAAGTAAGCTTTTATTCATGAGAATAAATCATCAAGCATAACAATATCACCTACACGGGAAGGAGATGGAATTTTGTGTATACGTGGCAGGCAGCACTGCAATTATTGGGACTAAAATAATTTTTTTTTAAAAGAACAAATATAAAGATTCAAAATAGACATTAAAGCTTAAAAAAAAAGAATTTTAAAATATTTATATAAGTACCGAATGTATAATCTAAAACTAAAACTAAAAAAATTGATTGCCAAATTGAAGAAAAACATATTTTTTCAGAGTTTTTTGAATGGTACATGGTATTAATAGCACTCAATATTTTAGCAATGCAGAGAAAATATATTGTTTAATATTACATATAATTTAGTTTTCGTTTTTTTATATCCTTCGTAGCTGTTTAATTAAGTGAAATCAAACAATCTTAGCTTCTGTGTCATTTCTATTTATAGTTTCTTGTAATAGACCAGGATCTGTTCTTATTTTTAATTTTTTGGTTAAACGTCTCCGAACAGTACAATAGAGCTCCGGCTAGTGGCTCTGCACCATGTAACATGGTAGTATAGGTCAGGCTGAAACAATAACAGAGCATATCAAAATTGGAATTACAACTCTCATATAATAAGACCATTTATTAAAATTTGAATTACAACTCTCATACCCATAAGTGTATGTAATAATTCAGTTGGTTTCTTTCCACTAATTTAGAACCAACTCTGTACTTATTATAACTTATTTCTTGATCCATTTTGGACTAGGATTACTTGCTGTGCCAATGGACATAATTGACTCAAGGACACACTTGCTCTAATGTCACTCAAAAGTAAAAAGCTTAAAAGCACAAGCCAAATATTGTATATATAGGTTTCTGAACTTAATGAAAATAAGCAGAATTTGGAACAAACTAACTTGTGTTTATTTATAGCTATTATTTCTTTGACAAAACAAAACCCAAGAAGTTTTACAAACTCAGATGGCCTCACTCAATTGGGATCATAACCTCATTAGTCCTAAACATAGGTAAAGTCCTCCAAGGTGGGTTATACCTTGCTAGCAAGAATTCCCCAATGACCTTATAACCATCTTTTTCCAAACTCTTCTTCAGCTTCTCCACCTTCTCTCCCACCACTTTCTCTGTTGCAACACCTCCAAACCTCACCACCCCATATTTCCTCTCCACTTCCTCAACAATCTCCACCCTCTTGTCCACTGGCTTCGGCGCATCCTCGGCTTTTCGGTACATATCCGGCAACAAAAATTGCATGGTCACCATCTTTTTCTCTTCTCCCCCTCCTCTGCTCTTTGTCACAACAGGAGCAGTCATTGCAATCTTCTCGGCAGAGCTAGAGGTTTCGGGTGTTTTGGTGATCACCGGAGCCGTCATGGCGATCTTTTCTGGCTTCAAGTTCTGTGGATTGCCAAATACTCCGATGTAGTTGGCCAACAAAGTGAATCCGCCATCTTTGTCACCCTTAAACTCATGTGATGGATCATACGTGACTTGAGCTATCACAGAGGGTGCATATTTCCGGATTTCATAGTCGGTAAAGGATCGAATGACTTGGTACTTTGGAGTCTCCACGGGTATCTTTCCTAAAACCATACCCATCTTGGTACTAAACTGGATCAATTTCAATATGAATGATCAATTCCTTAATTTGAATGAGGCAGGTTTGGTTGGCTGAACTTGAAACTGTTAATGGGTATATAAATAGTATAGGTCTTCTTGTCTATGATATGATATGAAATCTTGAATGTTCAAATATTATGTTTGACCAGTCCACGTTGCTTGGGGTAGGGGTTTAGAAAAGGTTGAATTATCTTTATGGTTTGAACTTTTGAATTACTAGTGGCTGATTTTGGCCATGCGTTTTGTGGACTCTGTTATTCCACCACTTTGCTAAGTAGACAACTTTACACTCTTAGTTGTGGTTTGGTTGGACTATTTCCTTGCAAGAAACAAGGAAAATTCCATTCTAAGTTTGTGTGCTAAAAAATTAAAACAAAAACATTCTACCTATATGTAAATATCACTGGCAAAAAAATTTATTATAATGTTCCATGTTATCAGATTAATCAGATTTATTGTTATATTAATCTGATAACAAAAATACACAATACAATACTAACAAAAATTTGATTGCTTAATTACTCAAATAATAGACACACTGTTACTAATACACAATTAACAGCACGAAATGGACAATAAAAATATATGACAACGAAATCAAGTCTCAGCCAGGACAGTCTAATAGTAAAACATATTGTTTCCAGATGTGAATCACTTACCCAAATATATATATATATATATATATATATAAATATATATATATATATATATATATATATATATGTAAAAGACCATGGCAACCAATTGAAACTATAATTCACAAAACTAAAATCAAGCATAACAATTTTTTATGACATACACAAGACGGAAATGGAAATTTGTGTCTATGTGGCAACGTAGTAATTATTATTAGCTATGTGTAAAATAAAACAAATATAAAGATACAAAATAGAAATTAATGAAAGCTCAAAAAAAAAATTATTTATATATTTTTGACTAAAATGTATAAAACTAAAAAAAATTATTTATATATTTTTGACTAAAATGTATAAAACTAAAAAATTGATAGTCAAATTTTCAAATTTATTTGTTAGAGTCTTCGTTAGATAAAAATTGACAAACCGCTAAATTTTTTTTTTCAAATAAATAGGTTTATACAGTATGAAATTCTTTTATTGAAAAACAAAATAAAAATGATTAAATGAGATTGGTTTACCATGACTCATTGGAGGCAAACCTTTCCCTTTTTAATTTAAAAAATGTGGTAAAAGAAAACAAAATTAAATAAATAAATAAAAATGAAAAAAATAATAATAATAAAAAAACCTGATAGTGTCGTATGCGCTTAACCAAATCGAGTTGGGGGGTGAGAATAACCCTAGACTGGTTTAGAATATATCAGCCACCATTTGCCAAACAGACCATTTAGGGTAAATCCGCTCCACCTTATATATGTTGACAAACACAAACTGAACCCTCTCAGATGCCCGAGCTTCGTCTTTCCCGTTGGGATCCTCTAGGGTTTCTCTCTGCAATTGATTTTCGTGAGCCTGGAAATTTTCAATTTTTCTTTATGGTTTTTGGTCAGGAGCATCATTGATGAGTTTATTATATTGTTATCCTTGCACTTTGATTGCCTGTGAAGAAAATCCATGGGGAAAATTTTCTCTGAGATGCTCTGATTTTTTTCTTTTTCATATCTGCTTTTAGGGCTTTTGAATATCGTATTTTTTTTGTTAATTTGAATTTGAATTATTGGGTCAGTGATGCTAACAAAATCTGCGTTATCTATCTGCAATTTCCAATATTGGAATTTGAAGATAAATGATATGTTACTGAGATCTGATTGTCATTTGCGACTTTTTTTTTCCCTTTATTTTTTTTCTATATGTGATTGATTCCTGAGAGCTGTTTGGTAGAAAATAAGTTAAAAAAAAAAAGGGAAAAACCCATTTTCTTTTCTGCTCTTTCTGCTTGTTGCAGTGTGCGATGTCACCGGTTTTCTCAGTATCCAAACAAAAGTGGCTGCTTTTATTTTTTAAATTTTTTTTTCCAAAACCAATTTTTGGATTTGTTTTCACTTGCTTCCTATAGGCGTTGCGTTCCATTTGGTTTGGTTCCAGAGGAACGTGTCAATGGAAGCGTAAATTAGCTTTCAATTTCAACCCAAAAACCATTATTGAAGTAGATCGGCTAGAAATATATATTAGCTTGTTCTTAGGGTTGAAATTGTGCCATTTTTTTCTTCTGCATAAATTTTCAGTGTTGTTGCTTCATAATGGTGAATTCCCTCTTATACCAAGTTGGGGGTGTTCAAGTTTCCCGAAGCATACATGGATAGATTCTTTGTCTATGCCAGTATTAAACAGCAATGTGCATTTTTTGCTTTTTGCACTTTGTTACCTGTCTCCTGGTACATCTTTTCATCGTTTACTCTACTCTGCTTTCTTTTTCTTTTGCTTTTTATTGTTTAAAGTAACACATCTTAAAAGTAAAAGCTTGGATATTGATGTGTGTAAAAAGGTGTAGAATGGATAAAAGATCGATGGGCAAGATATTGATGGGGGACTTGGCCATGGCAAATGGGTGTCAACCATAGAAGTAGACTATTCAAATTAATTGGAAAGTACAAGTTATTTTAAAATTTTAATTAGAGAAAAAATGTACAAACAAAACCACTTTTTAATGGAAAATTTAACATTGTTGAAAAGCAATTGAGCAGCACTTGCAAAGAAATGATTATTCTTACACTTAATTAAACACAAGTAGATGTTCATGTTTTGAAAATTAACCCTGAACAGTGTCAAGAAAGGTGAAAATCAGTAAGAAGTGTGTTAGTAATATTCTGCTTTGCTATTAATATTAAATACCTTTAAAGAGTTTGAATTATTAAATTTGATCATCAATTATGTTCTTAATGGAGTTTAATAAAATTGATCATATAATATTCTTGTAAAGGAAGATTGAAATTAGATGGAAGACAAGAAAATGAATACCCCAGATACTGGATTGTGACCATTTTTTCAGAAAGTATAAACATTAATAATTTGTTTTATTAAAGTATATTTTATTTAAAAAAGAAATGATTATTCTTACACTTAATTAAACACAAGTAGATGTTCATGTTTTGAAAATTAACCCTGAACATTGTCAAGAAAGTTAAAAAATCATTAAGAAGTGTGTTTATAATATTCTGCTGTGCTATTAATATTAAATAACTTTAAAGAGTTTGAATTATTAAATTTGATCATCAATTATGTTCTTAATGGAGTTTAATAAATTGATCATATAATATTCTTCTGAAGGAAGATTGAAATTGAATGGAAGACAAGAAAATGAATACCCTAGAAACTGGATTGTAACTAATATTTTTGTCACAAAGTATAAACATTAATAATTTGTTTTATTAAAGTATATTTTATTTAAAAAATGGCTAATAATAGTTATTCATATTCTTATTTTTATATATGTTTTAGTTAATTCATATTAAAAAGAAAGCTAAATATTACAAGTTACAGCGTGGTAAATGAGTAAAAATCGAATTGAGAATGGTAGACTTGGAAAATGGACATTGTTGGAGGACACTTCTAAATCTAAGTGAGATGTTTATCTTCGATAAGCGAAAAACTAAAAAATAAAGAAGTAAACTATAATGTACTTTTTCGCACTTGTGGTGGTGCACAGTTAAATAATTATTGTCTTCCAAGTGCATGATAAAATAATTAAATAAGCAATTCCACAAAAGCATCTTAAGATTAGTCAGAAATGAACTTTAATCTATATTTGAATTCCACCAGCTTAACAGATTGTCATTTTTAAAGCCTCAAGTATATTTAAAAAAGTTGCACGAAAAATTATAAACAACATATTACTTATTTTTTTTATTGTCCAAAAGAAAATTATATAGTTCCTTATTCTTTTTAAAAAAATTAGAAATAAAATTTTCAATCCATAAAAACCATTTGAAATCTACATGAGAAAAATAAAGCATTTTAATTTTCATTGTTTGCTTTAAATATTTATAAATAAAACATAAAACATACATATTCTATTTCGTATACACTTATTGAATTTGGAAATTTTACTTGCCAAAAAAAAAAAAAAAACAAATTTTTTTTTCAAAAATAATAATTGCACATTTTCTTAGACGCATATTAGTTCAATTCAACATAGAAGAAAAATAAACCGTCATCAGCCAGGTGGTATATGTTATGACAATAAAATTTTTTTTTGAAAATTTTAATTGTTTTTTTTTTTTTTTTGGTAAATTAATTATTTATAGTCTAAAATAAACAAAAGTTTGGTTTTTCTTATACCAGAAAATACAGCTCGTTGTTTTGCACTTCCGAGGCTGTCGTTTTCCCAAAATTTATACAAAAATTAAATAAAGAAATAATTATATATTTGTTAAAACAATAAGTCACTGTCCAGCTGTCAATGAAATTTAAAATTTGAAATTGAAGCGTTTAAAGTTCTACCGTTTGAAAATCACAACTCATTTCCACTCAATTCAAACGAATAAAAAAAACCAAAATCCCAAAAAAATAAAAAATAAAAAAAAACTCCCGCTTATTCTCTCATTCAAAAAAACAAAGAAACACCGCCCAAATGTAACCGTTGGGATACCTTCTTTTCTATAAAAGATCTCTCCGTCCCTACGCCCATCTCTCATTACCTTTTCTCTCTTTCTCTCTCTAACCCCCCTCTCTCTCTCTCTCTCTAACTCGTCTGGTTTCCCACAAAACCCTCCTCTTCTTAGTTCGTCTTTTTCGATCCCAAAGAAAAAATGCGTGAGATTCTTCACATTCAGGGTGGTCAATGCGGCAACCAGATCGGAGCCAAGTTCTGGGAGGTCGTTTGCGCCGAACATGGCATCGATTCCACCGGAAGGTACCATGGTGACTCTGAGCTTCAGCTTGAGAGGATCAATGTCTACTACAACGAAGCCAGTTGTGGTAGGTTTGTTCCCAGGGCTGTTCTCATGGATCTTGAACCTGGTACCATGGACAGCGTTAGATCTGGAACTTACGGTCAGATCTTCAGGCCTGATAATTTCGTTTTCGGTCAGTCCGGTGCCGGAAACAACTGGGCTAAAGGCCATTATACCGAAGGCGCGGAACTGATTGATTCTGTTCTTGATGTGGTCAGAAAGGAGGCTGAGAACTGTGATTGCCTGCAAGGTGTTTGTTGAAACTACCCACCTACTTTTTTTTCCTTTTTTTTTTTTCCTCTGCGTTTTCTTTCTTTTCTTTTAATTTTTTTTTCTTTCTCATTTGGTTGCTAAATTTGGGGTTTGTCTCATTTTTTGTTTGTTTTTTTAGGTTTTCAGGTCTGCCATTCTTTAGGTGGAGGAACTGGTTCGGGAATGGGTACTCTTTTGATTTCCAAAATCAGAGAGGAATACCCAGATCGGATGATGCTCACTTTTTCCGTCTTCCCTTCCCCAAAGGTTTCTGACACTGTTGTGGAGCCCTACAACGCGACGTTGTCGGTTCACCAGCTTGTTGAAAATGCTGATGAGTGCATGGTTCTTGACAACGAAGCTCTCTATGACATTTGCTTCCGCACCCTCAAGCTCACCACCCCAAGCTGTAATTCCTTAACAACTTCATGATTTTTTTTTATTTTTCTTTTTCTGCCAATCTTGCTTTTAAATTTTTGGAATTTTGTTTCTGATTTTTGTTTGTTTTGTTGGGTGGGTCAGTTGGTGACTTGAACCATTTGATTTCTGCAACAATGTCCGGAGTCACCTGCTGTTTGAGATTCCCGGGCCAATTGAACTCTGACCTTCGGAAACTTGCAGTCAATCTCATCCCCTTCCCTCGTCTCCACTTTTTCATGGTGGGTTTTGCTCCTCTCACCTCTAGGGGTTCTCAGCAGTACAGAGCCTTGACTGTCCCAGAGCTTACCCAGCAAATGTGGGATGCCAAAAACATGATGTGTGCGGCTGATCCACGCCATGGGCGTTACCTCACAGCTTCGGCTATGTTCAGGGGTAAGATGAGCACCAAGGAAGTTGACGAGCAGATGATCAATGTACAGAACAAGAATTCCTCCTACTTTGTGGAATGGATTCCCAACAACGTGAAGTCCACTGTCTGTGATATCCCACCCACAGGCTTGAAAATGGCGTCCACTTTCATTGGAAACTCAACTTCGATTCAGGAGATGTTCCGCAGGGTGAGCGAGCAGTTCACTGCCATGTTCAGGAGGAAGGCTTTCTTGCACTGGTATACCGGTGAAGGCATGGACGAGATGGAGTTCACTGAGGCAGAAAGCAACATGAATGATCTTGTTTCGGAGTATCAGCAGTACCAGGATGCCACAGCTGACGAGGAGGACTACTATGAGGACGAAGAGGAGGAGGAAGTGCATGATATGTGAAGTGGATCGAGAAAAATATGGTGGTTTTGATTTGGCCGATGGATGTAAAATTACTGCAACTTCCAGTTGCCGGTCTCTGGCGATGGGTTGTTTGGGGTAGATGTAGGCCATAACTATCAATGAAAATTTAAATTTGTTTCTGACTTTGGTTCTTTCTTATGTAATTTATGGAGAATGAGACAATAGGATCCTTTAATGTTCCATTAATATTTTCATATATATTTTTCTTCAAGTAAATTTTTTTTTCATAGTACTGTGAACATGCTTTTCTGAAGAACAGGCTTTACTATACGTAATTCTCCAAACTCATGGTTATTCAAATTTGCTGACAATGAAGCTCGATTTAATCTACTCACCCATTGTATGTTTAAGAAAATTTGCACCTTGGAAAATTACTAAGCATAAAGAAGATCATTTTTTTCAAAAAAATTTTTGTTGATTGAAAATTTTTTAATTTCTTTAAATGATTCATTGTGGTCGATCAAGCTGAAAACAAATTGTTAAAAAATGTTGTTTTAAACTAAAAACCAGTTTTAATGTTCTCTGATTCTTATGAGCTTGCAGGATAATGTGGATTGGATTTGTCCTCCAAAAGGATTTGTTAAATCTAATGTGGACAAGGAAACCAAAGATGTTTTTTTGGGTATTATTGCTTAAAACTAGGAAGGAAATCTTACTAAACTTTGGAGCTTTGGATAGGCTATTGTCGACCCAGAGCTTGCTTTCAACAAGAGATGTAGAGAAAAAGGTGGATGAATGTTGTTTGCCAACTTGTTAATTGGTGATCAAGAATCTGAACAACCCTCCTGCTGTTAAAGGAAGCTCATGCTTTGTTCGAGGGGACATTTGATACACCAAAAATATTAAATCTTCCCTTTTCACTTTTTTTCAAATTCAGGACTTCTCAGGCAATTCTTTGTTTTATTTACCCCTGTACTCCTTCATTTGATACTCGTATGATTTTACACCAATAGCAAATGTGATAAATAATATCATGTTAATTTTACACTAATTATACAAGTACATTGTAAGTTGCAACTACAACTTCAATAGCTCATGTACGTAAATATCAGATCCAGGACTTATCTTCAAAATACTTATCAAGCAGACATACAATCAGGACTACAAGGTGAAATGTCAAGCACCAGTCATTGCTATCTATTTAGAGAATGAATGTCTAGGTGGATGAATTTGGTTATCCGTCATTGTCATCAGTTTAAAGAGTCAAAGAGTATTTTCAAAGGAAGAGTGGATTAAATCCTACGATATTTCATTTCTTCATTTCAGAGTGGAATCCAAGTGCTCCAAATATTTGGAGAAATCTCTAACAAAATCTACTGCTTGCATGTTTGACAAATTTGCTTCTCCAGATTACAAGTTACAACCAGTCAATGACACAACAAAAACTAAAAATACAAAGTCAAAAAAAAAAAAAAAAAAAAAACAAAAAACCATTGATTTACAACACAAACCATACAACAGACCCTCCAGCATCCAACCTCTACTGCTTCCCATCTTCGGTGGCTTTATCTACAACTACTTTCACCTTCTTATACTCAAAATCCACAGGTTGCACAGCATACTCCTCCGGCACCACTGGACGCCTATTACCGAATATCGTCCACAAATACAAGCCGGTGAATGCCGCCAAGGCTCCACAGGCAGCACCAAAGATCATTGCCGCAAGAACTCTAATCAGACAGTCCTTCCTCTTCTGTACCGTCAAATGTTTTGAGCTCTTAGCAAAGGCCTTAGGATCCAGTGGCTCGGAGTGCATCCATTGGGGAATATGCCTCTGCTCAAAGATCCAAGAGTAGAGTAAACTAGTCTGAGAGAAGTTCCAACTAGATGCACTCAGACCCACAAATGCTTCCTCATCATCCCACATCCTTGACAAGTCTATCGGGTACCATAGCAACGGATCAGAAGGCTTGGAATCCCCAAATTTACTCAATCTAACTTCTAGTCGTTTAGAACCCGCTTCATAATCTATCCAAGCATGAGATTTATTCCCAGTATGAAGACTCATATTGATAGTTGAAGAATTGCTTACTTTAGCTGATACCACACTACCCACATCAATTCCCACATGAACATTTAACAAACCATCATACTTAGAGTCACTTAATGTATAGAATTTAACCACAATAACTTTAAATTTGCTTTTTCCAAATCCCACAGAAAGCCCAAATGAGCAATTACAAAACTTATTGACATCAAATGCACTAGGAACCACAATGAAGGCCAAACCATCACCATTGCCAGGAGAAACAGAGAAGGAAAGGTACGTGGAAAATGAGACCAATTTCTGAGGTTTACCTTCAACAAGCTTGATGGGTTTCTTGTACATGACTCTACCAGCACTAGAACTCGATGAGCTAGTAATTTGAACAGCATATCCACCATTGACGACCTTCGCATCCCCATAAAAAGCAATATTGGACTCCAATTTCTGATTTTTACCAAACTCTGGAAACGAAAAGGATGAATTTGAGTCTGCAGCAAAGGGTCTGAAGAAGAAAAAGAGAAGGAAAGTGAAGACGGTGAAGTGCCCGGAAATGGATAAAGCGGCCATGGATGGAAAATGGGTTTGAGCTGAATCTGAGTTTTTGTGAGGAGAAGTGGGATTTCTAGGGTTTGTGGAGGAGCTCCATTTTAGGTCTAAAGGTGAAATTTTTATTTTTTTTATTCTAGGGTTCGGGAGCAGAAAGCGGAGGAAGAAAGTAAAGAATAATGGGGGGGTTGGATTGGAGGGTGTGAAAATTAAATTCGTTTACTCGTTTCTGCAAACTCTGTGACTTACTTTCTCCAAGTGCTTGCTGACTGAGGGAATATAATAAAGCACTTCTTGCTTCCTTGCACTTTACTAAAATTCTCATTTATACCCCATATTTTCTGTATTTATAGAACCAACCTCTTACAATTGATTATGTGACTTTTGGGTAATGATACCATGGCTTTTTTAGTTATCAACCATAATATTAAAGAATGTTTGTTCAGATTAAAAGTCAATAAATAAATATAAAATATATAAAATAAAACCACAAAGAATCCAAGGAATTTGTTTGAGAATATTATGGAGGATTTTTATAAATTTTTGTGAAATCAAAATTTATGGATATTTGTTTGAGAATAGATTTTGATACATGACGATTCAAATTCAGAATTATCCTCTATAAAAATAATGGATTTGATATTAGATTGTTTTCAAAAAGATAAATATATATTTTTCAATAAATATAAAAGTTTTCTAATAATGTTTGGTTAAAATTGTTTATCTTATCACAAACTTCAATGATAGTGTGTAGACAAAATTCCTACCATCCAATGTATCCATCGATGGAACTATTGATCCTCAATACCACTAATGCCCTTCAAATCAATTGGCAATGAATTTCTTACCAACTAGATTACAAACCATTGATGATGACTCAGATAGGTTTTAGATTGAATTCAAGATATGAGGTTAATTAGAATATGGTTTTTCTGATTTATAGAAGGTAACAACAAGTGGTTGGTAATAATGCAAAAATAAGCAAAGCAAAAGTAGGTGTTGAAAAAAATTTCAGAAAAAACAAAAAAAATTAAAAAAATTAAAAAAGAGAGGATTTTGGAGATGTGAAAAAAGGGTTCGAAAGAGAACAATGATAGGGTGAGTAGGCGAATGAGTAAACACACTATTTGCTTTTTCTTTGCTTTAGAGAGCCAGCTGTGCACAATGGGCAGCGAGTTTAACTCTTTTTCATCTTTTTTCTATGCCCACATCTTTTTCACCTTTTGTTTTTTGTTTTCGTTTTTTGGCTAAATTTTTTTCAGTTTTAGTTTTAGTTTTTTGTTATGTGAAAAAGTTTTGAGTTGTAAGAGTTGGGTTGGGTTCGGAATGAGGCCAAAAGGGAGAGTTGAGAGAGAGAGAGAGAGAGAGAGAAAGAAGTATTTGGTGAAGAGTGAAGGGGACCATTCACTTGCTTGCCCACCAAGTGTCCGATAAACACCAAACAGAAAGATGTTGTGCACCGTGCCTACTTTAAAAGCAATACCCAAAACAAACAAAATAAAAACTAATGTTCGCGTGCATCTCGGTATCATAATAATACCTTTGTCATTGCAATAAAAGTAAAAATTTATGGTATGCAGAATTATATTTCATTCATAGAAATATTTCAGTCTAGGGTCATGGTGAAACAAACAAATAAATCTACTTAACGAATCTTCTTTAATATGTCGCAGTCTCTTTACATACTTTGGAACCTGAAATCCATTATAACAACAACAAACAAAAATAAAAAAATTATTTGCTCTTAAAGAAAATTATAAGGAAATTGTACATTGCATTAACAAAGAAGAAGTTAGAGATTCCTAAGAAGCTATTCTCTTAGCAAGACCTAAAATTCTTTCAAAATTTTTTTAAAAAAACTTTTGGAAGTTGTTTTTGAATAAGAAGCAGCATTTTAGCCTAAATCTTTTATTGCAATTTTAGTATATGATTAAAAACAACAAATATAGTTGGTAAAAATGACAATCCACAATATTTACTAATATCATTATGATTGGGCGAGAGTGGGAGAGAAGATTGAATAGCAAAGTCAAAATCCATATGCAAAGCAAGTGTACGTCTCGAGTAGAGAGCATTGAACATGTGCAGCAGAAGACACTTTGAGAAGGCATTGAAGAAAAAGTGATAGGATTAAACCCAAGGGGTAGTTAATATTTTATATTTTTTTGGAAGCCAAATGTAGGACCAAATTGAATGAGCATCACCAACTCTTTTTTACTCATTTACTCACCAACTCATATGATTCGTGTTGTTTGCTTTAAAGTTCATAGTTCTTCTACATTCTTTATTTCATTGCTGGGTTGTAAAAACCTGTGGGGTCGTAATTCAATGTTTTTTGGTTTTTGTCAAACTTGACATTCTTTCTTGTGTAAAAAACAATATGTTTATTTTATTAGATTTAAAACCAATACCAAAGAGGTTGCAAATATGTAGTAGGAAAGGAATTAAGACCACAAGGTGGGTCTCAAATGGGACAAATCTAAGAACCATAGAGACCAGACATTATATACGATAACAAAATTCAGAAATGGGTCGTTGTGAGTTGTTAACAATTGGCAGCTCAAGCTATGGACCGCCTAAAGGAATTTTTCAAATCCTTATCACCTTGTGACCAGGGGAAGATGAAGATTTTTTGTTTTTCTTTAGGCATTATACTTATCCAGACTCAAAACTCATCTCTTCTGGGAAGTTCTTCAACCTAAATTATTTGCCTGACATGCTTTTTCCATTTAGTGCTTGATTTAGCTTCTTTGTATTTTAGGAAGATAAAGAAACGAACAACTAAGATGACTTTTTAGATAGGAATCGATATCACTATTCATTTATTGTTTTTCTTTTTCATTTTGTCATTTTTTTAGTTGCTCGTCCACTCAAAAGTATATAATAATGCACACAGCACTTTGGATTTCCCCTGACAAGTGAAAAATTATCATTCTTTTAATTAAGGGATAACTTTTGGTCCCGGAAGATATATTTGTCTTAAAACTTTCCTTTATGCATTATAAGATGAGAATACAGAATATTTTGTCTACGTGTTTTGCAAACTATTCGAATTAAGTACAATAATATTAGCTTTTTCCCTTTTTGAAAAGCACTTATGATATCTCCAAAGGAACTAAGCTGTCTCTTAAAAGAAGAAAAAAGTTATTATTCTTTTGCTTGGCGTTGTAGCCCCACTGTTTCAACCAAGAGAAAGCGAGAAAGAAAGAGAGAAGGAAAGAAAGAAAATAAGAAATATTATAGGCTAGTTTCCATTGATTTCAGCTGAATTAAGTACTATTCCCCATCCCCAATTCAAATACTAAGGAAAAAAGAAAAGAAAAGAGGAAAAAGAGTAAGTGAGCAGTCACTAGTTTTGCAGAAAGGGTACCAAAAACAACAGGAATTTTCTCTCTTACTCCGAGACAACCTTTATGGAATTTGCTGGCTCATTTAATAGCTCGGTGCCTTCCAAAAACGCCTTCGAAAATGTAGAGAAGAATGTAACGTATGATGGAAGGACCACCCTTTAGGCTGGGGCAGGCCAGTCTTCTTCTTACCCCACTTATATTAATGAATCAGCTACCTAAACAACAAAGTTGGTTTCTTAAGAAACTCTGAAAATAATATCTGATAGGTATTGAAGTTCTCAAAGAACTGTGGCAGGTTAAGCAGCTTAGAAAAAGATGATAAAGATTCTCCCTGGGATAGATAACCCAATTAGTCAACAAGCAAATCAAACTCTGTGTATGTTGTGCACGCCTGTTTTGTTTTTCACTATTTTCTCACTAAACCAAGCAGCAAATTGGTCCCAAAAAAATATAAATGAATAAAAACATGCATGCATATGCAAATTAAGACAAGCATTGATGCTCAAGTCGTGCTCTATCGATGAGAATGAGATGACCATCAAATTTCAATAGAGGGGGAGGCCAAAACCAAAAGCTTACAAAATAGTAAAATAAGAATAAAAATAAGGGATATCTTATGTTTGACAATATAGGTTTCAATATGCTCACAGCATAGATTTAAAACCCTTTGTTTTCATTATTAAATAAAGGAGAGAATATTGAATACTTTTAATCATACTCATCTTGGTAAATATAAATCTTGTGACATGATGGCAGATAAGCTAAAGTTACAGATAATGACATGGATATTTGAAAATAGTACATGAAACGTGTCAATCATACACATGGAACCACATATACCTTCTTTTGTATTACTCAAAGTGAATCAACAAAATGTAATTCCATAACATCATCAAATGAGCATCCTCGTAATCTATTCAGAACCTGGTTCAAAATGGAAAATCTAATCGCCCCAGCCCCTCCTCCTCTACCCCTCTTTTCCATCACTCTTTTGTCTTTTCTTTTTCCATTTTCATCTCAACTGGTTAATCTGACGAAGTTCAGATCTATCCAACTCTTATGGCAATGAAAAGCAATGAACTACCCTCTTTAATTACTACGGCTATTTATGCTCTCTTGGCCCACCCCCAAAAAAAATAAATAAATATATATATATATATATAGTATGAAAGTAAAATTTTAGTATTAAAGAGATTAAAAGAAGTTAGCAATGGCATAAACTTACCATTTAAGAATAGCATGATCACAAAAAAGTATTTATATCACTTTGTCTCTGCAACAATATCATTGACATCTAGATCTACTAAGCTCTCTTTCCCAAACAGTGTAAATCCCACAGTTGCCTGCAAGAAAACAAAGCGATAACACTGTTATTTGAAGGTTTCTAATTAGGGCTTTAAGATCCTTTAAAATTGCATACAAGCATATTACCCCAAATTGAACTCTTTAAGTTGAATAATTCATGTTAAAAAAAGAGAATATCAACAAGGAATGGCAACCAAATCTCTTATTTTAGGTATAAGTAAAATTAGTGCTTATAAGGCATGCTTTATTCAGTTTATAGTTTTCTGATTATTGTGTTTCATTTAGATTTCCTTATTTTGATGATGACACTTTCAGACCGCCTGTAGAAGCGTATCTTAATGTAATAGATATTCAGTTTTTGGCATTGATTTAAAGCCTTTTCTTTTCCCTCTTTCTTCCTATTCTTATCTACTCTTTCTTTCATACTTCTTTCTTGTATGTAGCCTCACATACCTTTCCTGTTTTGCGATTCACCTTCTTAAGGATGCCTTCAAACTCTGCAAAAGTCCCAGATACAACTCGAACAGTAGAACCTGGAGTAAAACGTTTGTTACCTTTTCTTTTAGATGAACTATTTGTGAGTAAATCAGAAGGCTTCTTAGATTTCCCTTTGGGTTTGGTATCTACAGTAGACTCTGTCGCATCATTAGAATCTAAATTAGATTCCAGATTGAGCGTCCCAGAATAAAGGGATTCTTTTTGCTGCTGTTCCTCAAATGCTTGTTCATTTTTTTCTTGTTCGTCTTTTGCCTGTCTGAAGATTGCCTCCATGTCAACCTCAGAAACTGGCCTCGGTTTGTTGATCTGTCTTTTCCTGTTCATGTGAAAATATTAAAATGACCACTTCAAATTTATATAATGTCATAGCATGATAAAAGTAAAATCAAACTTTCAAGGATGCATTAACATCAGACATCAAAAAATTGTTTAAAACTGTTTATGAAGCCGAAAATCCAGGAGATAAAAATATGTACTCACAACTAAACATGTTCTCATTTGGATTTTGTTACATTACCAATTTAGAATGACACTTTACAAATTTTTTTGAGGAAAATTTAGAATGCACACATGCAGTCATAAACTGGATTAAACAATAAGCTTTTTACTTTTTAATACAACCCCAATAATCCCATCAAATGAAGGGACTTCAACAAGAGGTAGAAAGGAATTAACTATTGTTATAGCATAGTTGACACATCTATTGATGTTTTTCCTTGAGATTTCTCCTTCATGTCTGTTAATTGTTAAAGCATCATTGCTCCTAGAAGGTCAAATTTAACTTGTGGGAGGTGAGTCATTATTGGTTTTTATACTAAAACACTCCACCTTCACTTCACATGTGGGTTTTGAAGTTTTGAGTGAACTCTTTTTGGTCCACACTCTATATATTAGATTCTATCAACAAATATGTGAGAAGCCTCATTTGAGCCAATAGTTAAATCTATATGTAGATTGAGAAAGGGGTAGTACAAGTTGAATAAGACTTATTTTTGAGTAATTGAAAAAGTAGGTAGGACTTGGAACACAAGATCTCTTGCTTTGATATCATCTTTAAAGCACCATTATTCCTAAAAGCTCAAGCTTATTAATTTATTTTCATACTTTATCAAAATGTTAAACAACAACTTCTTGCTACCAACATTCACATTTTTTTAAACACAGGAATATCATGTCTTTGGCAACTATATAGAAACATAATAGAGGTTAGATTGAGTGACTGACAATGTAATGAAAATAGAATTGCAAAAACGTGGTTTTTAGCAACCCTCACATGTATGATAATGCAAATAAAATATAATAAATACTCACGTATTTCCAACCTTAGAACCAACAAAGCCTCCAACACCATCACACTCTCTTATAAAGTCATGGATCTCTTTGTTCAATATGCACCTTAAAAAAATGCACCCTGGGAATAGTGGTTTTGGTTTAACTGAGTAGGAACCATTTTTTAATTTCGTCTTCACCTGGATGGCAGGAGCATAGACCTGAAAACGAATACTTAGGTAACAAGAAAAACTTTGCACAATTTTATCTGCCATTTATATCTCATGTACAAGCTTTTAAATAAGTACAATAGATAGTATCATAGTATCCCTTCAATTGCACAAATGATAGAATATATATTACTTCATAAAAATACATCTTTAAACAAATGAATATACTTTTGATAATGCCACTTAATCAAACCATTGAACAAAGAAACTGGGAAAGCTATCATTTTAACAAGGTCCACACTAGCTAGAGCTTCAAAAAACTTTAGCTCTTTATCAATTAGTTGCGACAGGCACTTTCAACTCTATTGTAATAGCGAGTCCATTCTACAATGTTAAATAATTATGGACTAGATATCTCTAAAATCTTTATCTTAAGTTTTTGGTTCAGATTGGGGATCAGCCCATGCAGGAAGGGTCCTGCCTTACTGCCTTATCAATTCAATGTCCTCTTAGTTAAAGATCCAACATACTAAGAAATAATCATTTCATTCAAAATAAAAGCCAGTGTTCCTTATAGCCTCATAACAAGGCAAACCCAATGGATTCCAGTTAAATTCTTTATGAAATGCCAACTATAATTCCACTTCTAGTGGTGCATCCTAGACGATAACACATTCTATTTCAAAACAGATAAGAACTAGAGCAGTCAATATATGAGGTAAAAACTAGTAAACCAAACTTAATTTTTCCAAAGAAGAAACCAAAACCATATATGAAGTAAAAACTAGCAAACCAAACTTAATTTTTTCAAAGAAAAAAACAAAACCATAAGTACTTTGTACTATATTTCAATCCACAGTCCATGACAAGCAATAGAATTTGGCAAAAACACCCAGAAAGCAAAAGCTGGAAACCGGAAGAGGGAAAAGCTTTGGATGACCTTAAAATCAATGTGAGGAAAGTTCCTGGCGAGGCAACGAGCGATGAGTTCTGCAGTCTCATGACCCCTGACCCGAGAAACCCGGACGACCCACCATTGGGGACCCAACTTAGCAAGGTTATCAAGGTTGAGCTCCTCGGTCCAGGACTTATAAATCTTCTTAGGTTTCTTGAGAAGCCTCTCTTCCACTTCTTCTCTCCAGTTATTGCCGGCTTTGCTCTCTCTTCTCTCGTTTCTGAGACGCCTTCTCTCTCGGGCACTGAGCTCTTCTTGGCAGCTAGCGTTGTTGGTGGTGGTGCTGGTGGATTCCAGAGTCGCAGAGACTGATAGTTGGGGGAGTTTGATTCCGTGGGTTGAAAATGGAAGAGGGGTTCGCAGGAAGAGAAGGTTTTGGCAAGGACTCCATAGAAGAAGCCCTTGTGTCATCCTTCTCTTTGGGAAGGTTGTTGTCGTTGATGAAGCAAACGATCAGTTTTCTGTTCTGCTCTTCTGCTCTGGCAGTAGTTGGCGGTACAATTAGATAAGTTTTGCTCCAGATTTTTGGAAAATGGGCAATGATACTGGATTTCTCCATAGGATCCATGGACCCATTTGGTTAGGAGTTTGGATCTCGTTTATGGGCCTCAACCTGTAAGTCCAAGAGCATTTTTAATCCAAAAACTCACAATATATATATATATATATATTTTTTTTTTTCCTTTGCTACAACTCACAATATGCTTACATTATTTGGAATTACAGAAGTTCTTTTTTTTTTTTTTTTTGATTTATTGATGGTCATTATTTGACAGCCAATCATGTTTTTCTTACTTCAATTTTTTTTTATGAAAATAAAAAGAATTTACTAGCTTATAAAACTAATTTTGATCAAATTATTTTAAATTTAAGCTAATATGATTGTAGAATATTTTAGATAATCCAATTCAATCTCTCAAACCAAAAGGCCACTTAGAAATTTGTTGCTGTTAATCCTTTAGTGAGCTTGATAAGAAATAAATAAATAATAATAATAAAGGACAAATATTTGACATTAAAGTTGGAAAATGAAAAGGGATATTCTTTTTGGATATCTTAGAATAAGGTGAGCGCATAGAGTTTTTAGGTGTTTGTATATAAATTACAATTTGAAAAGCCTGAAATTAGGCTTGGATTGTAGAGAAGCCCAGACCGATTCAAATTTGATCCCAGCCAAGTTGTACATAGCCACTTGTAGTCTTCGTCCTCTTAGGATTGTCCAAGGAATCATGATCACATAACGAAACCATGAAGGAAGATAAGTGGGACCCAGAGTAACAGAAATCTTTTGCCAACCTCACATTCTCCCTCGCAATCCTACTAAACACCCCAAATGACAATGGAAGAAAGTTGAAGAAGATAACTGAACAGGAAAGCAAGAATTAGCAGAGCAGAAAAAACTAAGCAAAAGCAAGCCCAACCATGGTTGCAGCAACAGTAGCAGCAACATCACCTTCCCAGCTCCTTCTCTACTCTAGCTCTCGTTCCATCTCTCAGCTCTCTCCACTCCAACTCTGCTTCTTTGACTCCAGAGCTTCCCCTTCATTTCCAAACCACAACCATGGAAAGAGAAGGCAAGTGGGTTTTGGAGTGAAGTGCATGGCAATAGCAGCAGAGACAGAGACAAAGAAAAAGAGTGGATATGAGATTCAAACGCTCACAAACTGGTTGTTGAAGCAAGAACAAGCAGGTGTGATTGATGCAGAGCTTACCATTGTCATATCCAGCATTTCCATGGCTTGCAAGCAGATTGCTTCTCTGGTTCAGAGAGCTAGCATCTCCAACCTTACAGGAATTCAAGGTGCTGTCAACGTCCAAGGAGAGGACCAAAAGAAACTAGATGTCGTTTCTAATGAGGTTTGTATAAATTGTACTTAATAATTTTCTTTGATTCAATGATGGACAAATATAAAATCAAGAAGATGTCAAAGAGTTTAAGACACAAATGGGTATAGGATTAAAAGAAATACTAATTTTTCAGTTTGATATTCATTTTGCATTAACAGGTTTTCTCCAATTGCCTGAGATCAAGTGGAAGAACAGGAATTATAGCATCAGAGGAAGAAGATGTACCAGTGGCAGTAGAAGAGAGTTACTCAGGCAATTACATTGTTGTATTTGATCCTCTTGATGGCTCATCCAACATTGATGCAGCAGTGTCCACTGGCTCCATCTTCGGAATATACAGCCCAAACGATGAGTGCCTTGCCGACATCGGTGATGACACCACGGTAAAACCTCCACTTCTTAGTGACTTTTAGAATTACTAGTACAAAAACTTAGACCTTTCGTACAAAAGCTGATAGATTTTACCATTAGACTGGCCTGATAAACGAAACGTCGTTATTATATGCAGCTTGACAAAACAGAACAAAGGTGTATTGTGAATGTATGCCAACCAGGAAGCAACCTACTTGCTGCTGGGTATTGCATGTATTCAAGCTCAATAATCTTTGTGCTGACATTAGGGAAAGGAGTATTTGCTTTCACTTTGGACCCCATGTATGGGGAATTCGTTTTGACACAGGAAAACGTACAGATACCAAAAGCAGGGAAGATTTATGCGTTTAATGAAGGGAACTATCAGCTGTGGGATGACAAATTGAAGAAGTACATTGATGATCTTAAGGACCCTGGTCCGAGTGGGAAGCCTTACTCAGCTAGATATATTGGTAGTTTGGTTGGGGACTTTCATCGAACACTTTTATATGGTGGGATTTATGGGTACCCAAGAGACAAGAAGAGCAAGAATGGGAAGCTGAGGCTCTTGTATGAATGTGCACCCATGAGCTTCATTGTGGAACAAGCTGGTGGCAAAGGATCTGATGGGCATCAGAGAGTTCTTGATATCACCCCTGTTGAAGTGAGTAAAGATGGTGTATAATTTTATTTATTTATTTATTTATTTTAAATAGGTATCTGAGTTCCAGCATTTAATTATTGGTGAATAAATCTAATAAGTCTTTTTCTTTTTCCCTGTCTTACAGATCCATCAGCGTGTTCCACTTTACATTGGAAGTGTGGAGGAGGTGGAGAAATTGGAGAAGTATTTAGCTTGATCTGAATTGTAAAATGCAAAGAAACATGCAAGTTTTGTCTGTGAAATTAATGTTCTATGACAATTTTCCAAGAAATACAGTGAATTAAAGTACAGGAACAAAACAATGTGATTCCTTTAGTGCTTGTCCCAACTTTCTTTTTTGCTAGGCAAAGACACAGCATGTAATGAAATTGGTGTAAATACCAATAAATTTTTTTTTTTTTAAATTTCAAGCCAAAAAAAAAGTAAAATGAAGTTTTTAAAAATAGATAATATGATGAGACCATTCGGAAATTTGAAAGTTTGAACCAACTAGTAATGAGGTAAAGAGAAAAGATACTAATCTACTTGTAACTCTGAACAGGCGTTCAATATCAAAATATGGAATATTAATAAAGAAAGGGATTAAACCAATAACAAAACTATATAATTATTATGAATTCAAATTTAAAAAAAAAAAATTAAAATCTTTTTTTTTTTTATATTTTTTCTCTTTCTCTCCAAATTTCAAAATTTTGCAGGTGATATACCAAATTATGATTTAGGAAACGAACAAATAATACTAATATAAATTATATGCAAATTTAAAATTTTAAAATAATTACCTTTATATATGTTAAAATTACAAAGACACCCTTTTATATTTTATTTTTATTACAATAACCATATTTTGTATATCATTTACAAGGGGGGGGGGGGGGGGGACCTATTTTTTATATATAAATATTTGAATTATTTCATATAAAATCAAGTGTGAAAATTAAAAATTTGTGAAATACAAAAAAGAGTAATGTAAAGTATCACTCTTTTTATTTAAAAATTATAAATCAGCAAGTTACGCATACGTAATTTTTATTTAAAAATTATAAAAATATATAATCTATAACAATATTATAAATGCCAATAAAAGATTAAATGACATTTTTATAATTTCTCTAATTGTAATGGTTGCTTTCCAATTAATTGGTATTGAATATTGATTATATAAATTTACTTTAAACAATTTTTTGTAGTGATATAAAATACAATATAATTTTTAATCCTTTAATGTAAACAGTGAACCAATTAAGCAATCTCCTTTAACATATAAAATAAAATAATATATATATATATATATATATTATGCGAAACTCAACTTTCAGGGGTTGGCAACTTGGCATCCAAGTGGGCAGAAGGAGTACTTGACGGCAAATCACATTCACACAATTGTCGCACAGCAACAGGGACGAAGATAAGCGGGAAGCTCTGTCACCGACTCAGAGAAACATCTTAGAAATGGTTCGCGCACTTCCATCTTCGTCCTCGCACTTCCTCTTCTCTCCCTCTCTCCCTTCCAGTTCTCGTCGCTCTTCTTCAACTTCCTTCTCTTTCCACCGTATTAACAGACAGCCGACGGTCTCCAGTGGCAGCAGTACGGGCTTTGTCCGTTGCGAAGCCGCTCCATCGGCTGCGGTGACTCTGTCAGATATCAAAACCGAAGAAAAGCAGAGAGAAAGAAGAGTGACTACCTAATAGAAAACCTAACCACATGGCTTATAAAGCAAGAACAACTGGGCAACATAGACACCGAGCTCACGATCGTGCTTTCAAGCATCTCCTTGGCTTGCAAACAGATCGCTTCGCTGCTTCAGAGATCCAACATCATTAACCTCACTGGCGGTCAAGGCACAATCAACATCCAAGGCGAAGATCAGAAGAAGCTCGATGTTATCTCCAACGAGGTCTGGTTTTTACACGATAATTCTCGTTTTCAGAGCTAAGGAAAATAGAGATTTTCAATTTTTTTTTTTTTTTTGGGTGCAATTTTGCAGCTGTTCTGCAACTGCCTTAGATCTAGTGGAAGAACAGGGATTATAGCTTCGGAGGAAGAAGACGTACCTGTTGCTGTAGAAGAAACTTACTCAGGAAACTACATTGTGGTTTTTGATCCCATTGATGGATCGGCAAACATTGACACTTCCTTAACAACAGGCTCCATCTTCGGCATTTATGGCCCTGACAAGCAATGCCTGATCGACATCAACGACGACTCTTCGGTAATCAATGAAATTGCTTCAATTTTACACAATTTTTTAATTCAATTCCTCAATCTAATTGTTCTCCAAGCTTAAAAAAAAAAAAAACCAGCTAGATCAAGAAAAACAGAATTGCGTGGTCAGCGTTTGCCAGCCAGGTAGAAACTTGTTGGCCGCTGGGTATTGCCTGTATTCAAGCTCTGTGGTCTTCACTTTGTCTCTTGGTAAAAGGGTTTTTGGATTCACCTTGGACCCTTCCTATGGCGAATTCGTTTTGACTCATGAAAATATTCAGATACCCAAAACGGGTAAGATTTATTCATTCAATGAAGGGAATTATGATCTCTGGGATAAGAAGCTGATGAAGTACCTTGACCATCTTAGGCAACCGGGTGCAAATGGAAAACCCTATTCTGGGCGTTATATAGGCTGCCTGGTTGGTGAAATCCATAGAATGTTGCTTTATGGTGGTATCTATGGGAATCCCAAGAACAAGAACAGCAAAAATGGGAATCTGAGGCTTTTGTATGAATGTGCACCGATGAGTTACCTAGTAGAGCAAGCTGGTGGGAAAGCAATAGATGGTCACCGGAGAATCCTTGGGATTGAACCTCATGAGGTAAATGTTAAAATTGTCCCTATATAGATAACTTTTTGCAAATTCTGCCATAGCTTGAAATTCATATATTTTCTGTTTGCTACTTGGAAAATGAAGCATTTTAGATTGCGAGGATAAAAATATATATAAAAACTACTTTAAAATAGGAATTTCATGAAAATAAATGGGATTTCTCTCCTAAAACTTAGCAATGTGTATGAGTATGACTATGAAGGATAGTACCTTAACCCACAGAACCACTTCATTTACATTTATTAAAGAAAAAAATAGGGACAAAAATGAATTATATATACGAAATATTTTATTAAGGTGTCAAACCGAATTTAATATTCACTGTGTTTCTTTGGCAGATTCACCAGCGAACACCAATTTTTATTGGAAGCGCCGACGAAGTAGAAAAATTAGAGAAGTATTTGGCTTGAGACAGTTCTCATTTCCTGTTCGCTTCGGCTTTACCCAATACTAGTGTTAAGCATTTTGTATCATATTAACTGGTCAAAATTCTTATTTAAGGAAAATATGCTTGCATATTGTGTTACTTCCTTAATATGGAAAAATCCTTAAAAAATACAATACCCGATCTATATATATTCAGAGAAATAAGATACATATGGAACAGGAATAATGATCACCTTTACAGGCTAGGACCTTCAACCCAAGCTAGATTAGACACAGCGTTAAAGAATATAGTATATAAATTAATATTCCAAAATCAGCTTGCGATGGTTGTTTAGAACAAGTTAACATAGTTACAAATCTTTTGCAGTTATACATGTTGTCATCTTAAAATCATTCCCAATTCTAGTTAGTTCCTTGCAGAAGAATTCTGATCCACAGTCCCACGATTTTTCACTGAAATTCGAAAAGCAAGCAAATCAATCCTCTATAACTTCAACAGTTTTAACCAAAAGAGAGAGATAGAGAGAAAGAAAAAGCCTAACAAGGGACACATTGAGTAGAATAATTACCAGGGCTTATAATTTTTATGCATCTTGTGAAAGACTTCATTGCGGTCAAAGAATCAGGGCCTGCAGCATTTCAAGTACATAATTTATTAATTAATGGGTTATATGTGGGGTGAAAACTGTAATTTTTTAGAAATAAGTTCCAGTACCTTGCACATTCACATCTTTTAGTACTTCTGTCACGGTTGATGAGAACTCTGACATAACTTGATTAACTCCCATATTATCATCCACTGGTTCATGAGGTGACCTGTATATAGCAAATGTAATAGGGATATTACATATTTAAGATTATAATAATCAATAAACGACTGAAGTGAATATCACATGAAAATAAGCAGAATCAGAGCAAGAAAAATACCCTGAAGCAGTGTGCGTAGAAGCACCTATGGCTGGTTGGCAAGAATACCCAGCTCCTTCACATTCAAAATCAAATTCTTTTAACACATCAGTGAAGTTGAAATCCGCTCCAAGGGCATCTAAATTAGGCAAATCAATGTCAAAAAAATCTATGTCCTTTTCAGACTCAGAAGTAGAAATCTCTTCTGCAATTGGTCTGTCTGAGCTAATTAGTTCATCAGAATTATCAAAATCAAGCCTCCCTTTGACATGATCTTTCTTAGTCTGCCTCTTAAAGTTCGTCTTGACCGGTGAGGAACTGGAAATGCAATGGTTTCTCTCCATGTAATAAGTCATTTGTTTGAAGGGGCTCACTGTCACTCTTTTGGATGAAATTACAGTGCATCGTGTTGGGGTTCCCTCTTCAGGAGTATTATTGTTACTGCAGTTAGCAATGGAAGTAACCTCAAGAGGAGATATGGATTTGTCATTTACAGGTGAATTTGCTCGTGGAGGAGTTGTGGGACCAGAATTTGTTGGAATGGAGAGTGAAGGCTGATTGAACAAACACTTTGCCACACTTGACCCATTAACCAATGATCCACTGGGTGCGCAGTTGTTGGCTGATGGCTCAGGTGCACAAGAGGGCTGAGCACTTTCTTGAGCATTATCTGCACTACCAGCCCTTGAAATTTCTTCTGCACCAGAGACCCAAAAAAAAAAAAAAAAAAAACAAATTTGATTAGATACGTTCAAAGCTCAACAAGAAGAAGCCATAAATCATATGCAGAACTCAAATAAATTTTACCTTTCGCCGGCGGCTTCTGGGCAGATAATTTGCCCCGAGATTTCTTTGCAGCTGGAGGGGCATCCAGAACTACTTTAGAGACTTTTCTCTTATTTGAAGATGGTTGGCTTGTAATTGGTGATAAGAAGTTCACAGGTTCAGAATTGATGTTGGAAGGTTTGGACACTGGATGAATAATGGGCGTTTTGTGCAAAGGAAAACCTACAGAGTAGAAAGAATAACTTTATCACTCAACAGGTACTAACTTTCCAGAACCAATCAACGTGATGTTGTTACTGGCAAACATTGCATTCGAATTTGAAATTTAAGTACGAAGAGCTTGAGTGAAGGAAAAATTATTGATTTACCCCTTCAAACTTTGGGACGATTATAATTTAATGACTTCTAATCTATAAAGCTTTAGTCTTTGGCAGTGAAAAATATCATTGAATCTTTTATCAACAAAACGAATTAATTGACACTAACAAAAGATTTTAGAAAGTTTTTACCATAATTGAGAGTTGACTCAAATAGGATTATTCCCATCAAAATTTTGTTCTAATAGCACAAATTTGAACTGAAGTACGGATTCACAACAAGAAGTAAGAAAACGTGATACTACAAATCTACAAATCAGCCAACCACGAATAACAAATGACAAGACAGGATATTTTGGGGCCTCTTTTTTGGTTCAAAACATTTTTTTTTTCTTCTGTTTTCTGAAATAATTTAAGCACCTACTTTTATTTGAAGATAATTTGCAAAAGGGTAAGTATTGGTCCTTGAAATTTATTTGTTCTCGCAATTCATTGTGGAAGTCATCAAATATGCTTTTTCCTATATTTTTTCTATGTACAAAAAAAAAAAAAAAAAAAAAAAAAAAGTAAAAAAAAAAAAATTAACACGCAAATTAAATTTTCAGAGCAAACAAGACGAAGTTCCCGAAATCTTAAAAAGTCTGCTAGTTCAATTTGGGATTTTTTTTTTTTTCCAACTAATATTTATCAAATCGCATAGAGTGCAAAAAAACTAGATCCAAGGCAGAGTTTTTATGGAGAAAATATACCTGCAGGGGACCCACTAAAGGAGTAGGACTGAGGAACCGCGACGAGCGGTTGAGAAGGAGCAGCACCAGGAATTGTAGGCGTAGGATGGCTTCCGCTGGCATTGTAAGCTCTCATGACATTTTCCATTCCCTGCAACAGACACTGGATCCGACTATTTTCCTGCTCCAATCGAACCCTTTCCTGATCCACCATAACCTTCTGCTCTTTCAAAATTATATACTCGTTCAACATCGTCGCCAAACTCAGTAAGCTCTTCGGCACCTATCCATATCCAAATCCAAAACCCCCAACAAAAAAATAAATTAATAAATAAATAAATCAAAATCAAAACTCCGATAAACGATCCACTTTAAAAAAAAGAAAAAAGAAAAAATTAATAAACATGAAGCAGCGTAATTACCTCTTGAACGGGAGATCTGGATAAGAGAGAAGAGGCCTCGTTCCTGAAAACGGAGTGAGTTTCGGAGAACTTGTTATCGGAGAGATAGCGATCGACGATGAAAGCGATATGTACGGGAGTCACTTTCCCTTTCCCGAAAGTATCCGATCTCTTGGCTTTGGATTGCTTCCCCATGATTTTTGAAAGAGGAGGGAAGCCGAGGGTTTCACAGAAAAGAAAGAAGAAGAGGGGAGAAGATGGAGTTTTCAGATCCGATCGGATTGAAACAAAGAATGAAAATGGAGCGGAAAATGAAAAGAGGAGGGAAAATGTATAAAAGCGAGAGCGAGGGAGCTGAGGATTACAAGACGCGGGAGTTTTTAAAATTTTTTGGCCTTTAGAAACAACGAATTGCGTTTTGGCCCTTGCATAATTTTTAGCGGTTCTTTCGAGTCCCCGACCGGTCTTTCCCTCCATTCCCAAGGGTATATATGGAATTATATTTCTTACTACATTAAATTTTATTTTTACATTTAACGTATATAAATATATATATATATATTGAACAATTCAACGTATAAATATATATATATATGTATATTTTATTTACATGAAATAAGGCTTACATTATATATTATTAAAAAAAATTAATAATAATTTTTTACTTTATATTGGAAATGAAAGAAAAAAAAAAACAAAAAACTAACAAACAAGCTGTATTTGTACATTTGATCTAGTGGTAAAATCATTTAAAATGCATATATTAGATTTAAATTTTAAATTTGATGAAATTTCTACCTTCTCAATTGTAAGGAGTTTAATATTATCAAAAACTTTTCAAAGAAGACCTTAATATTTTGGGTTTGTAAATTGAAAAACAGAAAAATTAAGCAAAACCAAAAAATCAATCCTTGTAAAATAAATGCCGTAAAGCTTAGGTCCTGTTTGGCCATATTTTTTATTTTTTGTTTTCAAAACATTGTTTTTAGAAATGAAAATAGAAAATTATTTTTTTTATTTAACAAAAACAATAAGCGTTTGGCCATTGATATTTAAAAATAGTTTTCAACACAAAAAAACAAAAAACATATTTGGTTAAATAGTTTTCAAAAATTTTTTAAACAGTTTTTGTTTTTTGTTTTTTGTTTTTTTGTTTTTTTTTTTTAACATACAAGATTTTTTTCTTTTTTTCTTTTTTTTTTCATACAAAAAACCTTATGTATAATATATATAGCTATAAAATATTTTTATATATATACATAATATTAATTCATTCATATATTAATGAATTACATACATATATTTATATATAATATAAAATATATATTAAAAGATAAGATAACATTTTTTTCTGTTGAATTTTTTTTCTTCTATTATTATTGATTCATTCTTTTCCTATTATTATTGATTCATTGATATTCATTTTTTTCCATTCCATGTGTGCCACATTATCACTCAATTATTTTTTTATTAATTAATTATTAAACGTAATTGATATTATATAAAAAAAAAATAATTGTTGCTAATAGGAAATTAAATTTTATAAGTCTAATATAAAATCTCCAACTATAAATATCCATTAAATTACTAATTTTTACATATTACTAACATAGTCATGCCACATTATTTGTAAAAGCTGATTTCGATAAGCTGCTATAAATGTTGCTGTTTCATCTGACAAATATAACTATTGTTTGATCCACTTGTACCATCTTCTTCATCTTCAATCTCTTGTTCTTCTTCTTCACATTGTCTAAACATAACATCATTTTGTGCCCACTTTCTAATGAAATTATGTAGTGTACAACAAGTTATAACTATCAAAGGTTGTCTACTTTGTTTGTAATGTGGCATCATTTTTAAAATTCAAAACCGCACTTTCAACATACCAAAACAACATTCAATAACATTTCTAAGTGAAGAATGCCTATAATTAAACAATTCTTTTAGTCCTCTTGGTTGGTGACCTCTACCATGGTATTTTTGCAAATGATATCTTTCGCCTCGAAATGGAGGAAAAAAACTCACTGTACATGGAAATCCAAAATCAACAACATAATATTCACCTAAAAATATAGTAAAAATGCAATCATGTATTATACAACTAAAAAAAAAAATCAAATAATACTATAAATTTTTTTTATGTTTTACCTTCTTTAGGTAATGGAAATTTATTCTTAGATCTTGTAATTACATCAAGAAAAATTCCGAAATCATTTGCAGTGCCCTTCCAATCAGCATAAACAAGAGTAAACATCATGTCGAAATTGCATGCACATAAAACATTTTGAGTCACTATAGATTTTCTACCTCTATAGCTAACTTGCTTGTCAGCAGAAACATGTGTGCTTATGTGTGTGCCATCAATTGCACTAGTACATTTCTGAAAACACTAAAATATTATAATATTAGTTTTAAAAAAATAACTGAGAGTAACAAAATTCATAAATTATATTTACAAAAACAAATATTTACCTGAAACCATGAAAAATATTTTGGATTGTTGACGATATGCGAAGGCAACGGAGAGTTTGTATGACATATCAATTCTTTTCCAAGTCTACATATTGCTCTTAGTGTCAAAGTGAAATGTCTATCCACAGTTTCAAGGCAATGTTGAAAACAATCCGCTATAAGTCTCATTCCCACATTGTGACCAATTATGATAAGAAACATAGCAAGTGCTTACTTCAACTCTAACTTCTTTAGTTTCTTTCAAATATTCATGTTGCTTCAAATAAGTACAAAGAGAAAGAAAAGTATTTTTGTCCATTCGAAATAATTCATAGCATGTTTTTTCATTCCCATTCAACAATTCTGTTATAAAAATTTAACCACTCAATATTGAAGTCCTTTGAGGTATTTTTTCTAGAAAACGTTCAGTGTACTCACATACATCAAGAAACATCATAAAGTCTTGAAAATCTTCTTCTGAACTAGAGGAAGAGGAACTATCTATATCATCCACATATGCCTTTTAACTACTGCCCTTCCTGCATATAATATTAAAATATAAATATATATTAAGATGAAAGATTTAAGAGATCTCAACTTCTAAAACAAATCCAACTATAGCATTCATTTGAACATATCTCTAAACATATAAAGTCCAAAAAATCCAAACATATAAAACATACAAAAGTCTAAAAAAATCCAAACATATTATCCAAAAAAATTAAACCGACAAAATTAAATCCTAATATATCAAATCCAACTAAAGATATAAGTATGATATATGATAATCTAGCTAAAAACTATCTAACTAAGCCTTCTTCCTAGGCGAAGATATATGGATAAATATCTCTCTCCAATCTGCTTCTCTCAACTTTTCTACTGTTTTAAGATAAGTAGCATTGTCAACTCCATCTATTGCTTCAAGAAGGCTCACACATGTAGCAATGAAACAATCTTTTGCATTACCAATACTATTATCATCCACACTGTACGAACTTTTATATCTTTCTGTTTTAGCTTTAGCAATTTCTATCTTTGCCTTTGCAGTCTGAGTCCATACTTGGATTGCATCAGTCATTTGTTGCGACCTAGTTTCCTTTTTACTTCTACGTTCAGAGCTAGATGATGCAGTGCGTTTCTTCAAATTGCTTGTTAATTTATCAAGAGTATAAAAAGGATCATCACGACAAGTGCTAACATGTGCACTCTTAGCCTCCAATTCCATCTCATCATCAGTATTGGGTGGATCACTAGTAGATACATGACGAAACACTCCAGTAGCAATTGACTTGTTAAATATAATTCCTAATAGCTTGTAATGCTCACATCTTTTCTTACGAAATTGAGTTGCTTTAGGATGCACCTAAAAGAATAAACAATATATTCATCAACATATAATAATAATAATAATATATTGTATATCCTCAAATGAAAGTACATATACCCGTATATAGTTTTACCACATTTCCTCTATAGCATTCACAGTATTAGTTTCAACATCCCAACCAAATCCAGTTTGTTGTAACAGCTCACTAAACTCATGATGCTTACTTCAAAGCCTATTGAATTTCTGCTTAATTTGCTTCATGTTGTAGTTTCTTTTAGACTTATTATTCAGAGCTTCAAGCATATTAGTCCATTCATTTGAACTGAACTGACCATCTTTCATTCCACCTTTGTTCATCAAATCTACCATAACATCTATATAAATCTTTTCATTGGTAGCACCTCATAGAGTTGAATCATCACCACCATCATTTTCCATAGTGGACATCGTAAAATCTACTACAGAAAAAATAAACAGTAGAATTGAAGCAATCATCATAAACATTTCTAGAAATTTAAAAGTTTCAGTAAAGGCAATCATCATAGAAGGTGAGAGAGACAAATACCATGTTGCATCACGTTTGTGATCTGACAAGTATATTACGTAAAAATTAAAGAATGAAGTAAATCAAAGGTTTCATAAAGCAATCGTAAAGTTCACAAAACAAATATCTATAACCTAAAACAGTAATGTAATTATGTAAAAAAGATATGAACAAAAGAGGAGACTACAAAATCAAACCTCAAAACTTATAAATGCCAAGAACCATTACAATTAGAAAAGAATAAAACCGCAACAACAATGATAAAAATAATCATATCAAACCACACAAAATCATAACAATGTTTTGCCAAAATAGATATACCAAATTCATAAGCAACAATTGATGTAAGAGAATGCATTGTATGCAAAAAGAATTCTATAGCTATAGGTGCAGTATGTAAGTAAATCAACATCTTGACTCCACCTGTGATAACTGATAATTTAAATTTTAATAATAGCATCTAGTACAAAAACTAATCACGTACAACAGAGGCTAAAGAAATTAGATTCCTTCTTCTGAGACCAATTACAAGCTTTAGAAACAAGATCATGATTGATACGTTATTTATATTACCATGGCAGCATCACAAGCACCATTCAACCATCACAAGTATCACCTATACCATTTTACTATTCCCCAGCAAAAAGTAAGATGCAAACATTTCAACTGTTCTAAAAACAGATGGCCAAACAGGGCCTTAGAGGCCCTGGTCCAAAATGCCAAAAAAAAAATAAAAAAAATAAATAAATAAATAACAAAACAATACGATAATAAAAGCCCTCGTTGTCCGAATTTGAATACCCCATTTTCAACCTAATAATAATAATAACAATAATTAATTAAATTTTGACTCCATAATAAACTATAGACAAAATGTGATATTAAATAGATGATTAATTATATAAAAAAAGATTAATTGCACTTTAATACCTTTAACTTTTTTAATTTTACTATTTAAGCCTTTAACTTTTTAATTCAGTAATTTAGATATTTAATTTTTAAATTTAGTTACAATTTAAACCTTGTTTGACTTTTAACTACAAGGTATAATTGCCATTTCACATAACTAGTATTAAGGACGTGTTAGGAAGTGCATTTTCATGAGCATTTCTTTTCTATTAGAACTTATTTACCTGGTATTTTCTCAATAAGTACTTCACAAAATAAGTAATATAATTTTTAGTTATACAACATAAAAAAACATTTTTAGTTTATATTTCATGTATTTATGTTTTAATTAATATATTGAATGCCTATTTTTTTGTCCACTTATTTAGAGAAGCCCCAACCACGGTACTTCTCTTAGAAGCACTAAAGTATTATATATCTATGTACATATATATACATACATATATATATATATATAACACTTTATAATATTTTGCTAAACATGTAACCAAGTTTTATTTTTTTGGGCTTCATAGCATTTATTGAAGCTCAACAAGCACTTTTAAACAGTACTAAATTGTATCAATTTTTAAAATATAAAATATTAAAGTGTAAAATATTAAATATATTTATGAAATTTTGCATTCTGGTACTTTTTCAAAAAAAAAAAAAAAAGCTGGTAAAGTTTATTAAAATATATTAAATTTTAAATTATAAAATATTAAAATTTCAAACTTTTAGAATTAGTTTTATATAACACTTTAATATATTTTAATTTAAAATTTGATATAATTTAATATCAATTATATGAGATAGTTGTTAAACTCTGTCAATTGAAAATCAAAAAACTAGAATTGTGACAAATTAAAATAATACATATATATTTAAGATCTAAATTGTTAAGTTGAAAAGATAAGTATCTAAATTACAAAATATAAAATCAAAAAATATATACACAGGAATAGAACAATTTCTTCAATAACACCCAATTACCAATGAATATAATATAATATAAACAAGGAATACAATTGATTTTACTGATAAAAATGCCAGTTAATCCAATAGTCCGAACAACGAATAATTAAGATCGACTGTGAGCAGGCTCAACTACATCATGACCATTGACCATGTTGTTATCCAAAAAAATAAAATAATCCACTACATCATAAACTTGTACATTTTTTTTTTTTTTTGGAGCTTATTTTTCTAGTACTATTGTACTGCAACTTTTATTACAAAAATGGTATTCATCACTGCAATATGGTAATTATTATTTATCAGCAGTGTCGATGTTTATGCGATGGTAAATCCCATGTAATCTTTAAAAAAAAAATGTAAATGATAAATATCAATATTGTTCTTTGGATAACTAGGAACTAGCTAGGAAAAGTTCTTCATTTTCATAATTGCACAATTAACTTGACCAAAATAAAAATCCAAGTAAACAACAACTTGGCAATTATCACAACTAGCTAGCCAGGAAAAGGAAATAAGATGTATATGTTTTGCAAAGTTATTTACTAATAAAGTAAACAAAGGAATATCAACCATGTGGCTCATTCTTCGTTAGTGACTTAGACTTGAGTTTTGACTTTTCTATCATTTTAGTTTCTTTTCTTCTAAACAAAATGTAAGATCTTCTTTGATTAAATTAGTTCAGTCTGTCAAATCCCAATATTGCTTGATGTGCTCTACCACCTAACCCTTACATATGTGCATGCACGATTCTTTGCTTCATTATGTAAACTTTCTAAATATTTTCAAATTTATTCCTTCATTTTCTAAATAATTTTAAATACAGTTTTTATAAATTTTTGGCTTTCAGAAACGCATTGCGTTTTGTTTTTTGAGACACATTGCATTGTATTTTTAGAGGCTCTTTAGAGTCCCGACCGGTCTTTCCCTCCATTCCCAAGGGTAAATATGGAATTATAGTTCTTATTATATTAAATGTTATTTTTACATTTAACATATATATATATATATATATATTATTTACATGTAAATAAAGCTTATATCATTTATTAGATATCCATATGATACCGTTCAGGTTAGAATTTTAAAAATATTAAAATAATTTTTTAGTTTATTTTGGAAATGGGAAAAAAAAAAAAAAACACTTAGATTACACATTTAACTTCAGGTTTAAATTGGCTGAAATTTCCCCCTCCCCAATTATAATGAGTTCAATACTGTTAAAAAAATTTCAAAGAAACCCTTAATGATTTTGGATTTGTAAATTAAAAAACAGAAGGACCCAGCAAAACCAAAAATCGATCCTTGTAAAATAAAGGCAGAAAAGGTTATCAGTCATGGTCCAAAAATCCAAATAAATAAATAAATAACAAAACAATCCAATAATAAAAGCCGCCAATTTGAATATCACGTTTTCAATATATCAAAATAAAAATGATAATAATTAATTAATTAAATTTCAACTCCATAATAAACTGTAGACAAAATGTGATATTAATGGATGATTAATTATTAAAAAAAAAAGATTAATTGTATTTTGCTACATTGAATTTTTAGAATTTTATAATATAGATCTTTAACTTTTCGATTCAGTAATTTAAATCCATAATTTTTCAATTTATTTTAATTTAAACATTGTTTAATTTTTGACTACAAAGTTTAATTATTGTCTTACATTGTTTAACTTTTGACTACAAAGTTTAATTATTGTCTTACATAATTGATATTAAAGGCTTATTTACAAGTGCATTTTTATAAACACTTATTTGCCGTAACACTTATTTGTGTAGCACTTTTCTAAATAGTACTCATAAAATAAGTGGTAACATATTTAACTATACAAATTAGATTCCATTTTAAATTTATATTTGATATTTTTATATTTTAATTAATATATTGAATGCCTATGCTTTTCATTTTGAAGTATTTATTTGAAAAAACACAAATCCCCATATTTATTTCAGAATCACTTAAAGTGCTTATATTTTTTTGTATATAAAAAACACTTAATAATATTTTGCCAAACATATAATCAAATGCTTTTTCTGTCGTAGTACTTATTTTAGCTCAAAAAACATTTTCAAACACATGTTAAATTGTATCAATTTTTAAAGTAAAATAAACTAAAGTCCAAAATATTAAATTTATTTATAAATTATAAAATTTTGCACTTTGATAATTTTTTATTTTTTAAGAACAGCGGATATAGGATACCTAATTGTTGTTAAATTTTAAATTATAAAATACTACAAATGCAAATTTTTAGAACTGCTTTAAATTACTACCTTTTAGTATATTTTTGTTTGAAATTTTATATAATTTAATATTAACCATATAAAATGGCTCAGTCAAAAGTCTAAAAGTCAAAAAGGTAAATATTTAAATTGTAAAACACAAAACCAAAATATTATATATGTATATATAATATACACACAAGAATAAAACAGTTTTTTTCTTTTTGTTTTTGGTAATAAGAATAAAGCAATTTATTCAATAATATTAAACTACCAATGCATATGATATACCATAGACAAAGAATCCAGTTGATTTTATTTATAAAAATGCCAGTTAATCCAATAGGTTAGGCTTTGGAAATGGAGTTGAGGATGGCGATGTGTATTTAAAGAGCACAAAACAGTCAGAACAACAAATAATTAAGATCGACTATAAGTAGGCTCAACTACAACATAACCATGTAGCTATTTAAAAAATAAAAATAAAAAAAAACTACATCATGACCATGAACTTTTTTTTTTTAAGGATAATTTTCTAGTATATCGAACCACAATTTTTATTTAAAAAAATAGTATACATCATCATTCAGCAATATATATATATATATATATGTATATATACGCGCACACATAGTATTCATCATTGCAATTAGTAATTATTATTTAACAGCACTATGGATGTTTATGCGATGGTGACTCTTATGTAAAATTTAAAAAATAAAAAATAAAAATGTAAAGGAAATCTAGTTTTTGTCCTAAATATATAAACCATCGTATATCACGTCAGATAATATATTGTCACCGAAAATGATAAATATCAGTGTTATGCTTTGGGTAATTAGGAACTAGGAAAGGTTCTTCATTTTCATAAAATTGAAATATTGCACAATTAACTTGACCAAATAGTAAATCACAGCTAGCAAGGAAAAGAAAATAAGTTGTATATATGTTTTGCAAAGTTATTCAGTCTATTTAATAATAAAGTTATTCATTTTCATTTTCTATCATTTTAGTTTCTTTTCTTCCAAAAACAAAGTGAGATCTGCTTTGATTAAATTAGTTTAGTCTGTCAAATCTCAATATTGCTTGATGTGCTCTACTGCCTAATCCTTCCATATGTTCATGCATGATTCTTTCCTTCATTATGTAAATTTTCTAAATATTTTTAATTTATTCCCTCGTTTTCAACATCCTTAAAATTGTTAATCAGTCTGCTTCTGAGAATCGGATGGATTAACTACTAAGGTACCCAAAAAACGAAAGGAAGAAAAGTTAAAGTTCTAATCATTAATTTACATAAGCATCCCAAAAACGAAGAACTGTATATTTATTCTTTTTGCTTTATGCTTTTGTCATAATATTTGTTTAAATTCTTTAATCATGACCATAATTCACAACCGATTTACAGGTGCACGTGCACTTGTGCACACTTAAATTTCCTCATAATTAATGAAATTACTAATAACGTAGTTCTTATAAAATAATTATTTTACAAAAACTTATAAAACTCATATTCATAGACTTATTTCATTGATTTTTATGAAAAGTTAAAAATAATTAAATGGGCAAATTAATTAATCATGCAAAAAATAATATTTAAAATAAAATAAAATTAACATGTAGTTGGTATTCTGAATACCAATAATCCGTCTTTGAACATAAATATTATTATTTTCACAAGTTGAAATGTATTCGATGTAATCAACCTCTCAATAAGTAGTTGCAATTTTATGAAGTTATGGAACTTCTAGCTTTCCTGAGTTGACCAAGTATTGGGTGTATTTCTCCACCTCCCATAACCCTTTCCAAATAATGTTTTTGACTTTGTCAAGTGAATGGATTCAATTTATAACCGTTTATATCTATATTTGAAAAATTTTAGTTTCAAAATATTTATTGGAAGTATCATTATAAATGTAAGAGACTATTATTGTAAATGACGAAAAAAAAAATATATATATATATATATATATATAAATCTTTGACTTTGCCTTCAAGCTGTTTTTGTTACAATCTCAACCAGACAAATAGAAGGCTGTTTGTCATTGGATGTGTTGAAAAAAAATAAAAATAGACAGAGCTTTGACGAATGATCGCTATTGCCAAAGTCTGTAGTGTCGGTTGCCAATTTTCATCTTTTTATTATTATTATTATTATTATTTATTTTTTTGTTCCTTCATGGCTTTGATAATCAGCAGATGTGAAGGCATGTTATAAGTCACACAAAATATGAGGGATTCAACAACCCAAACTTGTATTAATAATTTGCAGATCTTCTATATTTTTTTATAATATTTAAAAAAATGAAAAAGAATAAAAAATTAGAAAGTAATACTGTATAAATGGAATGGTACTTGTCATATTTGACATTAATTTTGAGCAAACATCATATATTGCATTTGATTTTTAAGAATGGTCAAAGAATCTATCTATATAATATATAAAAGTATAATAGTCAGTGCTATGTATTATTATAATATTTTTTTAAATTCATTTCAAAATTATCAATAAAAAATCATAATCTATTGAAAATTATGGCCTTATCAAAATAATATAAAATTCAACTAACATTTTTCTTTATTATTTATGACCTTATCAAAATAATGTAAAATTCAACTCACATTTCCTTTATTATTTATGGCCTTATCAAAATATCAATCATGTCAATTAGTACCAATAAAGCAGTTATTTAAAAATATATGATTTTTTTATTTTTAATTATTTGTATCCAAAAATATATATTTTTAATAGAATAAAAATATTAAAATGTATAATTAGGAAAAAAATATAATATTATATTTGTAAAATAATAAGTGTATCTCCATATATAACATATTTTAAATATTTTTATATATACAGATGTTATTATATAAAAAATAATAAAGTTATTATTTTATTTGGACACAAAAAAAAAATTACATAAATAATATAATTTTATTTTATTAGTGGAAAAAATTTAAGGCATCCTTTCATAATATAATTGTTAAAATGACAAAGTAATATATATATATATATATATATATATATTCAAAACAAATTTTTTGATTTTATTTTATTTGAGAGATCCTTTTATTGGTTGTACCCAAAAATTTATATTTTTATTATTATAATATTATATATCATATTTGATTAAGGAAACCTTAATTAGAACAAAAATGTTAAAGTATATAATTAGGAAAAAAAATAATATTATATTTGTAAAATAATAAATTAAAGTGTGTCTCTATATATAATGTATTTTAAATATTTTTACATATAAAAATATGATTATATGGAAAATTAAAAAGTTATTTTTTATTTGGATAAAAAAAATTACATAAATAATATAATTTTACTTTATTAGTGGAACAAATTTGAGATATCGTTTTTTCAGAATATAATTGTTAAATATGAAAAAATAGGATTTATATTTAAAATAAATTTTTTTATTTTATTTTACTTACCAAATAAGTCAAATACATTTGATTTTATATTAATACAGAAAAATTAATTACTTGTAAGGAATAAAAAAAATGATAGTCAGAATAATAAACATTAAAAAAATTTTATAATCTATATATTAATTGTTTTTGTTTGTTTGTTATATTTATCTTATTGTAAAATAAAAAAAAAATGTTATATACGATAATTAATAATTAGATTCTATATACTAATATATATATATATATATATATATAGATATGTAATAAATAGAATTTCAATAACAAAATATATAAATTTCAATAATAAAATTGATCTCCTTATTAGTCTTTTTAAAATATATTTAATTATAAATAAATTATCTCATAAGATAAAAAAGTGTTCATATGACAAATAATAATAATAATAATAAAATTATATTATGAGTATTTAATATAGAAAAGTTTAATTGTTGCAATTAATTAAAAAATACATTTGAATTTAAATTTGAACTTCATAAGTGGAAAAAATTAATCAGGTAAATTTTGAATTTCATAATTAAATAATATTATATATAGAAGTCAATTTTTTTTTATTTTTAACAAACTTTTATGATAAAATTGAAAAAAAAATTAAAATCTAAATATAATTAGTAACAATAAAACTTTTAAATAATTTTTTTTTATTTTTTTAATTTTTTACAAGCAAGTTCTCCTTTTGAATTTATTCATATGAGGTCAAATTTTTTTTTTTTTTAAATTACACATATATACATTCAAATTTCATTATTGTTTGCACCATTTCGTTTCCCATATTTTTCAAGTTACAAATTTTAAATTAGAAAAAAGGAGGAATAATCTTAAAACTAGTGATTTCTTATATATCTTTTCCAAAAATATGTAAACTTGTAAAGTAACCTATTTAATTTTGTTGTCTGTAGTTCTTTAAGGTTTAGAATAGGTATCTAGAGGAAAACAGATACTCAGGGATATATAAAAAATAAAAATAAAAAAAGGAAAAACCGTTTGATAATTTTTTCTTGATGTGAGGGAGACGAATTTTAAATTTCCCAAAAAATTCCTAGTTTCTTAGATCCTTCAAAGCTGATTTCGGCTGATTAAAACTGAAAAAGGAAATTCCAACGGCACACAGACCATCCAAACACGTCTTTTAACTTGGCGTCAACGAGAACGCACGCACCAAACACCGTATTAAAGTTGTATAAACTATACATATATATAAACTCCCAAAACAATAACAATAAAATAACCAAAAAACAAATGGTAATGCGAAGCAAAATGTAGCAAAAGAGACAAAAGTGGGGTCCATTGAGAAGTCTCCAGAAACGAACACGTAGACTTCTGCCCAAATAAAGGAGTTTTCTATTGGGGGGAGAGAGAGAGAGAGAGAGACGCGTTTAATTATTTTTTAACGGAGCTAAATTCTAAGACACCGAACCTTAAGCCGGTGCCTTCCTAAGCATCCTTCTATATATAGTTTGCTTTCTATACTTTTTGTTTCATTCCCGTCTTTCTTTTCTCCTCTATATATAGATATACATTTTCTCCTCCATTTGCTCTCTTGCACTAATATCTTCTTTTTTTCTCTCTAATTTTCAAAAACACCAATCGTAACACACATATTATACAAACATGGCTTTCTCAACTAATTTGTTTTCGGTTCTCTTCCTCTCTTCTCTCCTCGTCAATGCAGCTCTAGGTATGAATATATGAATGGTTTATATATGCACTTTATTTGGTAATTTGTCACATAGTGGCTTTCTCATCTAATCAATATTAATGCAGCTCGAGGGTATGAATATGAATGTATCGAATTTTAACATTTATGTTCACAATTTTGATACATGGGAACATTTATACAAATGAATGATAATGTAAAAACATTCGTCTGTACAATAAAATGATAAAACAGTATAAAACATTAGTTGTGTCACGGTAAATATTATTATTGGTGACAAACAACAATGTTGATATTGCATTTTGTTTGGGTTTTATATAGGTGAAATAGTGTGCGAAGATCTACCAAAGGATGTGTGTGCATTTTCAATAGCATCATCAGGGAAGAGGTGTTTGTTAGAGACGTCGACAAAGAGGGATGGAAACACGGAGTACCAATGCAGGACGTCGGAAGTGGTGGTGGAGAGGATGTCAGAATACATAGAGAGCGACCAATGTGTTCAGGCATGCGGGGTTGATCGGAAGTCAGTTGGGATTTCCTCTGATTGCCTCCTTGAGTCTAACTTCGTCTCCAAGCTTTGCTCTCCTGCTTGCTACCAGAACTGCGCTAACATTGTTGACCTTTACTTCAATCTGGCTGCCGGAGAGGGTAAGTTCATTCCTTTAGCCCATTTCTATATATACACTAAAAACCTGTTTGAAATGCTGAACTAAGACTAAATTGCATTTCTTAATGGAAACAAAAAAGATAAAGGAAATAAAGATGGAAATATGATTCTCCAAATTGTTTTCGTTGAAATTAAAGCATTTCGTCAAAATATGTGAAACTCAAGGCTCAAGATGAAATAAAGATGAAATATGATTCTCCGAATTGTTTTCAAAGCATTTCCTCAAAATATGTGAGACTCAAGACTCTTCATTGTCTCTTCCTCGTGTCTTTAACATATGGAAAAGGATTCTCTTTCTTTTTTTCACTTTTGACAAAAACAATGAAAAGGAAAGCTAGCTGGTCGATTTTACAGACAAACAAGAAAAAACAAGTTTAAATATGGGAATTTCAAAGATGGGTTTTAAATAATTTTGTTCTTTCTTTGTTTTTGCATACATGTATAATACACATATAATACATGCATCATCAAAGACCGTACATAACGTGGCCTAAATATCTGCATCCATGTTTAGATTTGTTGGACAGTGATGGAATTGTTTTTGGTCAGCTTTTATTTTCTCTTTTTCTTCTCCATGATTGCATTACGATACCAAACTTCTCAAACATTTTGCTCAATTGCTTCTCATTCAATCAAAGTGTTTCACTTTTCTACCACAAATCCAATTTCATCAGCCAGATTTTATCTTCTTTTTTTTTTTAATTTCTGTTTTCTAAGTGCACATTTTCTACATTGTTAACGTATTTTCACAAGTAAATAATACATGAAAATTAAACGTATAATTGCTTTTATTTTATTTTTAATTTGATCGATTTTGGGGTTGCAAATATTTTGCAGGTGTTTTCTTGCCAGACCTATGTGAGAGACAGAGAGCTAACCCTCACCGATCCATGGCGGAGCTGATGAGCTCCAGTGCAGCCTCAGGTCCCGCCTACCAAGACGAAACCGGAGCCCCGGGCCCAGTGTCCTCCCTAGACTCAACCGGAGCCCCAAGTCCGGACTACGAAGACGAAATCGGAGCCCCAGGTCCAGACTCCCAAGACCCAACCGGAGCCCCAGGCCCAGTCTCGCAAGGTTCACCGGCCAGTTCCCCTGGTCCTGTCTCTGAAGACTTCGCTGGAGACGATGATGTTGAAGCTTTTGCCCCCGCTCCCCAGTAATTAATTAATTTCGTCAGCTTTTAATTTCTTTTCGATCATTTTCCTCTGGAAAATTAGTGTAAAATGAGTGGGAAAAAAAAATAAGTTTTAGCCAAAATTAGAGGGATTTGGGGTCCATTTTATATGGAGTTTGCATTTCTTGAGATTTTATGAAATTTTCTAAATCGAAGTATTTATTGTACTGCCTTCAATTTACCTATAAAAAATAAAGAATACAATTTAGAAGATAATGAAATTTGTGCCTCAGTTAATTGATTTATCAACATTTTATCCAAAGTCAATAGGTCTCGGATCCTATGTTACACATACGTTGCATAATTTGCAAAGGTTGTAATTGGCTCTAATTATATAAATATAGTAGATAAACACATAAAAAAGTTACCCAAAAAGAAAATAACAATAATGAAAAAGTAACAACTCTATTGTGACAAGTGGTGCAATAAGAAAATTTACCAAAAAAAAAGTGGTGCAGTAAGAAAAGTTGTCCCCAACTCTCTATAGGCTAAGGATGTAAAACTCTTAAAGCATCATAAGAAATTTGAGCACTGTTAATCTATTTCAACTTTTATTTGTTTTCCTTTTTCCGAAGTTCTTTTTATTTTTATTTTGATTGTATTGAAATGTATCAAAGTTCATCTTCAAAAATTGAACCTATAAGAAATTAAAATGGTACTTTAACAGATTGGCTTGGTAAACAGAAAAAAAGAAAAAAAAAAAAAAACCTTGAAATTCAAGTGTTAAAAAGTAATTAGAGTTAACCAATCCAATCTAACCAACAGACATATATATACGGCAATGTTTAGGCACGACTTTTCGGTCGATTAAATTAATAAAATTTTATTGGTTATTTTATTATGCAAAATGCTAAGAAGTAAAAACTCTCGTTTAATTTAATTTAGTTATAGATTCTTACTTTGGTTGTGTTTGGTTAAGGGAGAAAGTAAACAGAAATTGGTTAACTTAGCGAAAAAATAAACAGAAATTGGTTTACTTCTTTTAAGCAAAGCTCTGAATTGAATTCCCAATTGTTGAATTGATCATTACACAAAATTCACAATAAGTTAATAAGTATTTTCTTACAAATTCTAATCCATAAAATATAAATACACTGATAATACATTCCCAATAGATCCCAAAGTTTTTAACAGTCAATACCATTTGGAGTTTGAAAAATCACCAAAGCAACTTCCTTAATGCCATAATTATAATTTTTCACTTTTGTTGACTGAAGCTAAAATAAAAAGAATTAAAAAAAATGCCAAACACCAAATTTTGTTTCAAATTTGTGGTCCAAATTCTACAGTAAAAATTAACAAATTAAAACAAAGATTATTTCAAATTTAAATTCTTGCAATCAGCTAAACGCAAAAAGAAAAAAGGTTTCAAATACAAACTACTAAAGTCATATTCAATGTCTAATATAGAAAATCGAGAAAACAAGCCACTTCCTTAATCTGACACTTGGGTAGATCAGGTGGCGGTGGAGGCAGCGTAGAAGATGGTGTGGGTCCATTCTCTACCTCGAAAACCACAGCCAGGCCCCACGGCAAGTGAACTTCCAGATGGCAGTGTACGAACCATACACCTGTACAATCCAGATTTCACGTAAATATTAAAAAATTACCAATAATATTAGAAATTGAAAATATATATCTAAAAAGTTAAAATATTATTATTAGAGGGATTAAAAAAAAAAGAAAAAAGAAAAAGAAAAAAAGGATTATTTGCTCGGAATCTGATTACAATCCAGCCTCCAACTGGTACGGCGATGGTGTTCCTTTCTTGCGGGTTAACCAAATTGAATTTTTTAGGATCATTAACGGCGTCGTAATTAACAAACCCTTGTGCTCGTACATGGAAGTTGAAACCGTGAAGGCGCATAGGATGGCTTTGAATCCCTAAAATTGCAGTGTTTTGGAAAACAATTTCGACCGTCGAATTGAACTTCAACTTCTTCAGTTTCGTTGACTTTTGAGTTAATAGCCGCAATGGATCAGTGCTAGGGTTTAGTTTTGTACAGTCAAACTTGACAGACGGTTGATCAGGCAAATCAGAGGTGTAGATCCCGCTCACATTGAAAAACGATGCGTCCAACAGGGACAGCGCGTTCGGTAACTGGAACGACTCATTGTTCATACTCGCAGCTCATAACCCCATCACGAGCACTGATTATCCACGTGGAGTGGGTGGGGACCCAGTGGGGCCGATTGACTAGCCCAGTTAGGCTGGTATAGGATTTGTGGGCCGTTGGCGTATCGTTAAAGGCGTGTAGAATCGGCACGAGTGGTGTTTGCATGTGGAGCCCGCATATTGGATGATGCCCCTTGTGGTCGTGTTTGAATAGTGCTGAAGCTGCCATGTAATAAGAGCATAGAGGCTGATTGAAGGTGATGAGGATGTTAGTGGACTGACCACGATCCAAAACAAAGACATCGGTGACATAGGGATGCGTGCAAGAGGCATCAACGGAGACAGCTGTCATTTTCGTGATTGGCTATCTTGAAGAAGAGCTGGTTGTTGAGTGCAACGTTGATTATTCATAGCATGTAGGTCTTACCTCTCACCACTATTAACTTGTATGTTTCTGACCATTAATTTTTCTAACAACCATTCAATATATGTTGAGTATAGAAATATATATATCAACCACTGTGGATGGTGATATGTATATATAATTATGCTACAATAAACACGGATGGTAAAATAATATATATACATTATAAATTACTTACGATTTTTAGAGCGTGGATAAAGATCAATTTTTAGAGCGTGGATAAAGATCATTGAGATATCCATTAATATTGAAAGCGTCAAAGATGTAGGAGCGTTGCCAATGGTAAGCGTTTGGTTCTTAGCTGGATGACATTAACATTCCACCATTCCCTTATAATTCATATATAGTATATTTACTATTTTTTTCACCATATAAAAAATAAAGTTTTTTCCCTTGTGGGTTGCAATGAGTGACTGAATTCATGGAACATATAAAAGTGGTGTAGTTTTACCGAGTAAAATGGGAATCTCCTTGTCCCGGAAGAATGGGACACTGGGTTACATAAACAGGTCCATCTGCCTATGCACTTAGAAGTGAAAAACTCCATGCCTGTATTAGTTAAAAAAAAGAAGCCATAATCATCGGATTAAAAATAATCAATAAGATGGGTTTTTTATTTGATAGAATCTCAGTCATGGAACTATGTTTAGTTCATTGACTTATTAGCAATGTGAAAAGAAAATGTCAACCTCTTATAAAATGATTGCTTGATGGTTGAAAAAGAACACGTAGAATGACTTTTTAATTAAGTAGTAGACTTATTTGTCGATGTAAAACAATGCATGCCATTCATGAACTATTTGAAAAGATAGAAATATGATTCTCCAATTTGTTTTCTTCGCAAATAATTTCGTCAAAATGTGTGAGACTCGAGACTCTTCATTTTCTCTTCCTCAAGTCTTTTAAACATGGAAAATGACTTCTTTTTGTTTTTCCTCTTTGATATGAACAATGAAAAGGAAAGTTGGTCGATTTCATAAGCAAAACAAGAAAAAGTTTAAAAATATAAATTTCAAATATGGGATTAAAGTTTATTTATTTATTTATTTTTATGAAAAAGTATTTTTCTTTCTTTGTTTGCATACATATAAAATACACATATATCACACGCATCATCAAAGACTGTACATAACGTGGCCTAATTAAGATCTGCATCCATATATGTAGATTTGTTGGATAGTACAATGGAATTGTTTTTGGTCAGCTTTTATTTTTCCTCTTTTCTTCTCCACGATTGCATTGCGATACCAAACTTCTCAAACATTTTGCTTCTTATTCAATCAAAGTATTTGACTTTTCTACTACAAATCCAAATTTCACCAGCCACGTGTTTATCTTCTTTTAAAAATGTTCTGTTTTCTACAGCAATTTTCTACATTGTTCTGTTAACATGTTTTCAGAAGTGAATAATACACGAAAATTATACGTATAATATCTATATATATATATAATTTTAATTTGATCTGTTTTAGGGGTGTTTTTGCTAATATTTGCAGGTGTTTTCTTGCCAGACTTGTGTTAGAAACAGAGAGCTAACCTCACCGTCCCATGGTGGAGCTGATGAGCTCCACTACAGCCTCAGGTAGGCCCAGTGCAAGCCTTAACCGGTGCAGTGGGTCCAGTGTCCTCCCAAGGTTCTACCGGAGTCCCAAGTCCGGAATACCAAGACTAAACCGGAGCACCGGGTCCAGAGTCCCAGGACCCAACCGGAGCCCCAGGTTCTATCTCGCAAGATTCACCAGCCAGTTCCCGGGTCCTCTCTCCGAAGACTTCACCGAAGACGATGATGTTGATGCTTTTGCTCTGCTCCCTGCAAAAATTTCTTTTCAAACATTTTCCTCTGGAAAATTTGTGTAAAATGAGTGTGGAAATAAATAATTTTTAGCCAAAAATTACAGGGATTTGGGGTGCACTTTATATGAAGTTTGCATTTGTTGAGAAAATCGAAGAGTATTTCATTGTGATGCCTTTTCTTTTCGACATATATTATATTTATATACCATATGACATCAATTTTTTCCCCCTCCATTTATATTTAAATTGGATTGAGATTCCCACTTGATTTTATAAATTCATCAATTTACTAATAAAAATAATAAATACAATATAGAATCTCATGGACTACCTCCGTGAATTGATTTCTCAATATTTGGCAAACAAAAATTGGTTAACTTCTTTTAATTAAAACATTGAATTGATAATTCCTAATTATTAACTCCTTTCCAAATCGTTGACTTGATCATTCCACGAAATTCATAAAAAGCTAATTAGTATTATCATACAAATTCCATTAATACATATATAGAATACAAATGCACTCATAATGTACTCCAAATAAAGATCCCTTAAGTTTTTAAGGGTCATCAAACCATTTGGAGTTTTAAAGAACACCAAAGCAACTTCCTTACTACTATAACTATAATTTTTCATTTGAGTTGCTTGAAGCTAAAATAAATAGAATTAAAAAATTGAAAAAAAAGCAAACACCAAATTTTACTTCAGTCAATGAATTTGTGGTCCAAATAATACAGTATAAATTACAAATTAAAACAATGACTATCATTGATTATTTTAAATTTAATTTCTTGCAATTAACCAAATGCAAACTAGTTTTCACCCCAACAAAAAAAAAAAAAAGAGAGCCAAATACAAACTAGTAAATTCAATGAATAATACAAAGAGTGAGAAAACAAATCATTAATCTTTAACACTTGGGTAGATCAGGTGGTGGTGGAGGCAGCGTAGAAGATGGTGTGGGTCCATTCTCCACCTCGAAACCCATAGCCAGGCCCCACGGTAAGTGGACGTCCAGATGGCAATGTGCTATCCATACACCTGTACAATCCAGATTTTCCATAATTATTAAGAAAAAAACTTACCAAAGAGTATTAAAAATTAGAAATACATATATATCTAAATTAAAATATTATTCAAATTTAACCCAAAAAAAAAAAAAAGTAAAAAAGAAAATTGAAAAATGAAGAACTGACCTGGATTATTTGCTCGGAATCTGATAACAGCCCAGCCTCCAACTGGTACGGCAATGGTGTTCCTTGCTTGCG